>NC_058411.1:102183052-102477577 GCF_002201575.2 Neomonachus schauinslandi
AAAAAAAAAAAAAAAAAAAAAAAAAAAAAAAAAAAAAAAAAAAAAATAAAAAAAAAAAAAAAAAAAAAAAAAAAAAAAAAAAAAAAAAAAAAAAAGAAATAAGTGTCCTTCTTAGTGACTGTAAGAGAACCTAAAATTGGCTCTTGAGAAATAAGGACAGTTGTGAAAACATTAACAAATTTTTTTAAATCGGTGAAAACTAACCCAGACAAAACAAAATTGATTTCTTATAGCTCAGTAAAGTTAAATTTGTTACCCCTTTATGATATTGGGTTATTATAGAATATTAGAGCAGGTAATGTCCTAGATACCCTTTAGATTGCCAGTGCTATCCAACAGAAATAATATGTCATATATGTAATTTTAAATTTTCTAATAGTCACATTAAAAAGGCAAAAAGAAACAGGAGAATTAATTTTAATTGTATATTTTGTTTAACCCATCTATTCAAATACTATAATGTCAACATGTAATCAACATAAAATTATTAGAGATAGTTTGTGTTCTTTTTTTTTTTTTTTTTTACATAAAACTTTCCAAATCCAGTGTATATTTTACACTTACAGCACATCTCCATTCAGATACTAAACTTTCATTAGAAATGCTTGACTTGCTCTTCCGGGGACGGCGTCCATAGGCATTCAGAATGGTCCAGCGTTTGACCTACCGTCGTGGGCTGTCCTACAATACAGCCTCTAACAAAACTAGGCTGTCCCAAACCCCTGGTAGTAGAATCGTTTACCTTTATACCAAGAAGGTTGGGAAAGCACCAAAATCTGCATGTGGTGTGTGCCTAGGCCAACTTCGAGGAGTTCATGTTGTGAGACCTAAAGTCCTTATGAGGTTGTCCAAAACGAAAAAACACATTAGCAGGGCCTATGGTGTTCCATGTGTGCTAAGTGTGTTCATGACAGGATCAAGCGTGCTTTCCTTATTGAGGAGCAGAAAATCATTGTGAAAGTGTTGAAGGCCCAAGCACAGAGTCAGAAAGCTAAATAAAAAAAATGAAGCTTTTTTGAGTAATAAAAAAAAATCAGAAGGCTTGGGGGGAAAAAAAAAATGCTTGACTTCTATTTAGATTCATAAAAATTGCAGTTAAAAAAGTAGATTCTATGGGGCGCCTGGGTGGCTCAGTCGTTAAGCGGCTGCCTTCGGCTCAGGTCATGATCCCAGCGTCCTGGGATCGGGCCCCGCATTGGGCTCCCTGCTCCTCGGGAAGGCTGCTTCTCCCTCTCCCACTCCCCCTGCTTGTGTTCCTGCTCTCTCTGTCTCTCTCTCTGTCAAATAAATAAATAAAATCTTTAAAAAAAAAAAAAGTAGATTCTAAGAACTATTAGAAGTTTTCCAATGAATGAATGAAGTACAGAAAAACCATTTTTCTTTAATATTTGCATCTGTATTGACAAAACTAACTTTTTTTTTTAAAGATACCATTTATTTATTTGAGAGAGAGAATGAGACAGAGAGAGAGAGCATGAGAGGGGGGAGGGTCAGAGGGAGAAGCAGACTCCCTGCTGAGCAGGGAGCCCGATCTGGGACTCGATCCCGGGACTCCAGGATCATGACCCGAGCCGAAGGCAGTCGCTTAACCAACTGAGCCACCCAGGCGCCCTGACTCATCTTTTTAGAACAACTGATTTGACTCTGAAACAAAAGCATATCAGTTTCAAAACTACATCTAAGTAAATCTACTAACTCTTGTAACAATTCAGTATTATCAACATTGAATTCAAAGGGGCACTATGTAAACTGAAAATCGACTCTTAAATGTATCCATATCAACAACATGCCCTTCAATTTTCTCACAGATTTTATTATTTTATTTTATTTTTAAAGATTTTATTTATTTATTTGACAGAGACACAGCGAGAGAGGGAACACAAGCAGGGGGAGTGGGAGAGGGAGAAGCAGCCTTCCCGCCGAGCAGGGAGCCCGATGCGGGGCTCGATCCCAGGACCCCGGGATCATGACCTGAGCCGAAGGCAGACGCTTAACGACTGAGCCACCCAGGTGCCCCTTCATTTCAAGAAAATCTTGAATTAGAGGGGTACCTGGCTGGCGCATTCAGTAGAGTGTGCAACTCTTGATCTTGGGGTCGTGAGTTTTGAGCCCCACGTTGGATGTAGAGATTACTTAAAAATGAAATCTTTAAAAAAAAGAGGGGTGCCTGGGTGGCTCAGTTGGTTGAGCAGCCGACTCTTGATTTTGGCTCATGATTTTGGCTCAGGTCGTGATCTCAGGGTCCTGGGATCCAGCCCCATGTCAGGCTCCACGCTCAGTGGGGAGTCTGCTCAAGGATTTTCTTTCTTCCTCTCCCCCTACCCCCATGCACACGTGTGTTGTCTCTCTCTCTAAAATAAGTCTTTAAAAAAAAAAAAGAAAATTTTGAATTAGAATAAATAATAGAGTAAATCTTTGTAAACTCTTTCATGACTCAAACTGAAGCAGTGAACATTGGCAAAGAACTTTTCTAACAATATGAAAGATCATTTAATTCATTATCATGAATTATTATGGTCATTAAATTCATTATCTTCTATTTTTTTATAACAGTTTCATAAACTGGTGATGATTCATAGCATTTGTACATATATACTGAACAATTTTAATAACTGCATCCATGATACAGTCCATTTCAGAACACAGATATTTTCGATATGTATCACACAGTGAAATAAATATAATAATAAGGGAAATCTAGTAAATCCAGATTTTGGATCTCACATAGCTGGCCCATTGTCTTTTTTTTTTTTTTAGGATTTTATTTATTTGAGAGAGAGAGCACGCACAAGTAGGGGAGAGGAAGAGCAGGCTTTCCGCTGAGCAGGGAGCCTGATGCAAGGCTCAGTCCCAGGACCCTGGGACCATGACCTGAGCCATAGGCAGATGCTTAACTGAAGGCAGACACTTAACTGACTGATCCACCCAGGCTTCCCCATTGTCTGTCTTGACAGAAACTTTTTCCTATCTAGCTGAAAGTGACATATGTAAAAGATTAAAAAATATAGTATCTACAACTTGAGATTGATTAGATGAAGACATTTCTTTGTAAATTTAGAAGTTGTTTGAGACAAAACATACCCAGAATGTTAGTCAGTATCTCTTGTGAAGCTCATTTAAAGCTAAAAATAAAAGTACTTGCAATTTTTCAAATGTTGAATAGATTGATCTTTAATATTGTTAGAAAAGTCTTTTATTCACTGACACTCACTTGGTGGGTCAATTTAAGATATTTCACGTTTTGTTTTAATTGTTTCCTCAAATTTTAAAACCTAATTCCCTTAACTGAAATGATAATTAAATTTTTTATCTTTCCATCTAAAAATGGTTCTCTTTGTTGAGCAAGAATCCCAGCCATTTTATGGCTGGCCAAAATTATAAGCTCAGATCCTATTTAATAATCACGGACATTTTTTTTGGTTATATGTTTAATTTCATTAGCTGCTTTATTTTTTGACTGTTGAGAGGCAACTTCTTATTAAATGAATATGCGTTTGCTGAAGATGACTCTTGGTATTATCTTAAAACTTCTTTTATTTATTTATTTTTTAATTTATTCATTTATTTGACACAGAGAGAGAGAGAGAGCGCGCACAAGCCCGGGGGAGGGGGAGAGGGAGAAGCAGACTCCCCGCTGAGCAGGGAGCCTGATGTGGGGCTAGATCCCAGGACCTTGAGATCATGACCGGAGCTGAAGGCAGACACTTAACCAACTGAGCCACCCAGGCACGCCTTAAAACTTCTTTTATACAACTTACTCATTTTTCTCTGCTATAGCAAATTGTATTGCCATCCTTTGTAAAATTTGTGACATACCTTCTCCACTTGATACTGCCTCATTAGTGTGCCTTCATTTGAAAGTTAAAAGTTTTTTCATTCTTAATTTTTTTTTTTTAAAGATTTTATTTATTTATTTGAGAGAGAGAGAATGAGAGAGAGAGAACACATGAGAGGGGATAGGGTCAGAGGACGAAGCAGACTCCCTGCCGAGCAGGGAGCCCGATGCGGGACTCGATCCCGGGACTCCAGGATCATGACCTGAGCCGAAGGCAGTCGCTTAACCAACTGAGCCACCCAGGCGCCCCTTAATTTTTTTTTTTAAAGGTTTTATTTATTTATTTGACAGAGAGACACAGCGAGAGAGGGAACACAAAAAGGGGGAGTAGGAGAGGGAGAAGCAGGCTTCCTGCAGAGCAGGGAGCCCGATGCGGGGCTCGATCCCAGGACCCTGGGATCATGACCTGAGCCGAAGGCAGACGCTTAACGAATGAGCCACCCAGGTGCCCCTCTTTCTTAATTTTTAAGCCAGAAAAATAATTTGCATTATAATTAAAATAAGCGTTGCAGCTTAACTACCAATTACTATTTACATAGTTATCACTGTAACTCTGCTGTCTGCATAAAATATTCAGATAAACACATGGTAGTGCTACATTGTTGCATAGAAAAATAACCATCTGTTGACATAAACTAGATTGGTGATATGCTTATGTAATACTAGAAATGACATATGCACCCATCATGTGCACTGCAATACATCTTAGGTGATGTAATAATAAAAGTGAAGTATAGTTTTGCCAAAACCATAAAACTGTGTTTAGTGGAAAATTATTTTTTACCGCTTTAGTTGTTAAGTGAAATTTTATATCAATTAGAATTTTTTAAAAATTAAAATTCAATTCTTAAGTGGCATCAGCCACATTAGCACAGCTCTAGAATCTAGAGCAACTTATTTACTTTAATGATGTAAGTTCAGAGAGATGAAGCAACTAGATCCAGTCAAGCCAGATTAGTTTAGAATGGAGCAAAACCATAAATAAATCTATATTCAATATATGAAAAATGTTACTTTAACAAATGTTTTATATCCTAGGCTCAATCCATATCACACCAAAAAGAATTACTTTATTTATTTATTTAAAATTTTTTTTTTTAGAGAGAGCAGCGGGGCGGGGCAGAGGGAGAGGGAGAGAATCTCAAGCAGGCTCCACGCCCAGCTCAGAGCCCGAGGAGGGGCTCGATCTCACAACCCTCAGATCGTGACCTAAGCCGAAATCAGGAGTCAGACGCTTAACCAACTGAGCCACCCAGGTGCTCCAAAAAGAATTACTTTAATAAGAAAAAAAACAGTTATTTAATTTAACTGGAAACAATTTGTTTAAACAAAGCAACAACTTTTTTATGGAGGTTCAGGGGTTCACTTTTCAATTAGAGATTATGGCATACTGTAAATAGATGAAAGGTGAGATAAATTTGCTCTTAGACTTCATTCCCCAGATGAACACTAGCATTTAGCCTTGTTTTTGTTTTGAATACTGAGTCTTGTTTTATCTGTAATACATGCATAAATATATGCAAACATAAAATGAAAATGTTAGGAGGAATTAGAGTAGCAGCATAATCAGTGAATGCTTTAAGCTTCTTAGAGGAACCAGGTGCCTTAAGTCTAAATTTACAGAGTAGACCTTACTCTCTTAGCATTATGCTGAGAAGAAGCAAGGAATTAAACCTTTTCACTAATTTAATATTTTACATATTTATCATAAAACTGATAAAGAATTTTCTCCTGCCATTGCTGGTACTTTGATGATAGAGAAACAGTCCAGGACGTAAAAGGTAGCTTTTGCTATTTGTGAAAATGTCAGGAAACTTGGAGAATACTTTAGAGACTCTTGATTGATAGCATAGGTACTCAGCTAATGGGGGAGGGGCATTAACTAATTACATATATATTACTGTTTTAGTTAAAGTTTTCAAAAGCATTCACTTGAAATTTTAACTTCTGTAAATAAAAGACCTTAGGATACATGCTTCTCTTTGTAATCTTTTTTTCCCCCCCATTACTTTCCCCCATTTTCTTTTATGTTTTTTGGATTCTGCTAGAGATGACCTAATTTTTACTAATTGCTCTGCATTCAAAGTTTTGTTTGCTGAGTGGCAGCATTACTGTCATTATTCTTTGGTAGTTATAATAAGTGGTTTTATACAAAGCCGCTATTCAAAAGAATATATTGGTACTAGCTTGTAAGTTGTTTTTGTTAAAATTGGCCTTATTCCAGGAAAAAATTGAATGTTAATGTAGAAGGTGAAGTTTATTACGTGTGAGTTCCTTTATTTGCTTATTGACTTGCTAAAATACACACACACACACACACAATATCAGTTTTAAAGAACACCTTAAAATATCTTTCTTCAAAGCAATTATCAGTTTCCTAAAAGATGTAGCCACTGTTTTATACTTTAGTTTTCTAGCACCTCTGAATGATTGTTCTTCTCAACCAACTGAATTCAATTTATTTTAATTGTTTTAAATGTATAGCTTTATTTTTAGGTTTTTTTTCTTTAAATTTAACTGTCCCTGTAGGTTAATTACCTTTTCCCTGCTCTTCATTTAAATTTCTTCTCCCGGAAAGACAATTATATGATCTCACTGATACGAGGAATTTGAGAAACAAGACAGAGGATCATAGGGGAAGGGAGGGAAAAATGAAACAAGATGAAACCAGAGAGGGAGACAAACCATATTAATCTCAGGAAACAAACTGAGGGTTGCTGGAGTGGGGGGGGGGGGAGGGGAGGGATGGGGTGGCTGGGTGATGGACATTGGGGAGGGTATGTGCTATGGTGAGCGCTGTGAATTATGTAAGACTGGTGAATCACAGACCTGTACCCCTGAAACAAATAATACATTGTATGTTAATAAAAAAATAATAAATCTCTTCTCCCCCCAAATTCCTTATTATTTTGAGTTGGGACCCATTACCTGACAGCTTTGGGCTTAATGCTATGTGAATTGACTTGGTGCTTTTTATTTTCCATGTATTATGCACCACTAAAAAGAATGTAACCCATGTAGCAGCTTATTTTGTTTTTGAAGGCGGAATTGAAGAGCTTTTGAGTAAAAATGTGAAAAGAAGCTAGTGTTCATTGCCTACGTGGCTTTTTTAAAAGGCTCTTAAAAGACATTCCATTGTGGATTCCAAGTCCTCTTTAAACTTACCACCGACAGTAACTGCCTGCAGAGCCAAGTGATCATCTTGGCAGCAGCCAGGCCTTTTAGTGATTTCATTATGTGGTTTCCTCAAGCTCTTTGCACACATTGATTAATATTTTTCTTGCAGTTATCGCTGTGATGATTTTGTGGTTAATGACACCAAGCTGGGACTGGTACAGAAAGTCAGAGAACACTTACAGAACTTGGAAAAGTAAGTAATAGGCCTTGGGAAAGGAAGGGTATAGAATAGGGTTGAGGGGTCTTTGCAAATTTTTGAGTGGGAGTTTTGTTATTGAGTTCCATAACTTCGTCATGATTTTAGTGTGATTGATGTGTTAATAAAGTAAACTTTGGATATCTGAAACTGTGCCCATAGTTAATGGTCATAGCTTAGCATTTATTTCATTTAATATTTATCATAAATCATAGCCAAGAGTCCAAGAGCCTTTTTTTTTTTTAAGTTATTACCCACCAATTTATAAGCTCTAGTCAATTGATTTGCAAGGGAAATTTTGGAGGTGTAAGGAAAGGGCATAAAACGATAGAAAATCATTATAGAGTTACTTATGATTTTAGAAAATCCTTGTCAGGCATGTTTTATGAGGTCTCAGAAGCACTAAAATTTATGCATTATTTTTAAGGGAAATTAGGTTTTATTATATTACTGTCCACTGCTTCTGTAGGATAGCACAAGATCCTAGTTTCGTCTTTTCCTCTTTTGTTAGGGGCTGTATGTGTCACTTGAAATTACAATAGATTGTGAAATGCTTTGTCATCAGAAAGTAATTATGTCATCAGAAAGAAATTATGTCATCATAAAGAAATTTGTCATCATAAAGAAATTCTATTCACAACTGATGTGAATAGAATTTTTTTGCTATAGCCAGATAGGTTATTCAGATAAAAATCACTGAACCCAAAGTTGAAGCAATAAACAGAAATCCAAATAGTGATGCAGTGGATAGAAGCGTGGCCCTGGAATGACTGCTGACTCTAGTGAAATTTGTATAAATCACCCCTGATCGTCAGGTGCCATCTAATTTATTTTGACAGTTGACCTTAAAAACTATTGTGAGAACATACCAAAAGGAGGAGTCCCTTAGCAAACCTAAAGGCAATAGAATATTTTTAAATCATATATTGAGAGGAAATAGCCTAAGTGCTTTGAATAAAACACTTGTATAGTTTTCGTTAACCAAAGTCTTACGCATGTCTTGTTGACAATAGATTACAAAGCTGATAGGGAAGAAGGATGGATTTCTTGAAAATCTACGCTCGTTGAAACACTTTGAATTAAAGTACTTTTTTGGCTTGTTATCTTTTGGCTCCTCTCTTTTTCAAAGTGCTTCTTCCCTTCTTGTAATCTGAAATAGAGCAGCAGGAGCCCTATCTAGGATTAGAGACAGAGGTACAGATACACAGACCCAAAATATTTTTGTCTGAAATTGTCACAATTAACAATAGGAGATTCCCACAATAATTATGTAATGTCACTCTTTAGTGTGGTGATGTCATAGTGAAGATCTTAATTGACTTGATTTTTTTGTCAGAGAAGTGGATAGCTACCAGAATATTTTTTCTGCCACTTACAGTTTTCTCTAAGAAAAGACTACATCTCAATCCCAAATAAATGTATCAGAACTAAGTCAAAGGGAAAAGAGGGTATTCAAGAATGTACATGCATTTATGCAGTTATCAGATCTTTTATTTCCATTGACCACTTCATCAGGTAAAAGATGTCAGAGTTCCTTGTCTATACTTCCGCTTGGTCCCACTGAAAAGTCTGCCTTGCAGTCCTCCTCCTGTGTTGAAAAACATTACTTGGGTTCATTTTTCTGTTCTTCAAATTTGGGCTTTAGTCTGTAGTGGAAACCACAGTTTCAAAACTGTGATTATATTTGTGTTTTACTTAACTTTAGACTCTTCTGCATATCCTCTAGAAGTGCACTGTGTAAAAGAACTTCCTGAAGTGAAGAAAGTGTTGTATAATCTGCACTGTCCTATATGGTAGCCCCTAGTCTTATGCAGAGCAGTTGAAAAGTGGCTAGCAATGGCCGAGGAACTGAGTTTTTAATTTTATGTAAGTTTAGTTAATTTAACTTTATATATCCACATGTAGTAAGTGGCTACCGTGTTAGACAGTGTGGATCTAGTGAATTCTGCCATTTTGAGAATTGCTGAGGATAATATTTAATGACTTACATTTTAAAAAGCTGAATGCTTTCTTTATATAGGTTAAAACTGAAAGCTAACTGTTAGGCTTGTTGCTAAGTTGTGTGTATGTGTATGTGTATAGTGCTTGTGATTCATCCTCTTTACTTAACAGAATTATGAAGGAATAACTTGACACTGTAATATGGAATTGGTCTTTTCTTACCTTATTTTCACTGATACTCTGAGAGGGATATACATAGAGTTCTGAGGACATGTTGCCTAAGAATATTTTTAGTTTTGAGGTAACTAACTGTCACTAGATCTGATGCTCCAAAGATACTATAGTTCATGTGGAAATTAAATAATCATGCATTTACTTTGGACTACCCTCATACTTTTTAGAAGATGGAAAAGAATTGGCAGACTTTAAAAAGTCTGTGTTGTTCAAATGTGGGCTTTAGTCTGCAGTGGAAACTACAGTTTTTGGTAGTTTTTTATGTCTTAATAGTAAAAAATGATAATTTTTGCTTCTTTTAGATTAGGTCTCCTGATATATAATAATTTTAAAGTAACCCTTTGAAAGAATTATTTTCTGATAAAATTTAAGCAAAATATCTCTCATCAAAAAAATTTTGAAAAATTTTAATTCAGAATATCCATGCTAATTAGAATTTGTTTCAGAATATCCTTTGTAGCATAGCTGAATCGAATTAATTTGTATATATCTATGTGCCTATAATTTATTTTGCAGAAATTCAGGTTATATCATAATCTGTTATGAAAATGAGCAAAATAGGAAATCTTTGTCAAAATTAAGAAAGAAGTAGCATAGTATTTGAGAATTAATGTTAAATCTCAGTATAATCATATCAGACAAGGGTTTTCCTTTTGTTGTGAGGAATGGGTCTTCTCATTTTTGAAGCTTCGCAATCGATTAGGCAGATAGTGGTAGTGAAGAGGGATTGTCTCAGACTACATCTACCTGGCCAGCTTTTCTGGGAGGTGCCTGGTGGTAGATGCTTGCAGCCCACCTTGCTAGAGGAGTAGTGGGGATTGCCAAGAAAGTGGAACTCGTCACTTACTTCAAATACTTGTGGGCCACAGTGGGCCTAACAGGTCACTTCCTGGCCTTGCTAAGCAGCCAGGCAGGGCTCTATACCCCAGACCCTTAGAACAGCAACGTTTATTTTTTAACCTGCTGTCTAGTATGTTTGTGTTAATGTCTTTTTGACTATCTGTTTGTGTTTTAATAGCTCGGCTTTCACAGCTGACAGGCATAGGAAAAGAAAACTTTTGGAAAACTCATCACTAAACAGCAAGTTATTAAAAGTAAATGTAAGTAATTAAAATATATACAAATGTAAGAATTGGTTGAGATCTCGTCACTGTTTTATTACAACTCTAACATTAATGTTGCTCCTTATAAACTTTCATAAATTTTTCATTAATGTTGCTCCTTACCAAACTTGGATTTGGTATATTTTACAAAATGTTTGCCACTTGTACTAATGATTCTTGATGTGACTTAAATACCCACTTTTGTCCATCTGTCAGTGCCTTCCTGCCATCAGGTTTACTACTGTGCTCCTCTACCTTAGCAAGTGTTCACTCTTAAAGCCTATTCATGTGTCTTGCTACTCTCTTTCTAAGGATCCCAAAGATCTTTGCTATTTTCTGTTAAAGGTTCTAAGTGCAAATTGTATGGGTCTGAAGTTTTGGTAAGTTTTATTTCTTAGGACTTCATTAATACAATTTCACCACGAAAGAATGTGTTTCCTCATTCTGGTAACCATCTGTTACCAGATGTATGATCCATTAATAAATTAATAAAATTTAAAGATCACTAAATACTTTTAAATACATTAGTAATTTTGCCCTGCATCTGCCTTTCTGCTGTCATGCTAGTTATGTTTAGACATGCACTTACTTAGTTAAAGTGTTAGGATTTTGTTTTTTTTGTTTTTTTTAATTTTTTTTTTTAAGATTTATTTATTTATTTGAGAGAGCGAGAATGAGAGAGAGAGAGAGTACATGAGAGGGGGAAGGGTTAGAGGGAGAAGTAGGCTCCTTGCTGAGCAGGGAGCCCGATGCGGGACTCGATCCAGGGACTCCAGGATCATGACCTGAACTGAAGGCAGTCGCTTAACCAACTGAGCCACCCAGGCACCCCAAGTGTTAGGATTTTGTTAAACAAAGAGCTGAAGTGCTCTCTGGCCATCTGAGTTATGGGCAGAGATGCTCTGAGTTGGATTGGTAGATTCTCTTCTCAGGTGTAGTATTCAGATGTTACGGTGCATTTGTAGAGCTAATCAGAAAATCAAGCCTTGGTCTTTAAGGGAAATTCAGGTAGTTTTTAAAGATTGATATCCCATTGCTAGGAATACATGTATTGGTCATTTATGCATGGCATAGTTAAAGGTTTGGGGGTGAATATTTCAGGTAAATATTTATATCTTTTCAATTTGTAGTAGTTTTAATAAAATCTTATGAAAGCATTGTCTTAAACTTCATTTCTTTTAAGGATCTTCCTGGTTTTCAAATTTGTACTCCATGGTTTTCATTAATGCTGGTTTCCTCATAAGCTTCCATGAGGTACTCCCATGTAGGACAATCCCAGGATCAGAAACAGGCTTCTAAAAATATCTGGACACTTATACAGAAAGTAGAATGAGAGTTTGAAATATTCATTGGACAAAAAAGGACCAATTCCAAATTGGCTTGATGTTAGAGTTTCAAATATAGGTCTTTGCTTTGATGTCTGACATGTCCTTCTCTTGGTATTACTGATGGCCGCCCGTCCCATTTTGCAGGGAAGCACCACTGCCATCTGTGCCACAGGCCTCCGGAATCTGGGGAACACATGTTTCATGAATGCCATCCTTCAGTCGCTCAGGTACTGTCAACGTCAGAGCTTAAGATGCTGCTGTTAGTTTCTAGTGAAATGGTTAGGAGGAAAGGCTCTGGGTTCACATTCTGTCTCTGCCACTAACTCTGGTCAGTTCCCTGTGCCTCAGTTTCCTCATCAGTAAAATCAGGGATAATAATTGTGCCTCATAGGATGGTTGGGAAGATTAAATAATTTATATAAAGGGTTTAGAACAGTGCCCAGCAGTAAGTAATTGTTAGTTGTTATTATTTATCTCCTATTGCTTCTTGAATAAACTAGAGCAGAGGTCCGCAAACTTTTTCATTTAAAGGCCAGACAGTAAGTATTTTAGTCTCTGCATGCCACACACAGTCTGTCTCCTATCTTCCCCCCGGCCCCCAGTCCCTCCACCTCCACCCTTTTTAAACAACTCTAAAAATGTAAGAGCTCAGTGGCTGGGACCTGGGACCAGATTTGGCCAACAGACCCCTGGACTACAGAGAACCTTGTTCAGAGAATTTAATCCGATCATTAGTTAAGTCTTAAATATGGTCATAAGATTGGATGTTTAGAAGATCTTTAAAATGTAAGATAAGTAGTAAAAATAAAATACCCAACAAGGCTGACCTCAGTTATGTAGAAGAAATTATTTTGAAAGTCATGTACTTGTAGATTTTAATGTGGCATCAAAGGCCAGAATTAATTCTCTTCCCAAGGCCACCTTGCACATAAGGAGCAGAAGTCATACTTGATCCCTCCTTGAAGGTACTATCTCTTGGTTTATCTAGTCTTGTTCAGATAAGAAATTCAAGTCACTACTGAATTCTCCTTATTACTCTTGACTGTATATCTAAACAATAAGGTTGGTTTCATGGTTTGTTTTTATTTGAGGAAATTATTGAATACCTGGAAACAGGTACCATAAAAAGGTGACAACCTTTGGGGGAGGGGAATTGAGGATTTAAAAAAATTTTTTTTTAAGTTTTATTTATTTGTCTCTACAACCAATGTGGGGCTTGAACTCACAACCTCAAGATTAAGTTGTGTGCTCTTCCAACTGAGTCAGTTGGGTGCCCCAGAATTCAGAATTTTTTGGAACAGATTTTGCTTTAAGCTCTTTGTTCATTTCTACAAAGTCATCTGTTAATACTGTTTTCTTAGAGTAAATGAGGAAACTTAATGGGGAAACTCAAAGCAATTTCTTGAGAAATTGAAAGATCACATTTTAAAAATTCACATGTAGGTTTTATAGAACTTTCTTTACAGTCCTAGTAAATTCTTTTTTCTTTCTTTCTCTCTCTTCCTTCCTTTCTTTCTTCCTTTCTCTTTCTTTCTTTCTTTTTTCTTTCTTTCTCTTTCTTTCTTTCTTTCTTTCTTCTTTCTTTCTTCTTTTTAAAATAATTTTCTTCCCTTCCTTTTAAAATAGTAACATTGAGCAGTTTTGCTGTTATTTCAAAGAACTGCCCGCTGTGGAGTTAAGGAATGGGAAAACAGCAGGAAGGCGAACATACCACACCAGGAGCCAAGGGGATAACAATGTGTGAGTTCTAAGAATATATCCTTTCTGGCTTTGAGCTACAAAACAAGGGACTCTTACTGGTGATTTCCATTGCATTATGTGAGTTCATAGGCACATGCATTTTAAAACACTCTTCTTCTAAAACCTGGGTTTAACTGTCTAGCTAATGATCTTAATAATTTGTTTATTTCTATTTTTTTATTTCTATTTCTATTTACCTAATAGGAGAATAAGTTTAGCTCTCTACATATTAAGTCTTTGTGGATTTGAGCTCTAAAATTGACATCTGTATATGAAACACAGTTCTAGGTGTAGACCAGCATGAATATCATTAGTTTTTGTGAATTGATTTGTGTTATATTGTTAGATAAATCTGTTTTGGATAATAAAATTAATTTGTAGTCATCAAATTAATTATGGGGCAATACAGCCAATTTTTAGTTGATACGGAGAGGGAAAAATTGACAAATGATTATTGAGAACCAATATGTATGCAAATTCAGTGCAGCTGTGCTCCATTTGATGTTCAGAAGATCTGTATTATGATTGTAATGGGCAGTTTTTTTCATATCTTAACATTACTGAAATAAGGCTCTGATTTATAATTTGTGTATGTATTTATATTTATGTGTGTATATATATACATATATATGTACATATATATACACACACACACACATATATATATATATATATATTTTTTTTTTAAAGAGCGAGAGCACACATATGCATAAGCTGGGGCAGGGAGGGCAGAGGGAAGGAGAGAATCCGAAGTAGCTCCAGGCTCAGCACAGAGCCCAACACGGGGCTCAGTCTCATGACCCTGAGATCATGACCTGAGCCGAAACCAAGTCGGATGCTTAACCAGCTGAGCCACCCAGGTGCCCCTAATTTGTATATATTTTAACGTAATGTTCTTTCTGCCAGCCCACCCCTGCTCCCATACACCCCATCCCCACACATTCTGAAGAGCCATTTTACAATCTGACATTGTTCTGCCTAAGTGACTGAGGGAGATTAGGATAGAACATACTAGAATAGTGTGCAGTATGGTTAGAGCCAAAATACCAGGGAACTTTAAAGCCAGGCATTGGAGTAGGGGTGGAATCATACTACGACAATTGATATCTTAAGAGTTTGCTTTAGTAGCAGCATATAGGATGAACTGGAAAATGCCTGCATTCAAGGAGACTTCACACTTTATAGTAGTTGGGTTGGATGAGATAGCAGTGAAATAAGGAAGAAAAAAATACATTTTCACAAAAGTTAAGAGGAGAATTAGTAGTACTTGATGCATTAGTGTCATTTAAGGTTTAGTTACAAACTGCAGAAATTGCCTCTGGCCATTTTAGGCAGAAAAAGAACTTAATGCAGGTCTGTTGGTAAGCTATTACTGGAGGGGTGGAAAATCAGGTCTGGAATCTAGACATCCAGGACCATTGCTGCAATTACCCCATGGAAGTCTGTCCCATAAGGATATCACTGCTTCCATAACATCACTGACCCATGACAACACACTGCCCAGTGTGTGACACCAAAGTTCCTATTACCAGCACTGTTAGAGGTGGGTGCTGGGTGAATGCTGCTGTTATTGCTGCCCCTGTACTCCAGATGATGCTCTTTGTCACCAAAAAGGATTTGGCACTGCCCAGCTTTGCATCACTAACTTCTGCTTCAAATAGGCAGAACCCAGGCCATGTACCTGAGCCCTGGCTGCAAGGGGGTTTTGAGAAAGCAAGTATCTGGCCTTTCCAACTTCCATACTGGGAGGCAGTCTCTTACCAAGACTCTTAAGGTGGGGAATTCCTCAAATACAGGGAGAGGGTTCAGGTACTAGGAAGTAAAAAATATGATTTGTATCTTAGGGACCTACTGGATGACAGGGGTTGAGCAAGAAGTTATTGAGATTCGCTGAGATATCAATCAGGTATTTGTGAGTATGGTATTGTATTGACAGATACAGATATTAAAGTTGTTTGGAGATGTTTCAGTTTAGTTAGTTATTGGAGGTATTTCATTCTAGCTACATACATAGAAAAACAAAATTAATAGTGACTTAAACATCCATTGTTTATATTCTCATGTAAAAGCTGGAGATTATCCATCTAGGGCTGTTTGCCACAATCATCAGGCTCCTTCTAGCTTTCTGTTCCACCAACCCTAGTGTAGGGCTGTCGTCCACATAGCTCAGACTGATGCTGGAGTGCCACCATTTCATCCTTCCAGCTAGAAGGAAGAAGGAAGGGGTTAATGAGAAGGACTGCTCTTTCTCTTCAAGGGAGTTTCTCAGAAGTTGAACACGCTCAAAGTTTTTTAGTCCAGGAGTTCTTTTGCCAAGCAAAAATTGAAAGTTCTATTCCTCTGAGAGAAGAGAAGAATGGGTATTGGAGGATCGTAGAGAGAGTATAGAGAGCAGCTTTAGTGCACATTGAATTTGAAGTGACAAGAGGACATCCAGGAGAAAATTCATCTTGGAAACTGGAGAAACCTGACTAAAAGTGGTCGTGAGAAAATCTGGCTTTCAGATTTGGATTTGGAAGTCCTGGTGTAGAGTTGAGTATTGAAGCTTTGTGGCCAGATGAACTGTCTGAGGCAGAGATGAGCAGATGGTCACACACTGAGGTCTGGGAAGTGTTCCTTGTGAGGGCAAGAAGGAAAACTGCAGGAAATGGAGAAAGGGAATCTGTTACTTGTTTTAAGTTTTTAAAAAATGTACATTTTAAAATAATTTGGTTTGTAACTTATCTATTGCTTTATTTTGCAAGTATGACATTACTTTGGCACAAAGTTCACCATATAGTTAAAAACTAGTTTTGTCTGTAATTACTGCAATTTATGTGGGTTTTTGAGATGCTCTTACTTAACTGTCAGAGTTAGTTTAGAAGAAACCAAACCCTTTTTATGTTTACATTTTTTATTATGAATTGTAGACAATTGGACATTATGCATTGAAACAGTAGCCTCTCACTAATGCCAGGGGTATTGTCCCTTCTTCTTTTCCAGGTCTTTGGTGGAAGAGTTTAGAAAGACACTCTGTGCTTTATGGCAAGGTAGCCAGACTGCATTTAGCCCAGAGTCCTTATTTTATGTTGTTTGGAAGATTATGCCAAATTTTAGGTAAGTATTACTTAATGAAGAATATTTAAAACATTAATATTAGTCTTTATGCTGTTCCTGGAACAGTTTCCTATGAAGTGGTGCTATTCTAAATAATAAGAAGGTATTTATTAAAGACTGGTTTTATTTTATTTTTTTATTTTTATTCTTTTAGAGCGGGGAGGGGGGAGGAGGGTTTGGGAGAGGGGCAGAGAGAGAATCTTAAACAGGCTGCATGCCTGGCGCACAGCCCGATGTGGGGCTCGATCCCACAACCCTAAGATCATGACCTCAGCTGAAATCAAGAGTCGGATGCTTAACCAACTCAGTCACCCAGGTGCCCCTTTTGTTTTGTTTTTAAAAGGAGAAGAACAGCAGTTGGATCGTTTGACTAGACAAATGTGTGTGTTTAAATAATACATAGACATTAAAAATGTCTTTAACAAATGGTAGGATATTTTGTTCTAAAAACAAAGCCCTTATAAGTAACTTATGTGCCCTTGTAAATAATTTAGGAACACATACTGGACAAAATTCCATTGATTCTTTCAAAATCTTATGATCATACACCATCATACACCATCTTGTTATTTCAACTAAAAAAAAAATCCAGATGTAATCTGTAGAAATGTGTGGTCTGAAATTCACTGTTCTGGGCTGGGTTCTGAAGTCAGGTCTGTTGGGATTCAGTTTGCAAACGGTAGCTGGGCCGCATCCTGATGTGGCTGTAGAGTCACTGTGTTTTCCTTGCTCTCTCTCTAGCTTCACTTGAGGAGGGAAACAGCCTTGCTGTCAGAGGAATCTGCCTCTTCTCCTAGGTTAGTCCTCTCGGTAGGGATGCAGGTAACGGCAGATTTGAGGCCCTGCAGGTGTTTGACAACAGCCTTTGCCACCTTCTGCTGATTTTGTCCTTCTGAAGCAGGTCTGTGCTCTTGCTAGTCAGGAGTTTGGCACCTAATGTACATCCCTCTCCTTTTGAAAAAAAAAAAACGAAAACACCCAGCATGCTGTATGTAGTAAGACTTAGTAGTTTATCTTGCTGTATTGCCTCATAGTGGTTTAGATATATTAGTAGTATAGAAAAATGTTTAAAAGATAGCACTGGGTGTTATATGCAAACAGTGAATCATGGAACACTGCATCAAAAACTAATGATGTAATGTATGGTGATTAACATAACATAATAAAAAAAAAAGGTAATAACCTCAAAGAACTGACATTTGTTGCCTTACTCGAGAAGTCTAGCCTTGAGGATCTGATGTGAGTGACTGTTGTTACCCCTGATCTTTGTTTTGACGGAAACTTCTTTTATATATCGTGACATTTAAATTTCCTCTCAGAAGAGACTAATTTTGCAAGGATTTTAAAGTTTCTTGACTCCAAGTAGGAAAGGTGGAAATGACTGCTAAGTTACCACTAACCAGTTTTGGACTTAATATAACATTTCTAATATAGTCTCCTAGTTAGACTCTTGATAGGGACTTAGTCTTTGTGTTTTATTATTATATAAAATTAGTTTTTATTGAATGCTACGTGTCTAGCACTTTAGGCCTTTTATATCTGATCTTCATTAAAAAACACAACCACAAAATTCCTGTCAAGGTAGGAAGTGTTAACTCCGTTTTAAAAAAGACAAAACTGAGACAGAGGAGGAAAAACTTGTTCAATCTTACACATCTAGTAGGTGTTAGGATCAGAGTTAGAACTCAGGTCTTTGTGGAATTGGTAAAGAATAGATGTGTCAGCAGTCATTTGTCCACATGCCTGAGTGAAGCGTACCAACTCACTTTATACTGTTCTGCTTGGTTCCCATGGTGACTCAGGTCCTTTATTCTTAAGCAGAGTTTAGAAACTGTATGAAACTTTTATTCAATAGAATTCTACCTTTCCTCAAAATCTGCCCACATCTCTGCCCTTTATATAAAGTTTCTATAGCTCAGCTGTGAGCATGATTTAATTTTTAGCTGCTTAATTTTGCCCATTCTGTATCCTTAGCAATGAAAGGAAAAAACTCTTGGAGAAGGTGACGAAGTTGAGGAGTTTCTGGAGTGATTCCTAATTCACATGAACTCTTAGATTCCTTAGTGACTGATGGGAGTAGAATGCCCGTGTATTCTTAGCAAGGCTTTCTCAGTTTCACAGTAATTGAGCTTGATCCCCATTTTCTTGTAATCGACGAATAATTTTCTTTTGATTAGATCTAGATCTTGAGATTGGGATAAAGCTTAAGTGTAAGGTCACTGCACAACACCCAGGGGTGAGGCAGGGAGATGTAGGGCTTTCTTCCTATAGCTGTTACTCCTATTAGGTATGCAGGGTAAAGTTCCTGTAACATGGCCTGCCTGTGTGGAAGTGCCGTGAGCCTTGAACTATGTTTCTGTTATATTTATGATCACAAAATAAATTTTTATTTATTTATTTATTTTAAAGATTTTATTTATTTGACAGAGAGAGAGACAGTGAGAGAGGGAACACAAGCAGTGGGGAGTGGGAGAGGGAGAAGCAGGCTTCCTGCCGAGCAGGGAGCCCGACAAAATAAATTTTTAAAAGAGGTTAGGAAGCGCATTTTCCTTGATTAACCTATGACAAGGTCTGGGGAATTTGATCCCTTGGAATGAAATATGGGGACTCTGAAATACACATGCATGTGGAAAGTAGGAACAACTTTCATTCATTAAGTAATGCAAAAAAAAAAATATATATATATATATATATATATAGTAAATGTAATTAACAGCTTTCGTATAGAAACCACCAAAACTGGGGCGCCTGGGTGGCTCAGTCGTTAAGCGTCTCCCTTCGGCTCAGGTCATGATCCCAGGGTCCTGGGATCGAGCCCCACATCGGGCTCCCTGCTCTGCAGGAGGCCTGCTTCTCCCTCTCCCACTCCCCCTGCTTGTGTTCCCTCTCTCACTCTCTCTCTCTCTCTCTCTCTCTCTCTCTGTCAAATAAATAAATAAATAAATAAATCTTAAAAAAAAAAAAAAAAAACCCACCAAAACTATTCTTTCTTTTTTCCCCACTCAAACCAAAACCCAATTACCCAGTGGTATAAACTTTTGCCAAAGTTTGGCCTTTCCAACATGCATATCTACTTACCACACTTCTTATGGCTTCCTAGTATGCCCTGCTTTTCCTGTCCCTTTCCTTTTCAGAAAAGTAACTTAAAGTTTATGGTTTTTTTTTTTTTTTTAAGATTTTACTTATTTCAGAGAGAGAGCACGTACTAGCAAGCAGAGGGGCAGAGTGGGATGGACAGAGAGAGAGGGAGAGAATCTCAAGCAGACTACACACTGCACTCGGAGCCCTATATGGGGCCTGATCGCAGGACCCTGAGATCATGACCTGAGCTGAAATCAAGAGTGGACGCTCAACCGACCAAGCCACCCAGATGCCACTAATTTTATGTTTTTTAAGTAGGTAAAATACAAATGGCTGAGAATTTCAAAAGGTAAAGAAAGGATATACAATGAAAGTTTTTTCTTTTACTTTATTTCCTAGCCCTTCATTTTGCTTTCTAAAAGCAGCCATATTTACTAGATTTTTGTTTATCCTTTTGTTGATATTCTGTGTGTGTGTGTGTATAATTTTAACATAAATGGTAACATACTTTTTTTCCTACTTTGAGGTAATTTGTACTAGTATCTAAATAACTTTCTTTCATTTTATGGCTGCATAATGTTATACTTTATGATTGTATCATAATTTATGTATAGTCCCCTGTCAGTGGTTATCTAGGTTGTTTCTTACCTTTTGCTGTTCCAGACAGTGCTGCAGTGGATAGTCTTATACATGCATATGCAAGGCTCTCAGAGAGCACTTGCTGGATCAAAACATATTTGCTTGGGGGTGCCTGGTTGGATCAGTTGGTAGAGCATGAGACTCTTGATTTCAGGGTCATGAGTTTGAGCCCCACATTGGACATAGAGATTACTTTAAAAAAAAAAAAAGATACTTGCTTTTAATTTTGATAGTCTTTTCTGCTAGACTTTTTTTTTACTCTTTGCTTTCCTTAACATGATTTTGTCTTTTTGTCTCTGTATCTTTGTCATGTTTGTCCTATGGGATTTGTCTTGACCTCTGTCTCCGTCTTTAACTTTAAGGTCCCGCTTAATGCTAACTCTCTAGGAAAATCTCTTGATAATTCAAATTGGGTCACGGTATTTATTCCCTTGCTTCTCATATCATTTATGCGCTATTTCTACTTTCACATAAACTTATTTAATATATTTGCCTTAACGTCCCAAGGAGTTTAGTTTTGTTTTTATCAGTTCTTATTGTAATTAATGTTTAAAAATGATAGGTGAATAAATTCCTAAAACCTTCTTATTTCTACTAGCTATTCTACTTGGCTTTGTAGAAAATATAAAAGATCTTTGTGGACAACAAATGGGTCTCTGCATGTGATATCTTAATAATCTTTCTAGGTATACTGATGATATTTTATAAGTAAGTGAAATTTTGAAGCTCTGGATTGTATAATTGGGAATTATAATAATTTATAATTAAATTTATAATATTAGTTCTTCTAAGAATTTTGCAGTCGTATGTTTTTTGTGTGTTTGTAAACAAAAACAGTTATTTTTGTCATTTTCATTTTCTGGTGTTTTTGTCTTGGAGAAACTCAGCTGTGGTTGATGCCACAAAATGGAGAGGAATAGCTAAATTTAATTGACTTTGGTATTATACACAATTTGGACAAAACAACAATATAGAATTCTTTTATGAATGTTAAAGATTTTTTTCTTAAAAGATACCTTAAAAATAAGAACAGAGCCTAAAATTATAGTGTGTCCTAGGTATTTTAGAAGTTTGTTCTAGAATGATAAAATTTGATAGGCATATCCTGTTCCTGATTGGTCTTTCCATCTTATACATTATGTACTGGTACTGCCAGAACGCAGAGAATAGTCAGTAATGCACAGGTGTATGTCCCAGTTAGGTGTGTTGGCATCATACAAGTATTTGTATGTGCCTGCATTCTGGGGTATCTGATTCAGTATTTGGATTGTCTGCTTTTCACACTTAACAAAGTAACATATTTTTTCATCATTCTCCATTGGGACATTTCTTTGTAAGATTTGGGTAAATACAGCTTGTCTCCTTGTGCCAAAAGTTGTGAAGAAACGGTTGCCCCTGTATTTCTACACGTTGTGTTTCAGCAACGTCCCTCTTTCTTGGCCCCTCGTTCAGAAGGGGTTCTTCATGATCTTTTGGACTTTTATATTTGCCATGTGCTCTCCAACCATTATTTCTCACAGCATCTTTATGACACAGAGTTTCTGTAAGCATTAAGAAGGAGGTAATCTTTACCTAAGGTTACAAACAAATTAAGAAACAGTATTAAAATTGGAGCCACTGTTATTTTCCTGTCTTCTTTTCTGTCTTAATTCCAGTCTGTCACAGAGATACCAGTTGGTTCTTTATAAATCCATTTCCTCACTGTTTTACCAGCACTTGTTTGGGTGGTATCACTGAGATAATTTGTATACAAAACATAAACATTGAACCTAAATGTGAGGAGTGTTCCTTTTACACGATTACCAAGGAAGAGAGACCTAAGTTGACTACCAACAAAATTTTGAGGCTCCAGATTGCATAACTGGGAAATAATTGAAAAGATAACTGAAGTTTGTTTAATTTAACTTACTAAATAGTATTTTTTTTTAAGATTTTCAGGTAAGTCAGTGAAGCTATTATTTGTTTAAAAATAGAGTTGTGAATGTCTGTTTAGTCAGAATCAGAAAAATTTCCTAGTCTTAGAAGAAGCTGACTTCGTGTTTTTTTTGGTAAAGACCACAAATTGAAGCATACCTTTATAAAACAGCTGAGTGTTCCATGATTTCATGTAGGTAAAAAATATATATATGTATTTCTAATGGTAAAGGAAACAATAGAAAATAATATGTTTTGATATAAGAAAAGAGAATCAAAGGAGTCATGGTGTGGTTGGAAACATTCATGAATGTACATTAGGCATTGTTTTTTAAAAAGGGATGGATATGTATTTGCTGAAAGTGCAAATCAACATAACTACAAAGTACTGGTTTCATGATCCATTTTAGAAAAATGATTAGATACTAGTTTATTTTGGTGAGAAAATAAAACTATTTTTATATGTGATAGAATTTCAAATGTGACCTAAGATACCTAAGATACCTCTTACCTTTGAGTCATAAAAAAAATGGATATTGTGATGAAAAAGTTTAAAGCACCTCTGTAGATATGTAAAGGATCTAACAATTTTGAAAACTTTAGACTGAATTTTAACATTTTTTTTTTATAGGAGTCTTAGAAGAACTACTTGAACATATATTGAGACTCAGTTGTTAAGTAGTTCAGAAAAAGTTACAGTGAAATGCTAAAGTGACTTCTGACTTAAGTTCCATTGGTTAGGTGGTTCTGACTTAAGTTCCATTGGTTAGGTGGATGGTTTTCATAATTTATGATTTCCACGAGAAATCTTAGGGAAAGGGGAGAAATGTATATTGAGGGAAACTCTGGTTGAAAGACATCCATGGAACCATTGCCTGGAAGAGTGGTGGTAGTTTTGACTCAAGACCAAGCCAGAAAAACTTGTGATTTAAAAGATAAAGGGAACCTTCCATTTTGGCAGAATGTAGGCAGAAATCTTTTCTATCTAGAGTTTTATCAAGTACTTTACATGTATATCATTGCTTGATTTATTTTATCTACATAAACCTCTATAACCTTTAAGTGTGCCAATTTCATTTTCTGTCAGCCTTCACTTGTCATGGTCTGTATTATTATAAGAATTCCATATAGGGGCGCCTGGGTGGCTTAGTCAGTTGAGCGTCTGACTCTTGATTGCAGCTCAGGTCATGGTCTCAGGATCTTGAGATCGAGCCCCCAGTCGGGCTCTTCACTGGGTATGGGGCCTGTTTAAGAGTCTCTCTCTCTCTCCCTATCCTCCTCCTCCCTTCCTTCTTTGGTGCTTGCTCTCTCAAAAAAAAAAAAAAAATTCCATATCCTTTCCTGTCTGAATGTAGTATAAGAAATAACCTAAGAATATGTTGTTGCTTATATTCAAGTTTTAGGCTAGAGCATAATTGTATATAAGTCAATGCATTTTTTAAAGTATTTATATGAAAAATGTCTTTTGAATCAGAGATTAAGATCCGAGTATAGACTCTTCAGAAAGTTTTTCTTCCTTTCAGCCAGTGTTAAATTAGTATCTTTCAGTCTAAAAAATTGGTTTTAAATTCCTTATCTCTTATAAGGGTGGTTTATAAGACCAAGGTTTCTGCTGAGGGCAAGATGTGACATTTTAACATTTGAGCATCTTTTGGAGAGGCCATGTGGGATAGTGGGAAAACCAGAGTCCATCCCACCTCTGTTACTCTCTTGTTGTAGGACTTAGGCATGACACGCACCCCTTCTCCTGCCCCTCAATTTTCTTCATCTCTAAAGTGAGGTCAGTTGAGATCACTACACCTCTGATTAGCTCTAATATTCTGTGTTTTCAGATTTGTTTTAGTAGAATTTTTCCTTGTAGAGAAATTTGAGAAATTTTCTTTGAAGAGAAATTTTTCTTGAAGAGAAGTAAAACCTGGCACAAGTGGGGATGAATGGTCAGGGAGCCTCACTGTGCTGAGTGCAGGGCTGCAGCCCTTCGTAGCACTTTGCCTTCCTGCATGTTTGGCTGGGCATGTGGAGCCTCCCCAGTGACGACCTGCTTCTTTTTGCTTTAAGGGGTTATCAGCAACAGGATGCCCATGAATTTATGCGCTACCTTTTGGACCACCTGCACTTGGAACTCCAGGGCGGTTTCAATGGTGTTTCCCGCTCAGCAATTCTACAGGAGAATTCTACTCTATCTGCAAGTAACAAATGTTGCATGTAAGATGTAGTTCCCTTCTCTTTTTTTTAGGAGGACCTCAGACATTTCTGTTGGTGTTATTGTTTATTAGATTTATAATGGAAGGTGGAGAGTTTTCCTGGACTTTTGCTGAAACTTTTGTGTACTTAAATTTTATACCCAAGTGGACTAGCACAGGCCTCCTGCTTCCATACCAGAGGCATCTTGTACTTGCCTCTTGGTATAGTCCTAATTGTTTTTGGTATAGACTATTTTAAAAGTTGAGGAACAACAGAAAATATTTTGTACAGTTTAGCACTTGAAAATTCCCTGCCAAATGTATGAAATAATATTTGGGAGACTTAATTTTCTATACTAAAATAATTATATTTATTCACTAGAAACAGTCTTAAAAATATTTTGAATGTGAATTTTCCTAAAATATATTTGTTCTTTAATTAAATTGAAGCATTTGTAAGTTCTCAGAATTTTTCTTGCCTCTCAATATGAACAAATCAAACCTTTTAGATTGCTTTCCTAGGTACTAATACCCCAAAATATACATTGAGATTAGAAAGCTTATTTTGCTTGAGGTAGGGATGATTTACTGTTATTTCAGTCTGATTTTAATTGTAGTCTCCTTTTGTTAAAATTTTTTGAAAAGTTTTGTTTTGACCTGTGCAGGAAAGGGATTTACAAGACAAACTCCCCAAAGACAGAAAGAAAAGAGTAAGTAATGTATAGGGATCACCATATTGTATTGCCTTGCAGTTCACAAATCTGATGTAGTGTTAAGTTAGGGTCCTTTTAATGACAGAGCAGCCTCATCGATCATCTGGCCATATCAGAGAAGGGCAACCGTTTGAATTGCTATACTTTTCAAAACGTTTGGCTCTCTAGGTCCTGATAACTATGGTTCCAGTCAGAATCCAGTACAGAAGGGGAGGGATCTGTGACCTGGTAGAATTATTCTTGCTGCTAGCACCAAGTTAAAAGTAGTATTATATTAAGTGAAAAATTCTGCTTTGTATTTTATGATGGCCTTTCATACACTAAGAATATTGAACTGGGCTCTATCAAGGATAGTCTGTGTGAAGTAAGAGGGTATATGTCTTTATTATTTTATTTGATGCCCAAGGCACCGTCATGGAGTCACATTGTGTAATAGTCCTAGGATGATACGGAAAACTCTAGTAACTAATGAGTTTTCCGTATTAACCCATATCTTTTCATGATAGTTTAAAGAGTAGTAATTTTAGGTTCCATTAGTGAGATAGGAACAGAAAGAAAAAAATTATCATATTTGCTAAAACTACAAAAAAAGTCTCCTGTGCAATATCTGTGTTTACTTGTGTAAACACATCCAGCGCTACTGAAGGTGGGGATGGTAGAAATAAATGACAGAGCTGTTCTTTTTAGTACATAGAAAATCATTACTGCTAATATAAAAGACCCTAGCAGTGTAAGAGTCTGTCCAAGTAATAGTTAAACACTCTTGGTATACAGTTATAATAAAGGGGAAATCAATTTTGAAATCATTTATGGATCTTGTTTTCAGTCATTGTATACCTAACTTAATGCCATACACATCAGATAGCCAAGACTAGATGAGTATCCTTTTCTCAGAGGAAGAAATTATAAAGGAAGAACTACATTGAGTCTAAATGTACTGCTTTTTACTAAAGCAGTTTCCATTTTAATTAAGGGCAGTATTGTATGTGAACATCAATATGAGAGGATCATAGTCCCTTGATTCCAGTAGTTTATTTGGTGTGCCCTTTGTTTATGACATAGTTCTTAAACCTGAACCCTGAAATAGCTGTTACATCAGATAGTTCCAATCATCTTCCCTTTTTATTTTTTTATTTTTTTAATTTTTTTTATTTTTTTCTCAAAGATTTTATTTATTTATTTGAGAGAGGGAATGAGAGACAGACAGCAGGAGAGGGAGGAGGGTCAGAGGGAGAAGCAGACTCCCTGCTGAGCAGGAAGCCCGATGCGGGACTCGATCCCAGGACTCCAGGATCATGACCTGAGCCGAAGGCAGTCGCTTAACCAACTGAGCCACCCAGGCGCCCTCATCTTCCCTTTTTAATTTACTAAAGCTGTGTATCTTATGAACAGCTTTTTTAAAAAAAAGATGAAGCTGCAGTATATTTCTTTTGCCAGTAAAGAATGGAAGCCCTTTCATGGAAAAGGAAGCAGACTTTTAAAATAATATAATTGCTTGAGTAGCTTTTGTCGATCTCATCGTGGCAGTGGGTTTAATTTGGAGAAACTCAAAAGTACAGTTCAGTGTATTAGGAGTATGATTGTTTGCAAGTGAGAGAAACCACCTCAGATTGCTATAAGCAAAAAAAGAGCATTTACTGACTTAAGTAACTGCATACATAAGTGCACAAAGGTTAATATATGTTTGCTGTAGTACTATTAATGATAGCAAACAACTGAAACAACCTGGAAAACCATAATATTATATGGCTAAATTTTTTTTTTTTTTTTAAGATTTTATTAGAGAGAGAGAGACAGCGAGAGAGGGAACACAAGCAGGGGGAGTGGGAGAGTGAGAAGCAGGCTTCCTGCAGAGCAGGGAGCCCGATGTGGGGCTCGATCCCAGGACCCTGGGATCATGACCTGAGCTGAAGGCAGACGCTTAACGACTGAGCCACCCAGGTGCCCCTATTATATGGCTAAATTAAGAAAAGGAGCATAGTGTTAAGAGCTGTGTGACTCTGGACCAAGCTGGAACTCAGCTTCCTGGTCTGTAAAATGGGGATAATGGTATCTGCTTCATAGCTTTGTTCTGAGGATTAACTGATTTAATACATGGAAAGTACTTTGAATGGAGTTCGGCACAGAGTAAGTGCTGTTGTAAGCGTTTGCTAATCATGCTTTCATGGTATACTTTCTTGGTGGTTCTTGCGTCCAATCTGTGTTCATACTGTGGCATGCCAATCTGCTGTCAAAAAGGGTGAGGTCCATGTTCAAGATATATACTTTAAAAAAAAATAAAAGCAGAAGGCAGGTGCGGTCCTAATTATTACGCTAATAAAAGAGCCTTGAAACAATTTAAGGGCTTTCTTTTTGGGAAACATCTGTCTGAGCACTGTACAGATACACCCCATTTCATCTTCACACCAGGCCTCTGCGGTAGGTTAGATACTATTCCTGCTGAACATCTGGTGAAGCTGAGGCACAGAGAAGCTAGTCACATTAGGGCAGTTGGTTTTGTATCGTTCTTAAAGTGGTATATTCCTGATCTCAACAAGGAAATTATTTACAATATTGTTTTAAGTGAGCTTAAAAGCCTTGTTGATAGTAACATCTAGCACTTCAACTGTGAAGTCATGCCTCCACCAGTAATTACTAAATATGTATTAAATTTCTTTACCTCTTTTTCCCCAATCTGACAGCTGACCATCTAAAAAGTCTAAAACTATCTCTGAGCGAGGTTATTCAAAGTAAAGTAATTGAGAGCATTCCCTGTGAGAGGCCTTGCAAAAATTTATAAGGTGGTTTCTCTTTTGTGAGGAAAGGGGTCCCCTTTGCCCTGAGTATAGGCATGTATGTCATCTGTTTGTTAGTAATGGCAAATGTCCAGTCAGTGTTAGTGGCTCTTGGAGAAATTAGGGGGATTGAAAGTGGGGCTGTGGAGAGGCCAGTGGCTTAAACCTTTTATCTAGTATACCTCTGTATAGCTTTAAAGTTTTTGTATTATTTCATAATTTAAATAAAATTAAATAAATGATATACATATTCCCCCCAAAGAAGTATAGCAGCTTTTATACATATTTATTTTAGTTTTTTACTGATATATTTTCCTGTGTGGTGATTTTCTTTAGAAATGGAGCATCTACGGTTGTCACAGCTATATTCGGAGGTATTCTCCAAAATGAGGTTAACTGCCTCATATGTGGGACAGAATCTAGAAAGTTTGATCCATTCCTAGGTAAGACATATTTGGCATGTGGTGATATGATATTGTATTAAAATTTTAATGTTTCCTTTGAAAAGACAGTATGAGATAATTGTAAGAATACATCAATTTTTGAAATTCTTTTCTAAGTGTCACATATGCCTTTAACAGCTATTTTCCTATTTCCTTTTAAGACCTTTCATTAGATATTCCAAGTCAGTTCAGAAATAAGCGCTCTAAGAATCAAGAAAATGGACCTGTTTGTTCATTACGAGGTAAAGATACTTTAATGTTGTAGAATTCTTATTCCCTCCGAAATAGCTGAATAGACTCAAACTCCATCCATCTGTGCTATGTTGTTAACTGTTTGAATGAATTTGCATTACTATTTAACAGGGTCAAACCTGAATGTCTCTTCCTCTCAGAAAGAAAGAAAAAAAAATTGGTGCCAGAGATATTAAGGCAAGCATAAGATATTTCTCACCTTTTTCTTTAATACTCATTTTAAAATCGAGTGTCTGTAACAAACTGCTTCTGACTTAATAGAACTTATTCTGTGGATGTCCACTAGTATCCATGGGAGGAAAGAATACTTAGCTAAGTTTAATAAGTTATGGTGTTATTCTTTGCTATGATTAATAATTTTAGAAATCTGTTGATGATACATCTGTTGGTTAAGCCTGAGGCTCTGCTTTTAATTGAAAACTGTGAGATTTGGAACAGATTTTTTCCTGGATTAGTGTTAACTGCCTTTGTCAAGGCAAAAAGACCGATCTTTGACCAGTCACTAAAGTGATTAATCGTTCTTGTTGGTCATAAAAAGAAACTAGGATAGGAAAGAGAGGGCCTAGTGTGTGTTCTATCATTAAGTAACTCTACACTGAAGGCAAATAACATAATTTCTACCCTGATTTGTCTGTTGACTAAAAGTAATTTTTTCTTCAACTGTTCTAGAGAATTTTGTCGTAAGGATTTGTATATGTATATATACACACACACAGTCTTTTCCTATAGGAGATTGTAATTGGTCCAAAACTGCACTGTCCACTGTGAAGTCACAGATGGTTGGTAACATGTAAATTAAAATTAAAAATGCAGTTGCTTAGTTTCGCTAACCATATTTTAGGTGATCAGTAACCACATGTGACTAGTGGCTATTGTATTGGACAGCACAGATGCAGAACATTTCCATTATTGCAGAAAGTTTTATTGGGCAGTACTGCTCTAGAATCAAATTATTCTACTGCCGCTCACTTGTTCTCAGAAAAAAAAAAAAATCTAGTAAAAATATAACTTGGGGTTGGGACAGGCAGAATTCTGTGTCACAGGTGCACTGGGCAGCATTGGGCTTGTTAAAAGAGGAGTAGCAGAGGTCTTGCTTGTAGCCCCATTCCTCAGATAGTTTCTTAAATATACTGGACTACTGTAAGACAGAAAAATAACTCCGTATATGAAAACATTTTGTAGATATTTTCAGTTGTTCCCCACCTTTGCAGCAGTGTTGATGGTCTCTTTTGAACAGGAGTACAGGAGAAATTTAAGGAAGCCCCATCCATTCCTCTTCCCTCTAAAATAGATGGTTTTGAAATACAGGTTTTGAAAATATCACAGTATACTTGGTATCAAATATGAGATTACAAATATGAGATTATTTTCTCTTTATATTGATGGCATGAAAGTACAAGCTAACCTAATCATAAAACAAACATTTGGTCATTTAGAGAGGAAAGCAGTGAGAGATTATTAAAGGAATTAGCCTCGGGCGCCTGGGTGGCTCAGTCGTTAAGCGGCTGCCTTCGGCTCAGGTCATGATCCCAGAGTCCTGGGATCGAGTCCCACATCGGGCTCCCTGCTCAGCGGGAAGCCTGCTTCTCCCTCTCCCACTCCCCCTGCTTGTGTTCCTGCTCTCGCTGTCTCTGTCAAATAAATAAAATCTTAAAAAAAAAAATAAATAAAGGAATTAGCCTCAAACTCTATAATCTGAACTGGATATGGCTTCATTTTATAATTTTTTCAAACATTCCTTAACATAAATGTGTGGATATGTATTTGAACAATATTTCCTAAATAAAACTAAGTGGAGATGATCTTTGGAAGACCCAGAGCCATTGGTTTCTTCAGGCTTCTTTCTTCCTTCTGCACTGTGTCCCCCCCATTCTGCATTGGTCATATAACATGGTTCTTATTGTCCCCTGTAGCATTTCACTTACTACCTATCCCAGAATGCTTTAATATTGAGAGACCTTACTTTCTTGAGACTGTCCAGGAGGAGATTGTATGACAGAGCTTAAGTGGTTGGTTGGTACCACAAACAAGTGGCAAATGGCATTTGCCTTGCTTCCCAAGTCGCATTAGACTCACTGAAATTTGATGTGATTGGGATTTAGCTTCAGGGGGCCCAGACCATCCTGAGGGGTTTCAGGCTTGGCTGGAAACAGGTTTCCTGCATTCTCAGAGGGCTTTCCTTTGAATTTTCAGACTTGATTTTTATGTTGTTAAAGAGCTTACTGTTGGCTTAAAAAACTAGATGGTAGAGTCATTCTTTCTGTTTACCACTATTATCAATTAAGGGTACTACTTTTTTTGGACATCCAGAGTGTGATGAATTTTAATTGATATATGCATTTCTTTATTAAACAGATAGAGTCGTAATCGATTACATTTTACATGCTTTTACATGCTTTAATGCAAGGATTACTTGTGTGCTTTTTGGAATGTTAATTGACAAGCTTCGTTTTCATTTAGAAAGGAGTGATGATGGTGAGAAAGATCCCTGGAATTTGAAATTATTTACCTAAAAACATGCATATTCGGAGAGGCTAAGATAATCCTAAAGCTGACAAAGATACCATAAAAAAGGATATTATTCTAGACCAAAGAATCTCATATAAAATTAGCTAATACTGTAGTAAAATAACAGATCAAGTAGGATTTCTTCCAACCATATAGGACTGCTATATCGGGAAAGAAGAATTTTCTCTGGCCGTCGAAGTCCTTCTAGCTGGACTAAGAACCAAGTTGACATGAGGCAGATGAGGAGGAGAGGATCAGATTTAATTTCGTATGTATGGGGAATCCACACAGACATGAAATTCTGAAGACCAGCAACATGAGCCTTCTATGAGTTAAGGAGAAGGGGTAGGAGTCTGAGGATACAAAGGGGAGAAAGACCATTAGCAGGAAGGTGAGAGGAAATGTTTGGAGAATAAAGTTTGTCCTCTTAGGCAGGTAAGTTTCTTTGGTAAAGCGGAATCTCTTAACAGTCACTTCTTGGTACAGGCTCTCCCTTCCAATGTAAATTTAGGCCGTTGAGGCGGAAGCCTGAATTTGCTGGGTTTTGTTTGCTTTTAACTCAAAATAATATTCATGCCAAAGTGGCCCATTTGGGGTGTCCTGCCCTGGGCTCCTGCAGTTTCCTCCTCCGAAACTTCCCTGAAATTTCACACATTAAAATTGAGCTAGCCGATTGTTTGGTCTTATTGAACCAGTCCTGGCAATAGGTCAGTTCAGACTCATTTCGGGAGGCAGTGATGCAAGTTAGGCCTAAGGTTCAAGCAATCAGGTATTAAATAAGAGGCATTTCTATGGAAACAAAAACACTGGTTACTGATTGGATCAAATTATAAACCAATTTCTGAATTTTGAGGTTAGTCAAGAAGATTTTTAGATGTTAAGCTTGAACCATCTTTAGTGCGCAGTGGCAGTCTGACGGATTTTCCTGGTTTGTAGTTCAAATGTCTCTGGTGATCGTTTTGAGTGGCCCACAGAGCAACAGGCATGAAGATTGCTGTTGTGGTGATTTCTCCGAAGTTTACATAAGTTTGTAGGGCTTCTTAGTTCTCGGATAAATCCAACATAGAAGCTTGGAAGAAAAATTAAAAACGTTACTTTGGAGAATTATAATCAAGCACTGGAGGAAATTAGAAGAAATCAAGATCTAGTCCAGTTTCTAATGAACAGTATTACAGTTTAATATTTACTCAGATGTTACTGAAACCTATTTTCTCTATAATCACCCTTTATAGATAGCCAAATGAATACTAATTTGTTTGCAAAATAAGTCGTTTCAAAAAAACTTGGCCTGATCATTTACATGAGTGTGGCAAGAATAGCAGTTGATTAGGTAGATTCTTTAAAACCTGCTGGACCTTTTTCAAGATTGAAGTTTTAATAGCCTTTTGAGGCCAGAAGCCAAGCCAGATACTTGCTGTCAGAACTTCTGCTGCAATACCTATAGATTTGGGTGAATTCCTCTCTGCTCGAGGTCTCCAAAGTATTCTGAGGTTCCTGTATTTGCCAGGGAGTGCGAACCTTTACTCACCTGGTAAGGCAGCTGGGAACTCTGTAAGCAGGGTAACAAACTGGTACTTCTGGGGGCTTTACTGGCTTCTTAAAGTTAACCTGGTTCCTTCAAGCTGTCTGGTCATAGCTGAGGTTATGCATCTCTCTCTCAAATAGGACACTCCAGTCAAAGCCTTGGTTACATAACAAATGTTTCCAATTGTGTCCTGTTATAAGGAGAACAGAATTGTATTGAACTTATGCAAATAAATATAAGAATAATAAGAATACCTAGAGTTTCTGAATTCCGGAGAGTTCAGGTAGGGAGAAGGATAAAGATATATTCTGTTAAATTGCTCTAAGTCAATTAGCTTAAGAGAATTTAAAATCTGGAAAAACAAAGCATTTTAGAAAGGCAGCAATGTTTTAAAAAGTCATAAAGAACTAAAAAGGATAATTTTAATTTTTCAGTTCCATATTATTGTTTTGCTTAAATCCAGTTTTTCCACTAGTTCAGAAATTCTTACCAGTTTTATGAATTTAGGCACATTTGCAATACCATCAGAGCAAAATAGTAACTGTATTAGAGTTCATTATGATGCAGTTGACAAGGAAATTTTGACTCCCAACACATAACAACGTACTAGGACATCAAGTTTCTCAGAGTTTTATACAGTTTTAGAACACTTAACATATCTACATAAATATAATCTAAGAGACCTATCTGGAACACCTTAGATTATGGTCAAAAGACTTCATTTTAGGATCTGATTTTAGGAAATATGTTAAAAAACATTGAACAGGGGTGCCTGGGTGGCTCAGTCGGTTAAGCGGCTGCCTTCAGCTCAGGTCATGATCCCAAGGTCCTGGGATCGAGCCCTGCATCGGGCTCCCCGCTCAGTTCCCTCTTGTGTTGCCTCTCTCCTGTCTCTCTGTCAGATAAATAAAATCTTAAAAAAAAAAAAAACATTGAACAGTTTGAACATTTGATTAACAGGATCACAGGTCATTATGAAACGATATTTAATTACCTAACCAAAAGATTTCAAAAGGCAAAAATATAGAACCTTACATAATTTTGAGCAAAATTTAGCTTTAATATTAAGACTCAGTTTTCTTAAAGAATCAAAGACTCGATAAATTATTTTGGCAAAACACAGAATCCTTGATTTCTAAACAGATAATAGAATTTTCTTTTCCTTTAAAAGTTAAGAGCAGATCTGTAATTTGTCCTTTTAACAAAAAAATTTCAATTTTGATATTAAAACTTATTAATTGTATCCTAATCTCAGCCAGTACTGATCACACATAAAATCCCTTTCCAAAGATTCCTTTTTCCATAAACCTTCTGGAACTTTATTTTTAACATTCAGCTCTTGTTCTGAGTTCTCCCCTCTTCAATTTTCTTAACAAAAATGTATTTCTGTTTTCTACTAAAAACACTTCGTTCTTTCCTTGCATAGGGAATTGTTTCCCTTATTATTTCTAGTAGTCTTAATTACATTTATTAGAATTCTTAACTCTTAGAAACCTTAATTTCTAGTGAAAACTTAGTAGGCAATTTTGAACTGTTATACCAGTATTCTTTAGAATAGCAAATTTGTGAATACATTTCATAATTTCTAAGAATGTGCTTTTTTCATAGTACAGTTTTTCAGTAAAGCACAAACCAGGTTTACTAACAGATCCGTATTTATCTTTAGTTTCTCTGTAATAATACACAAGTAAATTAACCTATTGACACCTATTTTCTGAACCTATATGTTCAGTACCTAATGTTTTATTATTTTACTTTATCTGGAAATGACTTAGTAAAAAAAGTGTCAGGTTGCCAAGGATTTTGGAGTTTAGAAGCTATGTAAAAGTTTACCTACCAACTTTTTTTTGGGGGGGGGGGGCAGAGGGGGAGGGAGAGAGACTCTTAAGTAGGTGCCATGCCCAGCACAAGAGTCCGACCTGAGATCATGACCTGAGTTGAAATCTAGAGTCGGACGCTTAATCGACTGAACCACTCAGGCACCCCTGCCTACAAACCTTTTTCTCTCATTTACACCTGTTTAATTTGCTTGTTCTTATGTTTAGATTACCCACAAAACTTCATAAAGCATTAGACAAAAATCAATCACTAAGTTTTTTTTTCTGCAGAGATGAACTTATTTGGCTTTCAGTAAACACAGAATCTCAGTCATATATTTAATGCTGGTAACGCTAAAGACCTTTTTTCTTAATTAAACCAACAACCTAAAATTAGCTTTAATACTGAATATTTTCCCAGATCATTTGAATTTGGGTTAGTTTCTATCTTTGAGTTTTGGAATTCCCAATACTTATAAGTGCTTGACTTCTCAAACCAACTAAAAAGAGCTCTTTTACAAATTAATTTTAGTGATACCATCGGGAGGTAAAGAAAATATATTTATAACATGTGGACACACAGACAAGATGCAAACAAAATATTATAGCTTTTGTTTTTACTAATATTTGTGGAGAGGACATTAAAGGCCCAATTTCTAAATACTTTTTTTTTTTGATGAAAAATTTCTCTAAAGTTTGTGTTTCAAAGAATGGCTCTTAGGTCCTAGAGAAGATGGGAATAGAAAACACATCACAAAGGAACAGAGAAAGAATCCCAAGTGTTTTCCAAGGTGGAAATCTGGAGCAAATCTGCTTATTACCAGAGGTCCTGGAGTCTGGGCACAAGAGGCATTTTAGAAAGGCTTCTTTCCCCCATTTTTTCTTCAATCTCAGGTGATTGTGGGCTGTGTTTATATTTTAAAGACATGGTAAAATTTATCATATCAAGAAACTGAGAAAGAATGCTAAAAAATTTTTTTTAGTTTCGGGGCAGCTGCACTTTTAAGTACAGGACAATTTTGTTCCAATATCCTGATCTTTTATAATAGCTACAAACATTTTAAGGGCAATAAGTGAGAGTTAGGGATCAGGAAAGAGGGGTGGGCTTTTGACTTGTTTCTAGAGTTGCATTTCTGGTTTTGTACAGATTGGTAAGGCAGTTTTTTTTTTTTTTTTTAAGATTTTTTAAAATTTATTTATTTGACAGAGAGATAGCATAAGTAGGCAGAGCGGCAGGCAGAGGGAAAGGGAGAAGCAGGCTCTCTGCTGAGCAGGGAGCCCGATGCGGGGCTCGATCCCAGGACCCTGGGATCATGACCTGAGCCGAAGGCAGCCGCTTAACCAACTGAGCCACCCATGTGCCCCAAGGCAGTTGTTTCTAATTCCCAAAGAACTGGAAAAGCTTAGAATATCAAGGGATTGATCTGCCTTTTTAAACTCAACTTTTTTTTTTATCAGGGAGATTTTTTTTTTACACTAAAATGGTAAGCAAAATAAAGCATTTTAACAAAAGCCTTCTTGCAGCATACATAATTCGATCTTGGCTTCTATTAGCCCCTGAATGTTGGCCTTTCACAGATTCAGTGGGGGTGGCTAGGATCCATCTGCTATGTACATTGCATAGGAATGTCCGAAGCTGGCAGAGCTTGCTTACAGAGCTCTAGAAGGTAGGAACAAAGCGAGCCTTATTGCCAATCTCAGGTGCTTTTGTTAAATTCATTTCCTGGCTTTCAGCTTTTATGTGAGCAGTCTGTATACTTTGAACATAGAGATTTGGTCCTTATAAATCTTGTAGGGAAAGGGGAGTTAAAAAAAAAAAAAATCTGGCCTCATCTGCTTGTTTTAAGATTTTATTTATTTATTTGAGAAAGAGAGAAAGCGTGAGCATGCATGAGCTGGGAGAAGCAGGCTCCCTGCTGATCAGGGAGTCAGACCTGGGGCTCAATCCCAGGACTCTGGGAACCTAACCTGAGCTGAAGGCAGACCAGATGAGGCCAGATTTTAAGGGAATTTTACTTTAGAGGTAGACATTTATTTTTTAGTCTTCTCTTCATCTTGTCAAGGGAGTCCCTAAGGCATGCTGTTATACCAGTAAGACAATTGAGAGCTCTCTATACAGAATGTTTTTCAATATAAGCAATTTAAAGACCATTGATGAATAATTGTTAATAGCAGCTCCAACCAATAAGTCTTTTAAAGGCTGAACCAGAGATGGAAGAGGCACCCAAAGAGGACATAGATCATGGCCCCCGTGGTCTAAAAGTTTGCTCCCAAAATTAGTTTAAGCAAGCAAAGGCCTTCATTGCATAGGTGGGAAGGATGGTGAAAATGGGGTCTCTGGTCTCCCATGAAAACACAAGAGATGTGCTGCAGGACTGGGGACTGTGTGTTGTTTAGCAGTGTACCTTGTTGCAAGGAAGTTTGCTTGAGGATAGTAAGTGAACTAGTGTCAGTCTGACCTGTTCCGTGACCAGCTTAGCTTTCATGAGAGTCTTCTTGAGGTGGTGAGCGCTCTAGTAGCTTTTAAGTGCTTGATCTGTGTCCACCAATTTGGGGGCTTTAGCTTCAAAGATGGGCATCCAAAGATGCCCTTTAGCAACAGTCTTTACCTTTTATGTGCACAAAGTTCATACGACAGATGACTTAAAACACAAGCAAAGAAAAACCCAGAAAAACAACCAAACTCAAAGACTATCCCTGGGAAGAAATGAATCCGTAACCAAAAAGAGTACTCTACCAAATTTAACCAGAGACAATTTAATCAATTTAATAACTAACCCCAAGGAGGTAGGTTCCACAAATATTTTCTCCTGCTAATTTAAATGTAGCAAGAAAGAGAAAGGACTCTCACCACTCCTGCTCTTTCGGACTGTGCAGATAGAGATTCTGGGAGGTTGACAGGGTAAGAAATCTTACCTTCTGCTGGCTGTATGTCAGATGTCCCAAGGACTTCAGTTGTAGTCATGTCCAGCAAGTTAAAGTATCCTGCTGACTGTGTCAACTGTTGGAAGAATTTCCTCTGCCCTTCAAGGTCTTTCTTGCTGGACGAAGAACCAAATTGATTCAAGAAAGAAAATCAGATTTAGTTTTGTATGTATAGGGAATCCACACAGACATGAGATTCCAAAGACAGGCAACATGAGGCTTCTATGAGCCAAGGAGAGGGGTACGGGTCTGAGGAAACAAAGGGGAGAAAGACTATTAGCAGGAAGGTGAGAAGAGATGTTTGGAAAACAAACATTGTCCTGTTATTTAGGCAGAGAAGTTTCTTAGGTAAAGAGGAATCTCTTCCTGGTATAAGCAGGTAAGAGCTTTTCCTGAACCTGCTGGGTTTTGTTTGCTTTAACTCAAAATAATGTTCATGTCAAAGTGGCCCATCTTGGGGCGGCCTGCCCTGGGCCCCTGCAGATGTAATACTAGAAAATATAATTTAATGGGAGAAGATAAAAATGGTTTTGATAAAATTTCAAATCCATTACTGATTAAAAGAAGAAGGAAAAAAGCCCTTTTATTAGCTCATATTAAGCTAGGAATAGAAAGTTAACTTGATGGAGATTATCTATCAAAAGCTATCTGGGGCACCTGGGTGGCTCAGTCGTTGGGCCTTCAGCCCCATCGGGCTCCCTACTCAGCAGGAAGCCTGCTTCTCCCACTCCCACTCCCCCTGCTTGTGTTCCCTCTCTCTCTGTGTCTCTCTCTGTCAAATAAATTAAAAAAAAAAAAGCTATCAGTGATCACCGTGGTTAACAGTGAAGCACTAATGATTTTCCATTACAGTGTGGAAGCAGTCAGGAGTCCTGCTGCTGAGAGCAAGGCAGTAGACAAGGAGAGCAGCACTGGGCAGGAGACCTGCTTTTCTGAAAGCTCTAGATTTAAAAAAAAATTAAATACAGGTATTATTTTGATAAATTCTAAACTTGGAGCTAAAAAGTTTAGTTATGCAGCCAAATAAAAAATAGGCAAAAAAACCAATTGCTTTACTACACATAGCAAAAGATCCTATTCACAGTAGCAGTAAAATCTTAAAAACACTCAATAAATTTATTGAGAAATATATAAGACCTAGATGAAGAAATTATAAAACTTTATATTAGAACAGATAAAAAGCCTGAATAAACAGAGCCATGTCATATACTTGGAGAGGGAGACGAATAATATAGAGATGTCCGTTTTCCCCCAAATTACTGCCTAAATTTATTCTAATTTGCTCAAAAATTCCTAAGAAGAAATTTGTTTTAAAGATTTTATTTGAGAGTGAGTGCACATGAACAGGGGGAGGGGTGGTTGGAGAGGGAGAAGCAGACTTCCCACTGAGAGCAGGGAGCTCAATGTGTTGGTGGGGGGGGGCGGGGGCAGGGAGACTCGATCCCAGACCCTGTGATCATGACCTGAGCTGAAGGCAGACCCGACTGAGCCATCTAGGTGCCCCAGCAGAAAGAAATTCTTAAGCTTAAAAAGTTTTTTAAATGAAAATGAGGAAGCAGGGGTGCCTGGGTGGCTCAGTTGGTTAAGCGACTGCCTTTGGCTCAGGTCATGATCCTGGGGTCCCAGATTGAATCCCACATGGGGCTCCCTGCTTGGCGGGGAATCTGTGTTCTCCCTCTCACCCTCCCCCCTCTCACACTCTCTTTCTCTCTAAAATAAATAAATAAAAATCTTTAAAAAAAAAATGAAGCAGGATAGAGATAAGGTAGGAAATGTCCCATGCATACTAATTTAGCAGATACTGGTACAGAAAGGTGTATATGGGAATTTATTATATAGCAAAGAAAAAATTTCAAATCAGTGGAGAAAAAAAATTAGTCAATCATAGTGAAAATGAAAATTTGGGAAAACATTAATTTCATCTCTAACTTCCATCTTTTCTGAAATTTGAGGTTTCAAGATTTACTATGAATTTAACCATAGGACACTATAGGCAAACATCATTTTGAACTTGTAGGGGAGATCTTTCACCAAGACCAGAACTCAGAAAGGAAAAAAATTTCATAAATTTAACTGCATAATTAAGGTTAAAGTAGAAAAGGAGAGGATATATGAAAAAGAGTACCTGGTAAAGTATATGAATAAGAGAAATGCAAATGGTCGATTTAACATTTACCTATACATTCAAGAAAGTATAGGTAGAGCAGATTTAGTCAACATGACAAAGGTAATATCCATTGTTAGTATAGGTTTTGGGGAGTGGGCACTCTCACATATTGGCGTTAGTATAAATTGGTAGTTTGGGAGGACAGTGATTACCACTTTTTTTTTTTTTTTAAAGATTTTATTTATTTATTTGAGACAGAGAGAATGAGATACAGAGAGCATGAGAGGGAGGAGGGTCAGAGGGAGAAGCAGACTCCCCGCCGAGCAGGGAGCCCGACGCGGGACTCGATCCAGGGACTCCAGGATCATGACCTGAGCCGAAGGCAGTCGCTTAACCAACTGAGCCACCCAGGCGCCCCAGTGATTACCACTTTTAATGAGCATTTCCTTAGACATTGTAATTTTACTTGTGAACGTGGACAATAACACCTGTAAAAGATGTTCATTGAAGCATTCTTTGTTATTGCAGAGATCAGAAGCAATTTACATGCTCACTAGTAGGGCACTGGTTTAATAAATAATACTGTTTAGTAATTAAGAAAGATAAAGTTGATCAATAGCCAGGCCACAGAAAGATAGCTACAAAATACTGTGGAGTAAAACACTATCCATGGAACTATGTCTATAGAATGATTCCATTTGTGTAGAATAAAAAACATTCATATGTGCATTAAAGTCTTGAGCAACATACTCCATCTGTTCACAGTGATTTCTTCACAGTGATTTCTTAGGGATAAGGATTCCAGAAGAAAGTGAACTGTGACTTCCTTTTTCCTGTTCTTCTATGTTGTTTGAATTTTTTTAACCTATTGTATCACCTTTATAATTGTATATTTGCTTTGGGGGAGTAAAACAAAATGATTAATTTATACATACTTCCCAATTACTGCTTTGCTATAAGTTAAATTTATATAGTACATAAAGGGGATCTAATAACATCAACAAACCAGTTTTATTCCCTGCTCTCCATAGGGATGTATTTAACAGTTTATATAATGTGGAAGACTGACACTTGTGAAATATATGCCCTGAAACCCTTGAGAATCTTAGGAGTTTCAAAAGCCATCATGACATTTTTTTTTTTCTCATGAAATGCAATAAAGTACAAATGAAAAAAGTTTAAGCAGCTTCCTCACATGGGAGGTGTGAAGGTAAGTGGAGAACAACAAAGCTTTGCGAGATGTGAATGCTGGGTAGCTAGTAGTTTCATGCTGCTGCAAAAGATTAAACTGTAATACATTTCAGGGTCATTCAGACTTCAGATGTTAAAATGGCAGGTGTCAAATCTGTGAATGTCAAGGAAAGGCTGTACCTAGGCAGTCTTCCTCTTTAAGAAGTAACTGTGTGCATGTATGTTTCAATAATAAAAATTGAAGGACATAAGAAAGTTTGTATATTCATTGTAGAATTTAGGGAAAATTCAGAAGAGTACAAAGAGGAAAATAAACATCCCTCCTAAGTCTACTATCCGGCAATACCATGGTTAAGGACTATTTTTTTATTTAAGTAAGCTCCACCCCCAGGGTGGAGCCCAACTCAGGGCTTGAACTCAGGACCCTGAGATCAAAACCTGAGCTGAGATCAAGAGTCGGATGCTTAACTGACTGAGCCATCCAGGTGCCTCAAGGATATTTTTATTTAAAAACTGATTTAAAAGTTGTTTTTTTTTTTTTTTTTAAAGACAGCAGTTGGAAATTTAGAATTATTCTGGGTTATTATTGTTTTAACCCATACAAGTCATTACAAATAGGCATTAGTTTTAGGGAGAGCTAAAAAGAAGCTTTTAAAATCCATATGGAGATGACTATGTGGGTAGTTCTTTACTAATCCAACTAGGGTTTACAGTGTTGTTTCTTTATTAAAACTCTCTAGAGGCTGCCTATGGATACAGCAGTCTTCTGAGGCTCTGATGCGGCTGTGACAATGAGGCTGCCTCACTGTCTGAGGGTACAGCAGCAGATGTGGGCTCCCGAGCCTGCTGTAACAACAGAGAGAGAGGCGTGAGAATACAAGATGGCTCTTAGAGGCAGTTGGGACCACCATTTTTAAATTGAATGTTTGAAAAACCAGGTTCAGCTTCTATGGCTTGGTTATGAATTGTCTAGTGAGCCTTTCGTATCTTCTCTTGTATTTTGGTTTATCACATGGCCTCACAGGAAAAGGGGAGAACTGCATTATCTTATGCATAAATCAGTTTGGGACCACTTGGTGGTTACCCTTTAAGTTTAAGCCTCTCAAAAAGGCATGGAGCAAAATCTGCCATTCTATGCCCCCACAGCTGTGGCAGAGAGGCTAATTGCAAGCAGCTAGGCTGAATGTGGGTTTCACCCTACAGTGAGTCCAGGGTGGCCTCAAACAGGCATCTCAATGGCATAGGGACCAAACTCTGAGCAGCGCATCTACAGCAAGCAAAGTGGGTCATTGCAGCTCCCTTGGCTGAAGACTGTTGCAGCTTACCCACGATAGTAGGTCACATGTAGCCCACATAGAGGGCTCCCTTGGAGTGCCTGGTTCTGGTGACCTGAGAGGGACGCTGTGCTGCAGAGCACCACAGACCTCTTCTACACAAGGCCACCACTTTCAAGACCAGATGTGGCTGACCTGATAGAAACAGTTACAAAATGTAAGTAGAGAGAGAGATGTCCCAAATGAATGAACAAGACAAAATCACAGTAAAAGAGTGAAATAAAATGGTAATAAGCAGGGGGCGCCTGGGTGGCTCAGTTGGTTAGGCGACTGCCTTCGGCTTGGGTCATGATCCTGGAGTCCCGGGATCGAGTCCCGCATCGGGCTCCCTGCTTGGCGGGGAGTCTGCTTCTCCCTCCGACCCTCCTCCCTCTCATGCTCTCTGTCTCTCATTCTCCCTCTCTCTCAAATAAATAAATAAAATCTTTTTAAAAAAATGGTAATAAGCAGTATACCTAATAAATAATTGAAAGTAATGGTCATAAAGATACTCACTGGACTTGAGAAAAGAGTGGATGAACTCAGTGACAACTTAAAGATAGAAAATATAAAAACCAGAGAGAGCTGAAGAATTCAATAACTGAAATAAAAATACACTAGAGGGCGCCTGCATGGCTCAGTTGGCTGCCTTTGGCTTGGGTCATGATCTTGGGGTACTGGGATGGATGGAGCCTGCATCCGGCTCCCTGCCAAGCGGGGAGTCGGCTTCTCCCTCCCCCGCTCATGCTTGCTGTCTCTCTCTCTCTCAGAAAGAAATAAAATCTTAAAAAAAAAGTACACTCAGAGGGAATCAACAGATTAGAGGATCCAGAAGAACAGATCAGTGATCTGGAAGACAGGGTAGTGGAAAGCCACCAATCTAAATAGGGAAGAAAAAAGAAAGGAAAATATTGAGAATACGTTAAGGAACCTCAGTGACATCAAGCATACTAACATCACATTATGGAGATCTCAGAGGGAGAAGAGAGAGAAGGAAGCATAAAACTTATTTGAAGAAACAGCTAAAAACTTCCCTAATCTGGGGAGAGAAACAGATAGCAGGTCCAGGAAGCAGAGAGCTCCTAACAAGATGAACCCAAGTTGGTCCACACCAAGACACATAATTAAAATGGCAAGCAGTACCGATAGAGAATTTTAAAAGTTGAAACAGAAAAGAATATAGTTATATGCAAGGGAAACCTCTTAAGGCTATCAGCTGATGTTTCAGCAGAAACTGCAGGGCAGAAGAAAATGGCAAGATATATTCAAAGTGCTGAAAGGAAAAAAAAAAAAACCCCTACAAGCCAAGAATACTCTACCCAGCAAGGTAATCATTCAGAATAAAAGGAGAGATAAAGAGTTTCCCAGACAAAAGTTAAAGGAGTTCATCACCTTGAAAGCAGCCTTATAAGATAGGTTAAAGGGAATTAGTTAAGTGGGAAAAAAGGGCCATAACTAGAAGAAAATTATGAATGAAAAAAATTTACAGGTAAAAGCAAATATAAAGGTAGTAGATTAGTTACTAATGGAGGTTAAAATGCAAAAGTAGCAAAATAGCTTTTATCCACAAAAATCAGTCAAGGGATAAAAAAAGATGCAAAATATGATATATACTTAAAATATGGAGGGGGAGTAAAAATGTAGTGCTTTCAGAATGTGTTTGAACTTAAGGACCATCAACTTAATATAGACTGCTAAACACATAAGATGTTGTATATGAACCCAATGGTAGCCACAAATCAAAAATTAAAGAGAAAGGAATCCAAGCATAACACTAAAGAAAGCCATCAAGCTACAAGGGAAAAGAGCAAGAGAACAAGAAAGGAACAGAGCACTACAAAAACAACCAGAAAACAGTTCACAAAATGGCAATAAGTACATGGATACTTTAAATGTAAATGGACTAAATGATCAAAAAAATATAGGGTGATGGAATGGATAGGAAAAAAAAAAGATCCAACTATGTGCTGCCTGCAAGAGAGTCACTTCAAACCTAAAGACAGACTGAAAGTGATGGGATGCAAAAACATGTACCATACAAATGGAAAAAAAAAAAAAACTCAAAAACCAAAAACAACCCAGGTAGCAATACTTACATCAGACAAAACAGGCTTTAAAAGACTGTAGCAAGAGACAAAGAAGGGCACTACATAAAGGGATCCAATGCCACAAGAGGATAAAACAGTTGTAAATATCTGTGCACCCCCAAATAGCATCTAAATACATAAAGCAAATATTAAAAGACATAAAAGGAGAAATTGACAGTAATATAATAAGGGACTTTGACACCCCACTTACATCAATGGATAAGTCAGACAGAAAATCAATAAAGAAACAGTGGCTTTGAATGACACATTGGACCAGATGGACATAACAGATATATACAGAACATCTCCCCCTAAAAAACAGCAGAATGCACATTCTTTTCAAGTGCACACGGAACATTCTGCAGGATAGGTCAGGTAAGGCCACAAAACAAGTCTATTAAAATCATATCATGTGGAGCACCTGGGTGGCTCAGTCCGTTAAGCATCTGCCTTCAGCTTAGGTCATAATTCCAGGGATCGAGCCCCACGTCGGGGGGGGTTCCTGCTCAGCAGGGAGCCTGCTTCTCCCTCTGCCCCTCCCCCCCTGCTTGTGCTCTGTCTCAAATAAATTCTTTTTAAAAAAATCATATCCAGTATCTTTTCTGCACACAATGATATTCAAGATATACAAAGATATTCAAGATATACAAATTCATTACAAGAAAAAATCTGGAAAAAACACAGATGAAGGTGAGACAGCATGCCACTAAACAACACTTGGTCAATGAAAAAAAATCAAAGAAATCAGGAAATACATGGAAACATGTGCAAATTAAAACACAAAGATCCAAAATCTTTGGGACTCAGCAAAATCAGCTCTAAGAGGGCAGTTAATAGTGACACAGGCATACCTCAAGAAATGAGAAATCTCAACCTAACTTTATATCTAAAGGAGCTTAAAAAAAACAAATGAAGCCCAAAACTAGTAGAAGGAAGGACATTTAAAAAAAAAAAATAGAAAAGATCAATGAAACTAAGAGCTGGTTCTTTGAAAAGATAAAGAAAATTGATAAACCTTTAGCCAGACTCATCAAGAAAAAGAGAGGACTCCAGTAAAAACCAGAAGTGAAGGATGAAAGTAACAACTGACACCACAGAAATACAAAGGATTATAAGAGAATATTATAAAAAATTATATGCAACAAACTGAAGAACCTAGAAGAAAGGGCTAAATTCCTGGAAACATATAATCTTCCAAAACTGAACGAGGAAGAAATAGAAAATTTGAACAGACCAATTACTAGTAATGAAATTGAATCAGTAATCAAAAAACAAACAAAAGTCCATGACCAGATGACTTCACAGGTGAATTCTATCAAACATTTAAAGAGGAGTTAATACCTGTTTTTCTCAAACTATCCCAAAAAATAGAATAGGGAGGAAAACTTCCAAATTCATCCTACAAGGCCAGCATTACCAACAAAACCCGACAAAGACACTACAAAAAAACCCCAAAAAAACCAACGACAGGTCAGTATCTCTGATGAACATATCTGCAAAAATACTGAACAAAGTAGTAGCAAACTGAATTCCAACAATGCATTTTAGGATGCCTGGGTAGCTCAGTGGGTTAAACATCTGCCTTTGGCTCAGGTCATGATCCTAGGGGCCTGGGATCGAGCCCCGCATCAGGCTCCTTGCTCAGCAGGGAGCCTACTGCTCCCCGGGGCTGCTTGCGCTCAAATGAAATCTTTAAAAAAAATACATTTTAAAAAATCATTCATACACACACACACACACACACACACATCACCACAATTAAGTAGGATTTATTACAGGGATGCAAAGGTGGTTTGCTGTTTACAAATCAATCAGTGTGATATATCACATTAACAAGAGAAAGGATAAAAACCATATGATCATCTCAATAGATGCAGAAAAAGCTTTAACAAAATGCAGCATCCATTCATGATAAAAACCCACAGCTAACATCATACTCAATAGTGAAAAATTGAGCACCTTTCCTCTAATATCAGGAAGACAACAAGGATGTCCACTCACCATTTTTATTCAACATAGTACTGGAAGTCCTAACTGCAGCAATCCGACAAGAAAAAAGGCATCCAAATTGGTAAGGAAGAAGTAAAACTGTCACTATTTGTAGATGATAGCATATATAGAAAACCCTAAAGACTCCACCAAAAAAAACTAATAACGAAGTGGCAGAAAGAAAACAATCCCATTTACTGTTGCAGCAAAAAGAACAAAATACCTAGGAATAAATTTAACCAAGGAGGTGAAAGATCTATATATACTCTGATGAAAGAAATAGAACATGACACAAAGAAATGGAAAGATATACCATACTCATGGGTTGGAAGATTGTTAAAATGTCCATACTACCCAAAGCAATCTACAAATTCAACATCTGTCAGAATATCAATGATATTTTTCACAGAAGTAGAACAATCCTAAAATTTATGAAAGCACAAAAGACTGCTAAAGCAATCATGAGAAAAGAACAAAGCAGAAGTATCACAATCCCAGATTTCAAGATATAATACAAAGCTATACTAATCAAAATAAAAATAGACGTACAGGTCAATGGAACAGGATAGAGAGCCCAGAAATAAATCCACCCCTATATGGTCAATTAAACAACAACAAAGGAGGCAAGAATATACACTGAAGACAATCTTTTCAATAAATGGTGTTGGGAAAATTGGACATCTACTTGCAAAAGAATGAAATTGGACCACTTTCTTATACCATACACAAAAACAAACTCAAAATGGATTAAAGACCTAAATGTGAGACCTGAAACCATAAAATTCCTGAGAGAAAATATAGAGAGTAATCTCTTGGACCTCACCCTTTGCAACGTATTTATGGATAGGTCTCCTCAGGTGGGAAGCAAAAGCAAAAATACACTCTTAGGACTACACCAATAAAAAAAAAATCTGTACAGCAAAGGAAACCATCAACAAAACAAGAAGGCAACCTACTGAATGAGAGGAGGTATTTGCAAATGATATATCCCATAAGGGGTTAATATCCAAAGAATATAAAAAACATATACAACTTGATACAAAAAAATCTGATTAAATAGGCAGAAGACTTGAATAGACATTTTTTCAAAGATAGCATACAGATGGCTAGACATATGAAAAGATGCTCAACATCACTAGTCATCAGGGCAATGCAAATCAAAACCAAGTGAAATACCACCTTACACCTGTCAGGATGGCTAGTATCAGACAAGAAATATCAAGTGTTGGCAAGGATGTGGAAAAAAAGGCAATCCTAGTGCACTGTAGGTGGGAATGTAAAATTGGTGTAACCACTGGGGTAAACAGTATGGAGATTCCTCAGAAAATTTAAAAATAGAAATACCATATGATCCAGTAATTCCACTACTGGGTATTTACCCAAAGAAAATGAAAACACTAATTCAAAAGATATCTGCACCCCTGTGTTTACTGCAGTATTATTTACCATAGCCAGGATATGGAAGCAACCCAAGTGTCTATGGATATATGAAAGGATAAAGAAGATGGGATAGATATATACAATGTATATTACTCAGCTATAAAGAGGAATGAGATCTTGCCATTTGGGACAACATGGATGGATTTAGTGTTATGCTAAGGGAAATAAGTCAGAGGAAGACAAATGCCATATAATTTTACATATAAGTAGAATCTAAAAAACAAAAGATTCTTTTTTTTTTTTTAAAGATTTTTTTTATTTATTTGAGAGAGAGAGTGAGAGAGAGCACAAGAGGGGGGAGCGGGAGAGGGAGAAGCAGACTCCCTGCCGAGCAGGGAGCCCGATGCGGGACTCGATCCAGGGACTCCAGGATCATGACCTGAGCCAAAGGCAGTCGCTTAACCAACTGAGCCACCCAGGCGCCCACAAAACAAGATTCTTAAATACAGAGATTAAACTGGTGGTTACCATAGGGGAGGTGCATAGGGAGATAGGTGAAATAGATAAAAGGGTTTAAGAGGCATAAACTTCCTGGGGCGCCTGGGTGGCTCAGTTGTTAAGTGTCTGCCTTTGGCTCAGGTCATGATCCTGGGGTCCTGGGATCGAGCCCTGCATCATGCTCCCTGCTCAGTGGGAAGCCTGCTTCTCCCTCTCCCACTCCCCCTGCTTGTGTTCCCTCTCTTATTGTGTCTCTGTCAAATAAATAAATAAAATCTTTTTTTTTTTTTAAAGATTTTATTTATTTATTTGAGACAGAGAGAATGAGAGAGAGAGCACATGAGAGAGGGGAGGGTCAGAGGGAGAAGCAGGCTCCCTGCCGAGCAGGGAGCCCGATGCGGGACTCGATCCAGGGACTCCAGGATCATGACCTGAGCCGAAGGCAGTTGCTTAACCAACTGAGCCACCCAGGTGCCCCTAAATAAATAAAATCTTTAAAAAAAAAAAAAAGGCATAAACTTCCTGTTATAAGTCATGGAGATGAAAAATATGGCATAGGGAATATAGTCAATAACATTGTAATAATGTTGTATTGCAGTTACAGGGGGATTTTAATACCCAACTTGCATCAGTGGATAGATCCAGACAGAAAATTAATAAGGAAATGTGGCCTTAAATAACACATTAGACCAGATGGACTTAACAGATAAATACAATGTGTCTCATCCAAAATCAAAAGAATACATTCTTCTCAAGTGCACATGGAACATTCTTCAGGGTAGATCCATTTGTTAGGCCACAAAAGAAGTCTTCATACATTTAAGAGGACTGAAATCACATCAGACATTTTTTCTGACCACAGTGGTATGAAACTAGACATCAGCTATGAGAAGAAAACCGGAAAATCCACAAGTACATGGAGATTAAAGGACATGCTACTGAACAACCAACGGGTCAAAGAAGAAATCAAAGAGAAATTTTTAAAATGCCTTGTGAAAATGAAACTGGAAACACAATGTACCAAAACTTAAGGGATACAGCAAAAGCAGTTCTAGGAGGGAAGTTCACAGCAATAAATACCTACTTTGAGAAACAAGGAAAATCTTGAATAAACCTAACTTTACACCTTAAGGAATGAGAAAAAGAACAAAGCCCAAAGTCAGAAGGAGGGAAATAAAGATTGGAGTGGAAATAAATGAGACTAAAAAGACAATAGAAAAGATCAACAAAATAGCTGGTTCTTTGAAAAGATAAAAATCAGCAAACCTTGAGCCATTCTAATTGAAACAAAGACAGGACTCAAAATCAGAAAGGAAAGTGGGGACATTACAACTGATGCCACAGAAATACAAAGGATCTTAAGAGACTACTGTGAACAGTTACACACCGAGAAATTGGAGACCTAGAAAAAATGGATAAATTCCTAGAAATATACAACCTACCAAGACTGAATTATGAAGAAACAGAAAATATGAACAGACTGATTACTAGTAAGGAGATTGAATCAGTAATCGAGAATCTTCCAACAAACAGATGTCTGGGACTATACAACTTCAGTGATGAAATCTACCAAACATGCAAAGAATTCATACCAATCCTCAGACTCTTCCAAAAAATAGAAGAGGAAAGAACACTTTTAAACTCATTTTACAAGGCCATTCTGCAGTTGCCCTGATACTAAACTAGACAAGGGGACCATAACAAAAGCAAATTACAGGCTGATATTCCTGATTAACACAGGTGCAGAAATCCTCAATAAAATATTAGCAAACTGAATTCAACAATATTGTTGACCTTTCAACATGGTTTTGAACTACACATGTCCACTTACATGTGACTTGTTTTGATTAATACAGTACAGTATTATAAGTGTATTTTCTCTTCCTTGTGATTTTTTTTTTCAAGATTTTATCTATTTATTTTAGAGAGCACAAGTGTGCAAGTGGGGGGAAGGAGAGAGAGAATCTCGAGCAGACTCCACGCTGAGCACAGAGCCCAATTCAGGGCTCAATCCCATGACCCTGAGATCATGACCGGAGCTGAAACCAAGAGTCGGATTTAACTGAGCCACCCAGGTGCCTCTTCTTTGTGATTTTTTTTTTTAAAGATTTTATTTATTTATTTGACAGAGAGAGACACCGCAAGAGAGGGAACACAGGCAGGGGGAGTGGGAGAGGGAGAAGCAGGCTTCCCGCTGAGCAGGGAGCCCGATCCAGGGTCCTGGGATCATGACCTGAGCCAAAGGCAGACGCTTAACCAACTGAGCCACCCAGGCGCCCTTCTTTGTGATTTTTTTAAATAACATTTTTCTTTTATCTTACTTTACTAGAGGAGTAAAGTATATAATACATATAATATACAAAATGTGTGTTAATTGACTGTTATCATTAGAGTTCTGGTCAACAGTAGGCTATCAGTATTAAATTTTGAGGTAGTCAAAAGGTATACATGAATTTTCAACTGCATAGGCGTTGGTGCCCTGAAACCCCTATGTTGTTCAAGGGTCAACTGTACGTTAAGGGATCATACACCATAATCAAGCAGGATTTATTCCAGGGATGCAGGGATGGTTCAACATCTATAAATCAGTGTTATACACCACATTAACAAAATCAGGGATAAAAATATAATTATCTCAGTAGATGCATAAAAAGCATTTGACAAAATTCAATACCCATTTATTATTATTTTTAGAGAGCACGAGGATAGGTGGGGGGAGGGGCAAAGGGAGAGAGAATCTCAAGCAGGCTCCACACCCAGCACAGAGCATGACACGAGGCCCAATCTCAAGACCCTGAGGTCATGACCTGAGCTGAAATTAAGAGTTGGATGCTTAACCGACTGAGCCACCCAGGTGCCCCAATACCCATTTATGATAAAAACTCAGAGAGGGTATAGAGGGTACCTTCCTCAACATAGTAAAGGCCATATATGACAAGCCCATAGTTAAGATCATACTCAACGGTGAAAAGCTGAAAGCTTTTCCTCAGAGATAAGGTATAAAACAGGGATGCCCACTTTCAACACTTTTATTCAGTAAGGTATTAAAAATTCTCACCAGAGCAATTAGGCAAGGAAAAAAAAAAAGGCATCTAAATTGGAAAGGAAGAAATGAAACTGTCACTATTTACAGATGACATGATATTATATATAGAAACCCTTAAGATTCCACAAAAAAAAAATGTATTCAGTAAAGTTGCAGGATCAAAATCAAAATACAAAAATCTATTGCATTTTTATACACTAATAATGAACTATCAGAGAAATTAAAATAATCCCTTTTACAATTGCATCAAAAAGAATACCCAGGAATAAATTTAACTGAGGTAAAGGACCTATACACTGAAAACTGTAAGACAAGAAAGAAAGATGACACAAATAAATGGAAAGATATACCATGCCCATGGATTGGAAGAATTAATGTTATTCACACTACCCTAAGCAATCTACAGAGTCAGTGTAATCCCTATCAAAATTCCAATGGTATTTTTCATAGAAGTAGAACAAACAATCCTAAGTTTTGTATGGAATCACAAAAGACCCCAAATAGGCAAAGAAATCTTGAGAAAGAACAAAGCCATGGGGCGCCTGGGTGGCTCAGGCGTTAAGCATCTGCCTTCGGCTCAGGTCATGATCCCAGGGTCCTGGGATCGAGCCCTGCATTGGGCTCCCTGCTCCGTGGGAAGCCTGCTTCTCCCTCTCCCCCTGCTTGCGTTCCCTCTCTCGCGGTCTCTTTTTTTCAAATAAATAAATAAAATCTTAAAAAAAAAAAAAAAAAAAGGAAGAACAAAGCCAGAGGCTTCACATGCCTTGATTTTAAACTAAATTACAAAGCCATAGTAGTCACAACAGTATGGTTTTGGCATAGAAACAGACATATCAATGGAACAGAATAGAGAGCCCAGAAATAAACCATACATACATGGTCAATTTACAACAAAGGAGCCAAGAATATACAAGGGGAAAGGATAATCTCGTCAATAAATGATGTTGGGAAAACTGAACAGCCACATGCAAAGGAGTGAAAGTGGACTACTTTCTTACACCATACACAAAAGTTAACTCAAAATGGATTGAAGACTGGAACCTAGGACCTGAAACCATGAAGGTCCCAGAAGAAAACGTAGGTAGTAAACTTTTTTTTTTTTTTAAAGATTTTATTTATTTATTTGAGAGAGAATGAGAGAGAGAGAGAGAGAGCATAAGAGGGGGGAGGGTCAGAGGGAGAAGCAGACTCCCTGCCGAGCAGGGAGCCCGGTGCGGGACTCAATCCCGGGACTCCAGGATCACGACCTGAGCCGAAGGCAGTCGCTTAACCAACTGAGCCACCCAGGCGCCCCGGTAGTAAACTTCTTGACATAGGTCTTGGCAGTGACTTTTTGAATCTGTCTCCAAAAGCAAAGGCAACAAAAGCAAAATTAAATACGAGGGATTACTTCAAACCAAAAAGCCTCTGTACAGCAAAGGGAATAAAATGAGAAGGCAAATTACTGAATGGGAGAAAATACTTGCAAATAGTGTTTGTTAAGGGGTTAATATCCAGAATGTATAAAGAACCCATACAACTCAGTAGCAAAAACAAAACAACCAGTTCCATTTTAGAAAAAGGGAGAAAATCCTAATAGACATCTTTCCAAAGATGACATACAGATAGCCAACAGGTAAATGAAAAGATGCTCTACATCACTCATCAGGGAAATGCAAATCAAACCACAATGAGCTATCACTTCACAGCTGTTACAATGGCTGTTATCAAAAACATAAGAAATAACAAGTGTTAGGGTGGATGTAGAGTAAATGGAACCCTTATGCACTGTTGGAATGTAAATTGGCGCAGCCACTGTGGAAAAGGGGGGGGGCATTCCTCAAGAAAATAGAGCTACCCTATGACCCAGCAGTTGCACTAATATTTACCCCAAAGATACAAATGTAGGGATCCGAAGGGGTATGTGCACCCCGATGTTTATAGCAGCAGTGTCCACAATAGCCAAACTATGGAAAGAGCCCAGATGTCCATCGACAGATGAATGGATAAAGAAGATGTGGGGTGTGTGTGTGTGATGGAATATTATGCAGCCATCAAAAAATGAAAGCTAGCCATTTGCAATGACGTGGATGGAACTAGAGGGTATTATGCTAAGCGAAATAAGTCAATCAGAGAAAGACAGTTACCATATGATCTCACTGATGTGGAATTTAAGAAACAAAACAGAGGATCATAGGGGAAGAGAGGAAAAAATAAAACAAGATGAAACCAGAGAGGGAGACAAGCCATAAGAGACTCTTAATCACAGGAAACAAACTGAGGGTTGCTGGAAGGAAGAGGGGTGGAGGGATGGGGGTAACTGGGTGATGGACATTAATGTAATGAGCACTGGGTATTATACAAGACTAATGAATCACAGGCCTTTACCTATGAAACCAGTAATACATTATATGTTAATTGAACTTCAATAAAAAATGTTAAAAAAAATTAAAGTAGAACTACCATATGATCCAACAGTTCCACTTCTGGGTATTTTTCCAAAGAAAATGAAAATACTAACTTGAAAAGATATGATCCCTATGTTCATGCAGCATTATTTACAATAATCAAAGAAGCAACTGTTGGATGAATGGATAAAGACAATATGTTTATATAGTGACATATTATTCAGCCATAAAGAATGAAATCTTGCCATTTAGAACAAAATGGATGGAACTTGAGGGCATTATGCTAAGTTAAAGTCAGAGAAAGACAAATACCATATGATCTCATTTATATGTGGAATCTAAAAAACCCCACACCAAGTTCATAGATACAGAAAATAAATTGGTAGTTACCAGAGGTGCGGGATGGGAAGTGGGCAAAATACTTGAAAGGGGTCAAAAAGTAGAAACTTGAAGTTATAAATAAGTCATGGGGATGTAATAATATAGCATGGTGACTATAGTTAATACTGTATTGTATACTTAAAAGTTGCTAAGATAGGGGTGCACCTGGGTGGCTCAGTCGTTAAGCATCTGCCTTCAGCTCAGGTCATGGTCCTAGGATCCTGGGATCGAGCCCCATGTCAGCCTCCCTGCTCGGCGGGAAGCCTGCTTCTCCCTCTCCCACTCCCCCTGCTTGTGTTCCCTCTCTCGCTGTGTCTCTGTCAAATAAATAAATAAAATCTTTAAAAAATAAAAAGTCGCTAAGATAATTAAGTTCTCATCACAGGAAAAAAATCTTAATGGATGTTAATTAGACTTATGGTGGTGATCATTGTCCCAACAGATACAAATATTGAATGTATATTGTATAGCTGAAATTAATATGTTAGGTGCCAATTATACCTCAAAAAAACCAAACCAAACCAAACCCACAACTCCACAAAGAATGCATGGTTCCCCTTTTCCACATGGGCCTGTGTCACCAGGCTCTTTCTTATTCTCTTCTCTTGGGAGCCAAGGTGGACTATAACCTGAAAATTCTTGAGTACAGACAGTGTTGCTTTTCCTCATATAGCTAGGTTTAGTGCTTGCTACCCAACTTTTCAAACTAAACATTATACTGTTTAAAGATGCATACGTGTATGTATGTGGTCTATAAAGGCAAGCAAAAAGATGATTAACACAAAATTCAGGATAATGTCTATTTCTAGAGGGAAAGATGGGGTCTGTTACTGGGAAAATACAGGAAACTCCTAACAGGGCTCCCACACCTGGCTGCTCAGGTTGCTCACTGCACAACTCTAGGGGATGCCATTCACATAAAGTTTGGCTCCTCAAGTACTGGAGAGAATCCATTTCTTTGAGTGCTGGGTACACAGGCATTCATACTCTTCTCTAAAAGGAATAATATTATTTCTCTACAGAACAATACATACCTTACTGATTGCAACAGGCGTTGGCAAACTCTTTATAAAGGGCCAGATAGTAAATACTTTAGGCATTACTGCAAGTAAGGTCTGCGTCCCAACTCCTCGACTCTGCTCTTGTATATAAGCAGCCACAGAGGATATATGAATCAGTGGGCATGTCTGTGTTCAAGAAAACTTTATTTACAGGGGCGCCTGGGTGGCTCAGTCGTTAAGCGTCTGCCTTCGGCTCAGGTCATGATCCCAGGGTCCTGGAATCGAGCCCCGCATCGGGCTCCCTGCTCAGCTGGAAGCCTGCTTCTCCCTCTCCCAATCCCCCTACTTGTGTTCGCTCTCTTGCGGTCTCTGTGTCAAATAAAATCTTTAAAAAAAAAAAAAAAAAAAGAAAAGAAAAGAAAACCTTATTTACAAAACCAGGTGGCTATTTGGCTTGGGGCCGCAGTTTACCAAACCCCAGATTACACAATTAAGCCTTTAAAAAAATTTATCTGTGGTTTGTCCAGGGGACTGAGAGTAGAGCCTGGAACAAAGGATTCCCTGGAGGTATCGTAGGAAGGTTGGTAATGTAGCCTTCTGTCATCTGCGTTTATTTTTTAATAAGTTATGACTGAAAATGTTTGCTCTAAACCTGACTTTTTTATGAACTTGGGGGCTTTGTCCTCTATAAGGTAAGATATTGAGAGAAGATTGCTGCTCAAACCTTGATTTTTTTTAATTAAGGAAACCATTTTTAGCAAAAGTATCTAGACTAATTCTTCATTAATAGCACCAAACCCAGCAGTACCACCTGTCATTAAGTGATGGTTACCAGATGTCAGACATGATGCCAGGCACTTGACACACAGTATTTTTCCTCACAACAGTGCTTCAGAGTAGGTTTTGTTTTTGTTAGTTTTTTGGTCTCCATTTTGCAACTGAGAAAGGCTGACTTTTTTCCAAGGTCACTGAGTTAATAACGCTGAGATTGGAGCCAGAGTTGTCCAGCTTCAAAGTTCACAGTCTGTTTTCTACAGCGTATTGCCTCTGTAGAAGGCCTCCTGTTTTAATGCTGCCCAAATCAATTTGGTTTTAGATTGTCTTCGCAGTTTCACGGACTTAGAAGAACTTGATGAGACAGAGTTATATATGTGCCACAAATGCAAAAAGAAACAAAAATCCACTAAAAAGTTTTGGATTCAAAAACTCCCCAAGGTAAGGACTGAGTTTCAAATTATAATGCAATTTTGAGAGGAAAAATGTTTGATTGATGAGAAGACAAATCTTTTTGTAACTTTAGCCTGTGTTCTCTATGGGTCTCTCGAGTTGCTAGTGAAAGGTAAAGAAACCCTTTGAGAATGCACAATTAATGTGTCCTGATCACAGTTTACAGCGTGTGGAAGGTGGTTTCCCACCACACCACCACTGAGCAACAGCGGGGTGTCCTACAATTCCCTGCAACTCTGACACTGTCTACCCGGAGACAGCGATCAGATTCCACAGGGTCAGGTCTCAGTCCCCCAAGACTGCCTCCGCTTCAGAAGCCAGTCACTTGTTACTTTATGCTTCTGACCAACAGGCTACAGACATGTATGAGGAGATAGGTAGAGCAGAGTCCTGAACAGAGGAGCTTCTGCCCTTGTGCAGTTTGGGCCTGGCACGGGCCTTGAACTGTTCTGGTTCCCCATCTGGAAGCTCTCTAAACCCCTCACTTTGGATTTCTATGGCGGCTTCATTACATAGGCTTGCCTGAGTAACTCACTGGCTGTTGACAGTTGTTCAACTCCCAGCCCCTCTCCCCTCCCTGGAGTTGGGGTGGGGGGCGGGGAGACTGGGGAGACTGAAAGTTCCAACTCTGTAATCACAGGGTTGGGTGTGGCGCCCCTCCTCCCCCAGCCAGCCCCTATCCTTAGGTGTGGTCCGAAAGTCACCTCATTAACATAACAAAGACACCTTTAAGGCTACCATTTAGGAAATTCTAAGGGTTTAGGAGCTCTGTTAGGACAGAGGGTGAAGACCTATTTATTTATATAATTTATATATATTATATATATTTAGTTTTTATTTTAATTCCAGTTCGTTAACATGCACTGTAATATTAGTTTCAGGGGTTATATTATAAATCACAACATCACAGTGTGGAAGAAAGTACCATCAGGGTTCCAAAGATAAACTGATAGGCCACCTAAAATATTGAGACATTAGTACCAAGTAGTTAATTTTATTGAAATGTAAATTGTTTATAATCTTTGTCTGATTTGTCTCTCATCCAGGTGCTATGCTTACATTTGAAACGATTTCATTGGACTGCATATTTAAGAAACAAAGTTGATACCTATGTAGAATTTCCCCTGAGAGGCCTGGACATGAAATGCTACTTGCTAGAGGTAAGATCAGTTATCTTTGTTAGATGGTGAAAGATGGCTCTTCAGTCAAATCAAGCCTTCACACTGAGGTAGGAGATAGGAGGTCACTGAGCACTGCTGCTAACTCAGTCCTGGGATGTCTTCTCCCTTTTTCTGTAGCCTGAGAACAGAGGCCCCGAGCACTGCCTGTACGACCTTGCCGCTGTGGTGGTGCACCATGGTTCCGGGTAAGTGTGTCAGTGGCTTCTCGTGCTTGGGAAACGCACGGTGGAGACCAGCAGTTTCACACCACTCGGGATAATTCTCCCCTCAACTCCCTAAAAAAAGGATACATTAAAGTGAGTGAAGTAGAGTTTTCTTTCCATCTGGGTGTGAAAGAATATTCTTGAAAGGATGTTGTGAAGGAAGGAAGGCACATGAAAGCAAAATGGAGAAGGGTTCATTGGAGCTCAGCATTCAGAACCTAAGCTGTTTGTCCACAAAATCCTGAGTAGTCTTTACTCCAAAGTTTTTCTGTTTCCTTTGTCAGATGACATTTAAATTGGGGGAAAATGGGAAATTATTTGGAACTTCGTGTCATCTATTTTAAAGATTCATTTTTATTGAATTTCTGTTTTTCTGAAAATTTGTATTAGTCTACACCTTCTGATTTCTTGAGATTCGCTATTTTACCTTCAAATGTGGACAAAACACTGTCCATGTTGAAAACCCTTTTCCCTCACAACTCTGTAGACATTGCTCCCTGGACTTCATCATTCATAGTTACAAGGGCCAAGTCTACTACCAGTCTGAGTCTCATCCCTTTAGAGGCAACATTTTTTCCTCATTGGACGGTTACAGGATCCTGTCTTTGGATTTAAGAAATTACAGTAAATGTATTCCTGGCTTGGTGGTTGATAGGGATCCTCTTCATCAGTGTCTTCGGCTCCTGGAAATAGTGTTTGTTCCCCACCCCCTCTCTACTTTTTGGAACCGATATTACACATACAGCAGCCCCCCTCCCACCTGTACGAATACATTCCAAGACCCCCAGTGGATGCCTGAAACTGCAGATAGTACCAAATCCTATATATACACTCTAGTTTTTCTTATACATATGTACCTATGATAGTTCAATTTACAATTATAATTTAATATTAATTGTAATTGTGGTAGTGTTAGCTTCTGTTGACCTTTTGATGAGAGGTTACAAGGAGGATCATCTTCTGGACCACAGCTGACTGTGGGTAACTAAACTGGAAAGCAAAGCCAAGGATGAGGGGGGACCTCCTATATAGTTAATTTTCTGGTTCTTTCACACATTTTAACCACTGTTCAATGATTTCCATCTGTGTTTCTGAAGACTGCCATGGCCTATTTTTCCAAATCACCAATTTGGATTTCATCTGTATCCAAATTGAAGATAAGCTCCTCTGTGAAATGTTTAATACTGTGGCAATCCAATTTTTCTGATAACTTCCTTTCATAATAGGAACATTCTTGTTTTATGGCTGCAGTATCTTTTTGAAACCATCGGTATTAGAATTTTAAAGCTCTTTGGTTTTCTGCATTAAATGTTAGTGGTTAATTGCTTTACTTGTTCTTCCCAGAACTTCTCTTTCATACTATCCACACCCCCTGCCCCCCGGGTTTTGATGGTTTTGGGCTGTTTATTCAGTCATAATAAATGATGAGATTGATCATTATTGGTAAATGGTAAGGGTTTTCCTAGCACTTGTGGGGTGTCTGTTCTACCGAAGGCTTTTCTCCTGCTGGGAGGGCTGACTCTAGGGCTCCATGGGTGCGTGGCTGGGTCGTGCTGACAGAAAAGCGCTTGCGGGGGCGCCTGGCTGGCTCAGTTGGTTGAGCAACTGCCTTCAGCTCAGGTCATGATCCTGGAGTCCCGGGATCGAGTCCCGCGTCGGGCTCCCTGCTCAGTGGGGAGTTTGCTTCTCCCTCTGACCCTCCCCCTTCTCACGCTTGCTCTCAAATAAATAAAATCTTTAAAAAAGCAAAGCAAAGTGCTTGCAGGCCACAGTACAGGGAGGGCACTTCCCTGAAGGCAGATTACTTTCTCAAGCTCAGGTTTTTTCCAAGGCTGTGATGGAAATCTGTTCTTCAGTGGTCCAGGTTTCCCTAGACCTTGACCTACGCTGGTTAGGGCAAGAGTGCTTAGCTCTTGGGTTTCTCTATTAACCCAGTGCCGTGTGAACACTGCTTTGTGTGTTGTAGAAAATCTTCAGTTTCTGGTCATTCGATGGCACTCTTCCCTGTATTTCCAATGTCAGTATATTCCTGGTCATTTCAGTGGATTTTGAGGAACACAAACACCTGAGCTCAATCAGCCATCTTAAACCACAAGTCTCTAGGGTGTATTCTCTATTACAGTACTTATAATTTATTATATATCTAACAAATTCTATGATTGCGCATATCCTTTTGTTATTTCTGTAGCCCTTTTCGTTCATTTTTTTTTACTTTCCCTTACAGGGTCGGTTCTGGACATTACACAGCCTATGCAACTCATGAAGGTCGCTGGTTCCATTTCAATGACAGTACTGTAACACTGACTGATGAAGACACCGTTGTGAAAGCAAAGGCCTACATCCTTTTCTATGTGGAACGCCAGGCCAAAGCTGGATCAGATAAACTTTAATACCTCCTTTAAATCATTATTTGTCAACTATACCGGACAAACATTTCCAATTTTCCGTAAATACTTGATCTAAGATTTAATTTCATTATGCACTTTTCAATTTCCTATTTTGGGTTTAGTTTTATTTTGTCAGTGGTAGTGACGTATTGAACATGGGCACCAACTAATTTGTTTTTTTAGTTCTACCAGAAAACCTCAGCAGATATTTTGATTTGCTGCTTTAGTTGTAATAATTCAGTTTTTATATGTAGTTTCAAGAACTTAGTTCTATTTGACTTTTTTTATATTACTGTTTCCAGTTCTCACTTTGAGGCACATTTACATCAATGCTTTGTTACTCTCGCATGCTGCAAGCAAGAGGTGTTCCTGATTGTGAAGAGCAGCCTAACGGTCTGCTGCCCTTCACAGCTGTCATGGAGACCAGGTTGACTGGAAATCCACCCCCCAGGATCATGTGTGCACATCATTTGTGGCCCACAGGATTTCGCTGCTCAGTAATCGTTCCTTCTGATTGTAAAAGAGAAGTGGGAGGGCATCATTAAGCAGGCCAGGTAACTGCTGCTCTGGGTGGCTCTCCAGGCTGCTGTTTATCAGCACTAACTAAATAAATGTGTTGGTTCAGTTGTACCTGCACTGCAAATTCAAGAGTTACTCCTTTTGAGTTTTTCTGTTTTGTTCTGGGGATATTTTTTGCTTGTGTGTTTGTGCTCATGGAGCTAGGAGTACAGAAAAGTCCAAAGACGACCAAACACATTGAGTGTTTAAAAATCTCAGACTCCGCTACACGGTGTAGAGGTTATCCAGGGAGAGGAAACCATAGCTTCTGTTTGCCTTTCAAACCAGCATCTAGTTCCCCCACTGGCTATCATGCTGGGAATAACTACATGGCCACTTCTGTCTTATTTCTTGCTTAGCCATCTGAGGTCGAGATGCTGACCTCCAGAGTGGATTCTGACCTTCACCTGCACTTCAGGTAACACTATGGGGTCTGCTTCTATAGAAGGAAATCTGAGTCTTGCTACTTTGGTTTTTAACAACTCTCACTGGCCTATCCTGATAGCAGAGCAAACTGAAAATATCTCACTTTGAATAGTTTCTGTTCTTGAGTTTAGTAGTCTTTGTTTCAAAATTGTTTTCAAGAAAAATAGGTACAAGCACTATTAAGATTGAACTCAATTGAAATCTGGAACCAGAATTCCATCTAAGGAAGGTAACTGTGATTCTGCAAGCAGTCCAGGCCAGTCTGTTGATGGGGTGGGGGTGGCAGTACTTGCAGATTGGAGAGGGAGGGAGAGCGAGCGAGCGAGCGAGAACACACACTCCCCAGTAGGCTCTAGCATAGGGCCGTGGCACTGCTGTCAGCTCGTCTCCTATTCCAGTCAGTTTCTTTTCTGTTCTCTACAAGTTGTTAGAAGGGGCAGAATGTCTTTCATATTAAGCCAGTCAGCCAAAATGTTTGGTAATCTTGTTTCTCCTATTAAAAGAAAAAAGCCAAGTTTGTTTTTAAGTGCATGAATAATCTGATGGCTGTCCTCCTGGGTCAGATATTTGAAATTGCAGGAGCAGATGTGGCTCCATTTCCATTTTAATATTCGCTAGATAAATCCTGTATTTTTCTCAGGGCAGAAATCAGCTGCTGTTAAACACTTGAACATGGCCTGGAACAAACTGCGGTCATGGCTAAACCTGTATTATCTGGTATGGCAGTCACTGGTCACATGTGGTTATTGAAGTTTTAATGAAAATTAAGTTTAAAACCCAGTTCTTCAGTACCACTAGCTACATTTCAAGGGCTCAGCAGCCGCTTGTGGCAGAGAATGTTTAGGCCTAGGGCCGTTCCATCAGTGTGTAGGGCTTTTGGACGGCACTGGTCTGCGTTTTCACTCCGAAGAGAGCTTCGCTGTCGTGGTTCGGTCTTACAATTTAGACACCGAGTCCAGAAGCTAATTAAGAGGGAAACATGTATGTAAAATAGTTGACAGTGCTAAATTGCATGAGGTTGAACCATAAGAGATTTTGGTATTTAACCTTTTGATCTACAAAAGTGAAAGTTGCACATAATTTGATCTACTATATTAATACATTAACACCACATACAATTGAACGTGGAATGTGCCTCTTCTTTGATGTGTTCGGTATCTCCTGTGAATCCAGCCTTTTTTACTTAGAAGGCATACAGCTGGGACTTCTAACATTTGCATTTCCTTTGTCTCTCCGAGGGGGCCCTGCAGCATTATAGCCTTGGGCAGTGTGCATATTGGTGGAGAAAAATGGTCTTTTTATACCAAAAGCAACTTTGTGACAGCCAGACCGCTTTGTTGGGGAAAGTGGTCCTCAGACAGGCAGCGCTGTTGGCTTGAGAGACGGACACATCTCCTCTTTGAATTTCTGGAGTGGTTCTATTGCTTGATTTTACAGAAGCAGAAATGTTTGAGTGACATTATTAAGGCTCCTTTGGAAAAGTGACTGGATCCATTTGAATTGCGCATTTGAACGCCAGTGATGTAAATGTGCCTGTTTGTATTTAAAAAATTTAACTGTGTAGCCTTATCACACCTATTTTAAAAAGCTGATCTCCGCGTGCTCTTCAGGGCTTTCCGCTCGCGCCCTGCGCTCTGCGCGTGTGGCGTGTCACGCAGAGGCCGTGGCCGAGGCGGTGCCTCGCTCTGTCCCATGGCTCCCTGGAACAAGAACACTTCCTCAGAAGTCCTCCCACACAGATGGGTGATGGAAACAGTTTGTGGCAACACAAATCTCTCTCCATGGTGGAGAAACCTTTGCTTATCCACTGTATTCTACTCAGTGTCTAGTGATGACATACGTAATAGAATTAAACCGGTGAAGTGTACAGGCCCTGGTTAAGTGAACCTACTCAGCAGCTTGGTTTCTGGGGTTGGGGACATATTTATTTCTTAAAAGCCAAACCTCTCTTTCAATGGTTTAGTGTACATAAGTTTATTTAGATTTATTTCTTCCACCTCAGGCCCCAGCGTCCCCTCAACACCCTCACACACCCTGTTGCTGACGTGGCCTCGTCACTTGAGCCCTGAAAAGGCTCAGGAGCAGTCTGTTCCTGCGGCCGGGGCATGGGGCCCAGGACACTGGGGTGCAGCCACAGGAACATGCCCGCGGGGCGGGGGGGGGGCGTGCTGTAGGGCAAGGTCTCCGGCTGGCCTCGCTGGGGTGACGCCTCCCCCGGCTCTGAGCACCATGGATTCCAGACCCCAACACCCACCCCTGCTGTGCTGCGTCTCATGTACTCACTCGCCACGAAAGCCTAGTTTGTATGATGCGAGAGGATTAACGGTGCAAGTGACTGATTTCATTTACGTTGTAATCACAACCCTTTTCTGCTTCACCAACCTGAACTCTTTTATGGATAAAAGTATCATTAAAGTTCTGGTCTCCTTCCTCTTGACTATTATTTCTGAACTGCTTTCAGGGGAGCCGCGTGAAAGTCGGGGTACTTGCTCAGGGGACGGCCCGGTCGGTCGGCGCCCGCCCCCGCGGGGCCGCCGGTGTGTAGGCGGCAGGGCTGAGGCAGCCGGAGGGCCGGGCGGCGGCGGCAGGGAGCGGGCAGGGAGCGGGCAGGAGGGGCTGCGCTCGCGCCTGCGCAGAGGTGCTGGACCCGCGGCCCGGGCACACGGAGGCCAGTGAGAGCGTCCTGCCTCCCCTCTGCCGCCTCGTCCTATAAAACGAGGCCCGCTTGCCTCCTGCAGAGCTAGACCCCGCCCTGAGGGACCGGCTCTGGGGCCCTGAGCAAAGGACGCTGGTCACCTTTTAAAGTAAGACATGCAAGTAAGTGCCACTGTTAAAAAATAAAGTTTCTGCTTTTCAGTACGCTCCTATATACGACCTCTCTGCCCCCGTCGTCCCCTGCAAACAGAGAAAAACCGCCCTCTGCCCCCACACATCGTTTTTCTGTTATTTGCCTGCTCCTCTCAGTCTCTGGAAACAGGCAAATGGTTTTGCCTCCAGGTCCCATCCAGCCCGCTCCTCGCGGCAGCCGCCTCCTGGCAGCTGGTGAGGGGCTGCGCGGCGGCGGCGGGGCCAGGGAGTCGTGCCGCAGCTGTGCTGTCCACGCCACCCTGGCGGCCCAGACCCTCCCCGCATCCTGGGGTGCTCCCCACCCCCGCCGGCAGCACGCACGGCTCCGTGGGGGAGGCTCGACGGGCCACGAGGACGGCCCGGTGGCCAGCCTTTTACGAAGCTTAAAGAACTGTCCGTTTCCAGAGGTCAGCACACTGAAGAGTCCTGGCTTGGATAGGATTTGCGAGGAAAAGTGGAGATAAGGCGGCTTTGTGCGGTGCGCCCTTTGGGTGAGTGCAGCGAGAGCCAGAGAGGGGCGGCAGCTGTCAGCCGCGGCGAACCACTGACATAATTAGTCCGCGGTATTAGAGTAGCGAGTTACCCTTTCCCTAAGAACTGCATCCTTTAGCTGGTTCTTGGTGGACGTTAAGACAAGACACCCCTTCCCCTTGGCACTGCTGGGGTAACCAAGCACCAGGACGCGGAGCCTGGGGTCTCGGAGTTGGCTAGAATGGCTGCTCTTTCCTGAGCTGCGCTGTGCTTTTGAAGGCAAAGCTGCACCAGGAACGACCAAGCCTTAGTTCCAGAAGAGGGTCCAACACAGCTGCCTCATCCGCCTGACTCCACACAACTGCACGCAAAGTATTTCTTTCCTTCCAATCCCAACAAATGGGAGAATGAACAAAGGTAACCACTTGGGTGGTGTCCCCTGCGTCACTGCTGCAGACAGTGCAGCCCTTCCTGTCAGCAGCCCCCGAACCAGCACACACAGCTGCCAATTCACAGCACAATCACAGTAGGATCTGGGGTGGGCCTGGGAGGGAAGCAGGGTTAGAAAAACGATCCAGGAGGTGAGAAATCTGTTACTTCAGGAAAGGAGAACTTAAAAGAGATAAGACCTCCAGGCAGCCTGCCTAGGCTACGATCCCTCCCCAGTGAGCAGACCGAAGGCTTTCACAAAGACGGTGGTGTCTGGCTGGCTTAAAGGGCAAGCTGAGACTCAAACACTTTAACCTAAAACTGTTTCAAGCAGTTTTGTACTAAGAGCTCCCTCATCCATCCTGACATTTTGGGAAATACAAACGAGATACAACAGGGCACGTAATTGGGAAAATGTTAAGATGTAAAGCAAGTAAACTTAAGCTTAACATGTTACGCACATACACACAGAAGAACCTTGGAGAGCTAAGCTACTTAAGATAAATCTTTATGCAACAACTGGGTAAAAACAGAGCCAGCTGGGAGGCCGAGGAAATCCCTTTGCCTGGCACAGGGCAGCAGGGTCTGAAGGTAGTTGGGCCAAGCACGCAAACCATCACCACTGAGTGAAGATCACAGGGAAAGGGGCCTTACCCCGGCTTCAGCTTACAGCTTTGAACACAAAACTGTCACCCTTCGCTCTTTATAAACAACTCCTATTAGGAGTGGAGCAGAAGACTCACACATACATATTCGAGAATGGAAACATCCAGTTTATAATCAGGGTCCCTCTCAGTGAGCAGACTGCAGGCCCAGACAGGTGGTCTGGCCGGCCACCTCCAATAAAAATGCCTTGGGAAAAGCCAAAAGAGCTCTCTGCTAAGCACCACTGTCAGCTAAAAAGGGAAAGAAATCCCTTTTAAGGAAGCTATTTAACTTCAATAGGCTGCTTTTCTGCCAGGATTTTCAATTTCTCTGAACTTGAGCCGAACCACAGACTGCCGCACGTATGTCTGGATCCTGGCTCCCCCCGCCCTGTTCTCAGAGCTTCAGCACCAGTTGTTAGCCAAAAATAAACACCATTCCTCAACCATATATGTCCACCAGCCCAGAGCCGGGGAGGAGGAGGAGGAGGAAGGTCAGGTCCCCGGGTGCACACCATGCACATCACCCAGCTCAACCGGGAGTGCCTGCTGCACCTCTTCTCCTTCCTGGACAAGGACAGCAGGAAGAACCTGGCCAGGACCTGCCCCCAGCTCCAGGACGTGTTTGAGGACCCCGCACTCTGGCCCCTGCTGCACTTTCGATCCCTCCTAGAGCTCAAGAAGGACAACTTCCTCCTGAGCCCGGCCCTCAGGAGCCTCTCCATCTGCTGGTACTCCAGCCGCGTGCAGGTGTGCAGCATTGAGGACTGGCTCAAGAGCGCCTTCCAGAAGAGCATCTGCAGCCGCCACGAGAGCCTGGTCAATGATTTCCTCCTCCAGGTGTGCGACAGGTAGGCCACCTCCTGAGCCACGGGCTTTGCGGGGGGGTGGGGGGCGTGTCTGGCTCCCACAGCCCTAGGAGGCTTGGAGGGGGGTCGGGGAAGAGCAAATTACAAGACCAAGATGCCTCCATCTTGGGGAGCCTCAAACTAGGCCCAAGGCAGACCATCCAGGCCTGTCCACAGCACAGTCCCTAGAGAAGGCATACAGTCATGGAAGTGGGGGTGTGTGTGGGGGGGATCTTCCTCCTCTTAGCCTCCCAGGCCCTGGAGCTACTGCTGCTGCGAACAGGAAGACTGGGCTTCAGCTGTCGCTGTCCTTCGGGCAGCTGTCCTCCCTAGCAGCCGTCAAGGCGGCCTGGCTGGGCCTGGATTTTCAAGGTCAGGCCCTGGGAAAGGTTCCTAGATTCAGCCATCAGCTTACCCCTCCGCTCTCCCCCAAGCAAACAAACTCCAGGGCCTGTGGAACGCAGCTAAGGAAGGACAGCTAGGGTGCTCTGGGTTAGCTGAACCAAGCCAGACTACAGGAGGAGGGGTGGTGATATTGCAGAATGGTTTCCTCATTAGAATATTACTTATCTCACTGTACCCCTAAGGGAGGGTGTTTTAGCCGAATTTTTCAGACGAGCAAATCAAAGTTTTGAGAGGTCATGTGATCTACAGTCTAGGATTGCCAGATTTTAGAAAATAAAAATTCAAGACATCCAGTTAAATTGGAATTTTGAATAGACAAAATAATTTTTTGGCGCAAGTACATCCCAAATACATCCTGTATTTGATCGGTCAACTCTACCCCGCATAGAGAGGCTAAGCCACAGGCGCCCCCCCCATGGTCCCAGCCTCCTGCCTAGGGCAGCCCATGCAAGCAGACTTCTGCTGCCAGCCTCTCGCTGAGCCTCAACTGACTGGTCCCGTCCTGCCTTTGAGGAAAAGCACCTCTTGGTTACTAACAAACTAGGCTCAGCCAGTTTGCTGCCACCCAGGTTTAACAGCTGCTGTTTGCCGGCCCTGTGACCCACATGGAAGCAAAGAGTGGTGGCCCCGCCTTGCCCTTTTTTTTTTTTTTTTAAGGCAGTCAGAAGAAAACAAGATGGACTTGGTTGGGCCCTGCAGGGATGAGGCCATTTTGGTGGGTTTAACAAGGCACAGAAATCAGACTGGAGTGATGTATGTGGGAGAGGCAGGCCTGCTCTGAAGTTGTTCCATTCCTGCCGCAAGAGAATTTAATTTCCCACATCAGCAAGTGTGGAGTGGCCCTCTCATGTCACCATCTGGGTGCAGCAAGGGGCCCCAGTGTCACAAAAAGAACAAAGGGCTTGGCGGTAAGGGTTCTGTGCTGAGTCTCCCAGGTCTGCTACTGTCCAACCATGGGATCCCAGACCAGTTATTTAAATCCAACCTAATTTCTTTATCTGAAAATGGGATAAATCACCCATCTCACAGGCTAAGAGGATTAAATGACACAGTAGGTACTGAGAACACCCATGAGATCTGCTTCTTCAGCGATCCGCTCTTGGCAGCGAGAGACAGCTGAGGATGGCGGGCAAGGAGTCGGCTCTTTCTCTGGTTTGTTCCTACATCAGGATTATGCTAAAAGTTCTTAGAACAAAAGGGACCACTCAACACCTTTGGGGCTTAAACACCTAATCGTCATCATCACCCTAGAGCTAACAATTTCTCCCACTTGTCAAATGAGGACTAGCACAGTTCAGACATTTGTCCTGGGTCAGAGAGCAAATAAGTCACAGGCAGATTACCTGAGCCCTCTGGGCCAGTTCCCTTATTCACAAAACAGGGTGCAGAGGGTTTGATATGAAGACTGAAGAAGCCATATGAACTTGGGACTTGGGAAGATGGAATGGGCTCAGTGTGTGAAATGTGCCCCTTCCCCAGGCACGAGGGAGCCGGGCTAGCCCAGGCAGGTGCAGTGAAGGGGTTAAGGGGAAAGCTGATGGGGAAAGGGAAAGCCCCCGTCAAGACCCCAGCTTCCTCTGGCTACTGGGAGCCAAGACCCCTGCCCACAAGACAGGTCCTTCTTTTTTTTTTTTTTTTTTTTAAGATTTTATTTATTTATTTGAGAGAGAGCACATGAGAGGGGGGAGGGTCAGAGGGAGAAGCAGGCTCCCTGCTGAGCAGGGAGCCCGATGCGGAACTCGATCCCGGGACTCCAGGATCATGACCTGAGCCGAAGGCAGTCGCCCAACCAAATGAGCCACCCAGGCGCCCAAGACAGGTCCTTCTTGACTGCAAGCAGTCTGATCCTGTGTGCTCCCAGGAAAACTGAGTTACAATTGCCTGTAGAAGGCCCTGTGCAGGGCCATTTACACCCCAAATCTTGATCTTCACTACAAGCCGACTGGTAGGCATTATTCCCTCCCTGCTGTGCACCCATACACACAGAGGGAAACTGAAGCTCAAGTGAGTGACTCAGCCAAGGTCACACGGAAATAAGCCAAATCTAACTTTGCTCAAGATCTTTTTCTCCAGCAAATGCTGGTAAGGTTGGGGCAGAGGAGCCTCCAAACTTTTGGTATGAGTGGCCCTGACTGTACACCTCAGATCCAGTTCTAGACCTCTTCCAGGCTGGCATCCCAGTGGGCATGCAAGAACTGTCCCAGTTTCCTGAGCACAAACCAGGGGTCTAGAACCCAGAGCCAGGCATACTCAGAGCTATGCCCCGACCCCAGCCTCAAAGGTTCAACAGTGCCTGTCCCTAAGCCACCCCATAGGAAACCCTTGCTCCCACCTGACTGACCGTCCTGCTAGGAACATCAGGGCCTCAGCTTGAAGCCAGACTGGAGTGGTCACCATGCATCTTTTCCCGCACCCCCACCCCCCAAAGCAACAGGCCTGGAGAGAACCAAAAACACCTAGAGTCGTCGTCCTGGACCCTGCATCCCCCCCCTGCCCACAGCAGGACCAGCGGCAGCTCAGGAAGCTAAAAGCCCACGCAGATTAAGGTCTGGTGGAGTGCAAAGGCAGAAAGAGTAGGGGAAAGGGGACAGAAACCCTGGTTCTGATCCAGGCCGCGTCATCGCAGGCCAGTTCCTTAAACGGGCTGAGCCCGGTTCACTTCCTTGCCCACAATACACGGAGTCATGCCGTGAGTCCCAGGACGGTCAGGGAGCTACCGGGCCGGGGGCTGCTCCAGGGAGGGGCGGGGCGCGGGGCGGGCGCCAACCGTACCCGCCGTGGGCCCCGACCTGGGGCCACCGCGATCTCTCCGCAGGTGCCCCAACCTGGCGTCCGTCACGCTTTCAGGCTGCGGCCACGTCACCGACGACTGCCTGGCGTGCCTGCTGCGCTGCTGCCCGCGCCTGCGCGCGCTGCGCCTGGAGAACTGCGCGCGCGTCACCAACCGCACGCTGGCTGCCGTGGCGGCGCACGGGCGCGCGCTGCAGACGCTGCACGTGGACTTCTGCCGCAACGTGAGCGCGGCCGGCCTGCGCCGCCTGCGCGCCGCGCGCCCGCGCCTGGCGCTGCGGGCCGAGCACAGCGCAGACATGATCCCGGACCAGCTCCCGAGCGCGCCCGGCACGGCCGCTCGCAAGCTGCTGCCGCGCTAGGCTGACCACGCCGGGGCACGACACCCAGCCAAGGGCCCCGGGCGGAAAGAGCGACCTGGCTTCCAACCCCAGCCCCTCCACCTCCCAGACTGTCGCCACATCTCGAACCTCAGTGTCCTTCTCTGCAAAACGGGGACACTAATGCCTACCTCACATTACGGTTTTACGCACCGGAGTGCGAGATTAGCCGGATGCTGGGAAAACACTCGGCTAGCCCTCACTAAACACCAGCATCTAACCCGACGCCTTTCCGCCCCGGGTCCTCCGCCACTCGCTGTCCGCAGCAGGGGAGAGGCCCACACCATCTCCTGGGACTGCGACCGCCGTCGGGGGCCGAAATAACCCCCATGGGCAGGCGTGGCCACCCGGTAGAGCGCGGGCGCAGGCGCCGTGGGGACGGGGCGGGACGACCCGGGCGTCCGAACGAGCGCCGCAAGCTCACCCCGCGGCCGTGCGTGGCCCAGGCTCCCCGCGAGCGTAGCCGCCCGCTGCACCAGTGGGCGGGAGGAGGGGGAAAGCCGGGGCTCACAGCCGGAGAGAGCCCCCCCCAGCCCGCCACCGCGGCCCCTGCCGTCCGCGCCTTCGCTCGGCGCTCGGGCCTGCCCACACACACGATTCTAGAAAATTCGCTGGTCGATATGATTCTGAACAGAAACCACATAGTTATCCTAATTTTATACCGTTCTCGTATCACAAAGACAGAAGAAAGCATCTGGAAAACCCTAAGTAAAGACTTGAAAACAAAAGCAGCAGCCCTGGTTAAGTCCTTTGATAATGAAACCACTATAGAGGCGCATACAAAGTTAAATTTTTACCTGCTGGATTTGCTCAACGCGGGCACACACCTGGACTTCAGTTTCAGAGCTTTAGTCACTGATGTCCCACCTTTAGCCGCCAAGTATAGGCTCCCGGCCCCGCAGCAGCCTCCTGGTCCCAGGTACACGGTGAAAACTTGGTAAGAGGGGAAGGCAGGGAGCACAGCGGGCTGGTGGGCCATGCTCACGCTCCAGCTCCGCCCAGCACCAGCTGGGACCTGGGCCCTTAAGTCACCTGAGGCCAGGTGTTTCTTGTCTGAGAAAGCGGATCTGGACCCCTACTCACCTGTTGCCCAATATTGGGGAACCGGCAAGGAAAAAAAAGTACAATTTTTTCTCTAGTAGGAGAAGAGACAGTAAATACTTGGTATCTAAGAAGCTAATAAGGCTACGGTGGGGGCGGGGGATGGGGAGCACCAGGTAAGGGGATAACTGGCAATTGCTGGGGAAGGCTTGGGGAGGGGGAAGGCGACCTAAAAAGGGTTGACCAGTGTGAGCCTCGCCACGTGAAGTGAGGCAGGGAGCCGAGCGGCATCTGGCAGGAAAATAGTGCACGCGCAGGGAATGATAGCTCGTGCAAGGGCTGCAGAGCAGGGGCCTGGCCTGTGAGCTGGGGGCCAGGAGAGCAGTGTGGCGGGAGCAGAGTGAGTAAGGGGGAAAGGGGAGCAGGAAAGATCAGAGAACTAGGGATGTGGGTGGCCGTAGAGGCCTCACAGGTTACTCTGAGCATGAAACGGGAGCTGCAGCGCCCCCACGCCAACCTACCCCCAGCAGGAGCCAGGGTCCCAAGCCAGAGATGATCGCCAGGTGAGGGCCGGAGGGGCTGAAATTTCTCCAGGCAGAACCTGGAGTGGGGCAAGCAGCAACCCACCCCATCCCAACCCCTCCAGGGCCTGCTGGAGGCCTCACTTGCTGTCCCCGGCCCCTTGTTGGGCCAGCGCTGGGCCCAGAAGCAGGTGGGTGTTGGCACTGAGGCCCGGCCTGGCACAATCCCTCACCCCTGTGTCGGGGGAGAGCCAGCCCCCTCAGGCTGTCAGCTGCAGGGGAATGGGAGGACCCCACTTCCTCTGGGTGATTTTCCAGTTTACCCCCCATAGCTCTGGACTCTGGAAAGAGGCCTTGCGGGGATTTTGTTTTCCCACTACTGCAAACGGTGTTGAAAAAAACGCTTAGGCTTCCAGGGGGAAAAATGTTTTTTTAAAACAGCACCACTTAGGGACGCCTGGGTGGCTCAGTCGTTAAGCGTCTGCCTTCGGCTCAGGTCATGAACCCCGGGGTCCTGGGATCGAGCCCCGCATCGGGCTCCCTGCTCCTCGGCAAGCCTGCTTCTCCCTCTCCCACTCCCCCTGCTTGTGTTCCCTCTCTCGCTGTCTCTCTCTGTCAAATAAATAAATAAAATCTTAAAAAAAAAACCCAGCACCACTTAAAACCCCAGGGCTTTGCTTTCATTATTTCTGATAAGCCTGAATTGCCAGCAGGTCCTGTTTGCCCTGAGCTGATGGTTTAGTGTGGGGGACAATAGAGTCCTAGTTTCTGTCTCTCCTCTGACTGAGAGCCAGTCACCCCTCTCCAAACCTCAGCTTTTAAATCTGTGTATTGGGATTGCTGGAGAATCTTGCTTGCAGGGTTCTAGTAAGGATTAACACATGTTCGTAAAGCCGAAGTCACTGCAAGTTCAGCTCAAATAGGGTAACCTGAGGCCCCTTTCCTTTTCCCCATGGAAGCTTTTTCTTTTTTTTTTAAAGATTTTATTTATTTATTTGACAGAGACACAGCGAGAGAGGGAACACAAGCAGGGGGAGTGGGAGAGGGAGAAGCAGGCTTCCCGCGGGCTCTCCGATGCGGGGCTCGATGCCATGACCCTGAGATCATGACCTGAGCCAAAGGCAGACGCTTAACGACTGAGCCACCCAGGCGCACCGCCCATGCGAAGCTCTTTTATAAACGAGGGCTAACTTCCCTGGCGAAGCCTCTGGTGCCCAGTAACCCTCCACATACCGAGGCTCTAGCGATCAAAGACCTAAAGCCGCGCTGACAGCCGCGTCCAACACTGTTTTTAGAGCTTGAATTGGGCCCCGCCCCCTCTGGGGCGCTTTGGGTCCCTGAACCAAGGGCCATCCGAGGTACACGGGAAGGCAGGCCCTGATGAGACCCAGGGCTCTCCACTCCGCCTTCTAACAGGTGCTGTTCACATCACTGGACACTGAGCAGAGCCCTGGACAGAACACAGTGCCCGGCTTCACCAGAAACCGCGCTCGACGGCTTCTCTCAGATCCGCAGAGAACAAGGGGCATCCACAGACTCATTCATCTGGGGTTGCGGGGGGCCTCGAGTGCTCTGCAGCGCTGCCATCCATCACTTCTGACAGGTTATGACCTCTTGGAGCCTTAGTTTAGCTCTAAAATAGGGCCAGTACCTTCTCTGTGACACCCCGATGAGATAATGCCTCAGTGTACCGTGTCTGGAAGGTGTCCTCACGTTCGTGGCAGCCTAGAAAAGCCAAGTGCCTGGCAGAACCCACGAGGCCTGGGTACTGGGAAGAAGCACGCTGGGTCCGTAAGGGGGTGATCCAGGAACACTCGACGGAGGACTGACCCCAGCTCCCACAGGGTCTAACTGTGGGTGGGGTGCTCCTTCCGGCAGGCACAGTTCGGCAAAGGCAGAGTCGGAAAGCCCAAGGCAAGCCCAGGGAAGCCAGGGGGAGATGGGAGCCCGTGTTCCAAAGCCACTTGAAAATGGCGTGGAGATTACCTATGTCCTCACGGCCTCTATTAGAACAGTCTACAAACTTTCCCTAGCTCCTGAATGCTCAGTTCGCTCTCAGTTTTGGCCAAGGCAGCCAATGGCCACAGAGAGGAAAAGCTAGGGGGAGGGTGCAGAACCTCAGCCCCGGGGCAGGACGGTGCTCCCTGGTGGGAGGCTGGCGTCGGTCACCCATCGTGCTGGTGAGCCTGCGCAGGAAGCTCAGTACCAGCAGAGACCGGAGCCACATGCTCCCAGGTCAGGGGCTTGGGTCACTCCTTGGGAGGCGGAGCCTGTTGGGGGCACGCGGGGCTGTGAGGCTTGTCTTACAGGGACACGCTGGCCCGCTTCTGCACAGGCTGAGTATCTGGAGGGGACTCAGCTCCCTCGGGTCCACCATCGTCAGCAGGTGTGCTGACAGGAAGCCAGGGCTCCCAGCTCTAGCCTGTACACACCTGCGATCCAGCACCTTCCCTCTCCCGACCTCAGCTTCGTGGTCTGTAAGAGAGGTCACCTGACACCCTAGCTCTAGGATTCCTCCAGCTCTAGGGTCCATGCCTAAGGCTTGCTTTTTGCTAGAAACCAAGTTCACCAGATATAGGTTTCATCTGACTGGCTGTGCTGGGCAAAGGCCACGAAGTGGGGAGGCCCAGAACAAAGCTGCCCCTGGGAAATCCTACATCTTAAAGGCGGGGGGTCCAAGTTCTCTGGGGGCTCTTTAAGGGTCACAAAAACTGCAAGGATTTAGCTGAATGATCCAGCAAACAAAAAAACTGCCCAAGTTTCCCCAGAGGGGCTGAAAATGAATTAGGGAAAATAAACACCTGTGCCGGGCCCTTTCAGCCCCTCTGACCAGGGATTCTAAAAGAGAATGAAGAAAAAGGACAGGTTTCCAGTAAAGAAATGGCATCTGTTATAAAATCAAGGTGTCTGCGCAGATTTTCCTTGCAGGGTCAGACCTCCTGAGAAGCCTGACAGGTGGGGCCTGGAACCATGAGCATCAGCCTGCTGGGGTACCTTTGCCCCTCAGTGCAGAGCCAAATATGGCAGCAGAGGCCAGAGCTCTGCTCTCAAAGGTTGAGGCATTATTTTTATTTAAAGTAATTTCTGAGGGGCGCCTGGGTGGCTCAGTCGGTTAAACGTCTGCCCTCGGCTCAGGTCATGATCCCAGGGTCCTGGGCTCGAGCCCCACATCTGGCTCCTTGCTCATGGGGAGCCTCCTTCTCCATCTCCCTCTCCCCCTGGCTACTATGCTCTCTCTCTCTTTCTCTCAAATAAATAAATAAAAACTTAAATTCTGAGACTGCAGATGTATCCTTTAGCTCAGCACACCCTCAGCCCACCCAGCCCAGCAAGAAGGAAAAGCCACTAGTTACCAAGAACCAGCCCAGAAGGCTCTAAGAGAGCCCTCGCTTGGCATTGTCCAGGATCTCAGCAGCACACAGAGGCCTCCCTCCTCTTAGGTCCCTTCCGGCCCAGAGGCCTGGGCAGTGTGCCTTCCCACCCCAGAGTGAGTGCCTCGAGCCCAGAGCCCCTCACTGCTCCTACTGACTGAGCTCTCACATCAAGTATTGAAGGTTCCTCTTTGCCCAGAACCCCTGTGGCTTCCCAGAAGCTGTTGTCTCTCACTCTGAGACCCAATTCCAATTGAAGCCTCTTTTCAATAAAACTAAGCCTCTTTCCAAGTAATAATAGGCATTCTCACTGGGAAAGATCTATGTACCACAAACCGTATCTGTCTTCCAATTTCTCTTTGAAAACACGTATTTTCTATCTTCCTTGTGAAAAACAACTGCCCGCAAAGCTCCCCATCTGGCACCTCATTTGAGCAGGCTGTCAGCCTGACCCAGTCCCTGAAGTACACGGGAAGCAGCTGTGGCCAGAACTGGCTGTCGACTAAGACACACCGCCCAAAGGCCTTGCCCTCTTCCTGTTCCCACTCCCAGCAGCCAGAGCCTTCACAGCTGCTTTCACCATGGCCCTTTCTTCCAGAACCACACACTCACTCTGACACGCCTGGACAAACGAGCACATTGCCCAGGGCCCTCAAGGGCTGGGTTCAAGGACCAAGAGTGGGACCCCTCTCCCGGCCCCCTGAACAACTCTCCACCATCCACCATTCAAGGATACGAAAGCCACTCATTGGTTCTCATATTACTTCGCACACTCACTCGCTCGTTCTCCTGGTCACTCATTCGTGCACGCTGAGTGCCTACCAGCAACCCCTGCTGCACCCCACGCCCTTCCCGCAGAGACACGCCACCGTCGACCTCCCTGCTCTTTACGCCCACCGCTGGTTCCCCACAGGCAGCACTGGAATCCTGCTCCTCTGGTTAGCTTCCTCCTTGCCTGGTGGAGCTGCACCCCGCACTAGGTCTCCCAGGGCTACTCAGGACAGGCTCTTATTAGCAGGTTACACTCAAAACCCAGCTGCAGAGGAGGAGGAAGGGGGCTGCTGAGGGCATGGGCCACGGGGCTGATGCAAGGGCCTTGGGGTGAGGGAAAGAAGTGTAGGACACCCAGGATGACAGAATAAATGAAAGGAGGGGCTTCCCGCTCTCTGGAGCTGCTCTGTCATCTCCACGCAAAGCTCACTCTCAGTGTGAAGGAGTATTTCTGATGCGTCAAAACGCCGTCAGAGTGAGACTAGCCCGAAAGCTCGTTCTTTCTCAGTCAGAAGCTCCACTGGAGGTAACAAAAGCAGCCCACGCTCTGGTTCCTGAATTGGCTTTATTTCTCTGCATAAGGAACCCTGCACAGGCAATTCAAATTAAAACAAAATAAATATATGAATATTCATGTAAAACTGTCCTTTCTAATGAACAATTATACACAATGTACAATTTCATGTTCACTGGGTGGATTTACAAAAATGTACCATTCCCAACTAAAAATGCACCAAAATGGTTCCATGCAAACTTATCAAAAGTGACCAAAAATGTGGAGGGAAAAACCTGACTGAGAGCACTTCGTCTTTTTTTTTGTACAATCACAGAAAAATAAAAACATCTAATTTCTTTGTTACATTTAGAGTAACTAAATGTGGCCACTGTTTATAATGTCGGTTTATGTTCCTAAACATCTATGTAGTTACCATCAAAGTGTGTCCACATGAAATTGGAAGTGAGCATTACTGAGAAAAGGGGCAGCGGCCCCGCGCACGGTCAGTAGTCGGTGTCCGAGCCCTCGGCGTTGTCCACGTTCCGCGAGAGCATGTAGTTGTCCATGTCGATGGAGCGACAGTTGTTGATGGCGTAGCGCAGGCGCTCGGCCATGACCAGCTGGCTCGAGTACGGGGGCAGCCGCAGCTGGAAGAAGCAGGTCTGTGAGGTAGGCAGACTGTCGTAAGGCTGTGGAGAGAGAGACCCAGAGCTGTGACTGCAGCATCGGGATGTCCCGGGGGGGGGGGCAGGGAACCCGGTACCACCCCCCCCAAATCAGGAAAGCACTTCTCCCAGCCTTCCAGATGGGCTCCACAGACAGGAGTGCAGGGCCGACTCGAGGGGAAGGAGACCCCGGGCTGTGGTGGAAGGAACGTGGGCTCTGGGGTTTTCTGGCAAACATGCTTCCTTGCTCTCCTCACCGCCCCCTGGCCCGGTGTGCAAAGCGCGAGCAAGTTCTGCCCGGCAGGACTACGTGGGAGAACAGGCTTTGCACCCGGCCTGCCACGGAGGGGCCGCCAACAGAGCCCGCTCCCTTCCACCAGGAGGGTGCAGACCCGGAGCTGGGGCACGGAGCCCCCAAGAGCCGGCGAAACGGAAAGAACACCTGGGACGGGGCCCCCGTACGCCTCCACCCTTCCCCGTCCCTCCTCGCGTCCCTCCCCGCGGACCTTCTGCTGCCTCGGCTGCTGTGGCTGCCCGCACACAGCTCACATGAGGAAGGAGCAGTGAACTAAATCCTAGTCCGTCCATTAAATGGACAGTGACACAGTCACTTAAAATGATAATCATGATGGCTAGCAGCAGAAAAGTGCTCAGGACAGACTGAGCCAAACACAGCACACAAACACCACAGGCATGCCACGGAGGTGGGAGGTGGGGGGGGCTGCTATGGCAGCGGGGGGCATATGTTCCCTGGCCCTCCCTGCAAACGGCGCCATCTTCCACACTCTCTGTAATGACAGTAACGATAGTACATTTTTACATTTTAAAATAAAGGGACTTGCCCTTTCTTTCTTGCTCAACTCCCTGAAACCCTCCCCCTCCTCCTCGGAGCCCTACACCTGGCGAGTACCATTTCAAAGAGGTGGGAGCAGGAGGGCCTGGAGGGCCTAGAAGCTTAACAGGGCTCGAGCCAGTGAGGACACGGAAAACTCAAATGCGGAACAGCACAACTAGCAAAGACACTGAAGGGCCATGTCAACAGGTGCCTCTGATTTGGAAGGTGGAGCAAGGGTCTAAAAGTCACAAAGGAGGGACCCACCGTGGTCAGTTTTCTGAGGCTCAAAAGCCTCCGGCAAGGGATTAGTGGTGGATTAACTCCTGGGATGGCAGGGGTAGCCTGGGACAGACAGAAGGCAAGGGTTTTTTCCAGAGCTGAATAGAATCAAACTGTTGCCTCCACCCACCTCTCTCTGAAGCAACAAAACAAATTTACAACTTATAGTTTCTGGCAAGTCATGTAGAAAATTTATGGAAAGGCTCTTTTCATAGCCCTTCCTGTGCGTGGCCTCTCCAGCAAGCCTAGCCCAGGAGTGGAGCCCAGGCGGGCAGCTTCAGGAGGCAGTGGGGGAGGGATGGCTCTGGCTACAGCAACCTCCAGGAATAGTTACTGGAAAAACACCAGAAAGGCAGATGCTGAGACTGGCAGGAAGAGTCCTTGTGTGAAGAGGCCCTACTTTCCTTACCGTTTCTAGAATAAACACCACAGGCCCTGCTCGGAGGACTTCCCAGCTCTTGGGCGGTTGGGGAAGGAAAGAGAGAAAGAGAACACAAACACTTCTAACTTAATGCTGGGTTCAAGGAATGTACCAAGTGTCCTGGAGGTGGACAGAAGGAGATCTAAGTCTGCCCTCGGGAATGGTCAGGGGCAGCAGGAAAGCATCCAAGAGGGCTTCCTGGAGGAGATGACACTGGTGTTGGGCCCAAAGGACGAGTAAGTACTTGCCAGGCATAGATGAAAAGGGGTGTGAAGGAGAACTTACTAAAGCAGAGGGACCAGCCTACACAAAGGCACAGAAGTTTAGAAACAGCATGGTATGTCGGGAAAAAAAGGCAAGCGGTCTGCTCTGGCCAGAACACAGTATGTGTTAAGAGGGGCCATCGGAAAGCTGGGGCAGAGACCAGACTGGAGATATTTAAGGCCACTGAAGCAGTCAGCACTCATTCTGGAATCAACGCAGGGGGCCCCTCCCAGTCTGAAAGGAGAGTGACGTGGTCAGATGGGTGCATGAGAAAGAGGTGTCCGGCAGCAGTGTGCGCTGCAGCTTCTAAGACCTTTTCTTCCTCGGCCGTCCGGCACCACGGCAGCTGCGCTGGGGCTCTGCAGCTGGGCCTTTTCACCTACCAGGCCGCAGAGAAGCGGCCTGCCTGCACCACGACACACACGGCACGAGCGGCCGTGGGGCACGCGCACCAGGGGACAGTCAGTAACTTCGTGAAAACACACAAGACCACGTCCCAGTGCACAAGTCACACGACGAAAAGGCACAGGAAGTAAGAGGCAGAGGCAGCATGACGAGCCCTCTGCCAAGCTGAGCTTTCACTCAGGAAGGTACTGGGGGATTTATCAAAGGTTGCTGGTTGCAGTGTGCTTTCTACATCCAGTTAGGGCTTTTTTTCACTCAAGTTAGGTTTCTGAACAAGTTTTTCTGCTTGATTTTTTTTTAGGTCTGGAAATCCCAAACATTAAGCCTGAACTGGCAGGCCTACTCGAGGGTCACAGTGTGGCTTTCCCAACAGGCAAGCGGCCAGGAAGCAGCGGGGCAGACATGACGAGGAAGGCCGAGTCGCTTACTTACCCTATCAACCTTCATGATTTGAAATCTCTGAGAAATGTCAGCAGTGTTGGCCGGGAGTCGAGATCTTCCAGACACAAACCTCATGAAAAGCACGCGCTCCTCATTGGAGAACTCCTCCAGCGTGTGCCAGAACCACTGCACCAGCTGGTGCTGCTCATCGACCTCCCGGTACCGCACCACTTTCTTCAGGACTTCCACGGAGATCTCGGGCATCCCACACACCATCTGCTCCAGCTGCTTGGCCGTCAGGAGCGACAGCAGTGGCACAGGAACGATCCAGGACATCCCTTCTCGGACGGCAGCTACCTGCTCTCGGGAGAGGTCGCGCATCAGACGCGTGTCTGCAGACTGGGCGCCTCCCACCTGCTCATCCGGTCCCCAAAGCCCCTACTTGTCCCCCAGAACTCCAAGCGCACATGGCCCACTCCCCTGGCCGCTGACCCTTTGTCCGAGCTTCTCCCTGCCTGTGGGACTTGTACACTCCTTCCGGTCCCAGGTCAAGTCAATTGAGAAGCCTGACCCCTGCCCCCACAAAACTCAGCCCACCCCCCACCCCCCGATGTCACCCGCACTCACTCATATCCCTAAGCACGTGTGGCTGCGCACTCTCACACTGGGCTCTGTGGGCTACTCGGGCTCGTCGGCAGGGCAAGAAGCCCCTAGAGGACGTGTCTAGCTTCTACTGTTTTTGTCATTCATATTTTTCTTTTGAAAAGAGTTATATCCTTTTGGCAAAACTTATTTGTGCTCATTGTAAAAAAAAAGTTAGAAAAGTACAAAGAAGAAAGTAAAACTAGCAAGGCCTCCTGTCGGAAGGCAGTAGGAAGGACAGAGCATTTAATCGGGAGACCTGGGGTCTGAATCCCAGCTCCACCTCTTCTTTTACTTTAATTTTCTCATCTGAGAAACGAGGCAAGTACCTGCTGCCTACACGACTACGATGAGAATTTTCCATGTAAGTAGCTGTGACGTGCTGCGTCCTTCTAGCCCGGTGCTGAGAACAGGTCTGCTGGGGGTGCTGAGGGGAAGCTGCCAGAGGCTACCCACAGTCTGCTTCAGAAACACCCCAAGGTTGCACAGCAATGCACACCCTACACACAGACTCATTGCTGTTCAGGACTTGCTCATAAATACTTCTTCGCTCTTGGCCAACTCAGAACCATCAATGATAAAAAGCAAAAGGAAAAAGCCCGGGGCGCCTGGCTGGCTCAGTTGGTTGAGCGACTGCCTTCGGCTCAGGTCATGATCCTGGCGTCCCAGGATCGAGTCCCGCATTGGGCTCCCTGCTCGGCAGGGAGTCTGTTTCTCCCTCTGACCCTCCCCCCTCTCATGTGCTCTCTCTCTCTCAATCTCTCTCTCAAATAAATAAATAAAATCTTTAAAAAAAAAGGAAAAAGCCCGAAGACCCAAGCAGGAGCCACACCCATGGGGAAGACCCTGGGGCTGTGACTGGTACCAGGGTGTCCTGCCGGGGCCAGGGAACAGGACTGGCCGTGAGGGCAGTCTGGATGGGCATTAAAGGGAAGACCCCAGCACAAGCTGTCATGCCTGACAGAATACAAACCAAAAGCTGTCTGGAAAAAAATGAGGCTGAGGTATGGGGCCGGCTGCCTGGCTGGGAACAAATGGGGACAGCTATGGGAAGAACACTGGGTTCCAAGAGGAAGAAGTCCTCACTCCTGAGAAAGGAACAAAGCCACGGCAGAGCTGAGCTGGCAGAGAGCGGGGGGCCAATCTGACCTGAAGAGCCTAGACCCCACAGTTCAACCTGGTTTGGGACCCTAGCTTTGCCTCGGCCACTTCACGTCATTTCTCCGACTCAGTGCTTTCACCTGTGAGATGGTGATGGCAATCCTTCCGTCACAGAGTAACTGAAGGAAAAACTGCACAGGAGGCAGCCTGGCCCCACACCTGGCACGCAGGAGGTAGTCAATGTATTTTTAGTCAGTTATTTACCCTGAGGATTAAAATTCTGAACAACTGGAGACAAACCCTAAGCCCTGGCTGTGTAAACAGCATTCATTGCCCACAGGACCTGCCCTCACTAAGGGATAACAGTTTTCTGACTGGACTTGGGCCAAAGCCAGAGTCAAAGAAGGAACCAGGACGAAAGGCCCAGAATATCTATACTTCAAATTACTACATAGCCTTTGAGCCTCACTCTAGCTCTCAAGAAGACCCTAGCGTATTCTGCATATAAAGTATTACTAAAGTGGCTATTAAGGACTGTATAACCAAAAAACCATTTTTGGACAAAATGCTCATTTCTTGGGGGGGGATGTTTTCTTTGGTCACTCATCACATTCTCATCATTTATTATTAAATGCCTACTACATGTCAGCACAGAACAAGGATATTTAAGAGATACATAAACACACACATATATACATAATATAATGCAATAATTGAAGAAACAAGATCCAAACTCTGTGACCTAGTTCTTAGACCACAACAAAGAAGTACTGTGGTATCTTGAGAAATTTCTAAGTAACAAAAAAGATTTCTATAGGCTACGAACCTGGAGGAAAGCTGGTCTGTGGAGGAGAGGTATTTTCAGCTGGGTCCTGAAGGGACTTCAGCAGGAGGGGGAAAGAAGCACTCATGTGGGATTGCAAGACCAGTGTTTAGGGGTTTATTCGCATGGGCCTTGACTGACCCAACTCGAGTGGGGACCCTGAGTTGGGGACATTAAGAGATGAAGACAAACAAAACGGAGGATGAGTGAGAAGGCAGGGTCTAAAGGCCTGGTTGAGAGCTTGGCCTCAATCCAACCAGTGACCAATTCAGAGCTGTCCTAAGGCCTTGAGTAAGGAGACAGGAAACCCAGAGGTAAGGCCTGAAAAGTCTCTGAACAGGGGCTGAAAGACAGATACAAACTAACTGACATGGTAGTTCGTATACCCAAATTCAGCAGTAACCAGTTAGCTCTTGTTTGAAGACAACTGCAAACATTCGCATACATGTCACATTTCAGCTCACCTGTCGGTCCATCTCATGAAGTCGATATTCAATGGCCCTCTCCACATACTCCTTCCTGTTGGAAAATGTCAGTGGGATACTATTTCCACCTGGAATTATGGGAACCATTTTGCCATCAGCGCTCTGGCCAACAAAAGAATCAAGAGGAATCATCTAAGAAGAAAAAAGAAAAATTTTTTTACTAAAAAAAAGTATGTTACACACAAATATAGCAAAACAGTAACAACATTAAGAATTTTAGGGATAGGGTGGTGCAGCCGGTTAAGCATCTGACTCTTGGTTTTAGCTCTGGTCCTGATCTCAGGGTTAAGGGATCGAGCCCAGCATTAGGCTCCGCACTCAGTACAGAATCTGCTTGGGATTCTCTCTCTCCCTCCACTCCTCCCACTCGTGCTTGCTCTCTCTCTCCCTCTCTCATATAAACAAATCTTAACGATAAAAACGAGGAATCGAGGTAGCTAACCACGCCACTTGGTCAGAAGGAAATGTGCTGACTCATCTGGCTGTAGTTAACAATTTCTTTGTTCTCAAACCAGGTTTGCTGAACTCTGGTCACCCCAGGCCTCCTCTCCAACTGGGCTCCCTTGCTTGTCCATTCTAGCAGGCAGAGAGTGGACCGAAGAGGAAGGAGCAGAAGAAGCTGGGTGCTGGTGCCAATTCTACCCATGAGCATCTTTTTAAACCTCTGGGGCTGAGCTGCTAGTCAGCAATGGGACATGCCATCAGTAATCAGACAGCAAGGGGAAGACCAGATCTGAGTTTTCCACAGAAAAATTCTAGTCAATACCAGCAGAACATGGACTGGCCAAGATTTACCTCATGGAAACTTTCCTCGGTAATCCCACTGTCTTCAATGTGAAGAATGCTGTTGAGGGTCTGCACATAGAGCAGATCCACCTCCTCCAGGTCTTCCAGGCTGAGTGGGACACAGCACAGCTGCTTCCACACCAGAGGGGCCAGGTGGAGGTCCAGAGGCTTCTTTGTGCGAATGGCAACCCCCATTAAAATTCCCAAGAACTTAAACTGCATTAAGTGTTCATCAAGGCAGGCGGAGGGGTTAAAAAGGAACCTACAAAATTAAAGGAAATACTTCAAATAAAACTGTCCTCATTTCTACTGGAAGTAAGTTATCAGACAGGTACAGCATTCGTCCAGACCTGTGCTGTTCAATATGGTAGTCATTTGCCAGATGTGGCTACTCAAATTAATTAAATAAAATTTAATGGAGTTCTTCAGTGACTCTAACCACATTCTGAGTGCCCAACAGGCACACAGGCCCAGTGGACAGCACAGGGACCATATTTTGAATTATTTTCAGAAGAACCATAAAAGAGCAACTGCATGGTCCATTAGTCCCTGAGCTACCTGCTCCAGGATGCCCTATTTCCTAAAATCATTTCATTTTATCATTTACAACTCCATGAAGCAGGATCCAAAATTCAAGGTTTGGCAAATACAGGCATAACACAGACCTGCTAATACTAAGTGCTGTGACTTGATGAACTGATGAATTTTGATGCAGAAAATTCTTCGCAGGGAGGCCATGAGGGCCTTCAGAAACATAAATAAATCAGGTTTCATTATCAAGTCTGGGTTTCTCCTACCCCTCAATATTATCAGTGAGTTGGTCCCATAATAGAGTCATGATGGAAGTGCCTCGGTTTCCTTATCTGTGAAAAGGGAGTAATAAGAGTCCCCAGTCCTTTGGGTTCTAATGAGGATTAAATGGGATAATATGTGTAAAGCCCTTAGAGCAGTGCATGGCACACAGTAAGCGCTCAGTAAGTGAGCTATCATTATTACTGTAGATAATCGATAAGCACGTGATGACTGCCTTACCTATCCCGGTTGTAGCCCACTTCTGCGGTAGCATTGGGAGAGGGTATAAGAAGGTCAACGATACCAGTTTCAAGTTCCTGTAAAAGAAAGAACAGTTTTTTGAGAAATGACAATCAAATGCATCAAGAGAACAAACTAGTTACATTAAAGATCATACTGAAAAGAGATTATTTTGAGGAATTTATGATGTTATGTGACAACTGGCCATCTCTATAATTTTTGTGGCTTTAATTTAAAGTGAAATTACAAACGTCCCCCTTGTAGAAAACATCCTGTAGTATGCAGAACTAAGATAAGAAAGTCAATCCAGGGCAGGAGTTGGGGTATCTGTGAGCAGGGTATAGTGATATTCAAAAAGACCCAACAAATAATAGCCAAAAGTTATTTTAGTCACAGGATTTATTAGAAAAATCCTGCTACCGGCAAAGCGGGAAGTGTCAGAGTTGACCTGGAAAGCAAAGTTGCCACTTTAGGTATCAAATAAGAACTGGTCCAAACTCAGCATTTGTTTTTCTAATTCCGCTAGAGCCTGGCAGTTCTACTTCATTCTAAAAGCACCAGAATTCATCAGAGCACATGGATGGTCCTGGATTTGTCCGTTACATAAATGTAAATATGTGCCATCATTGTTTCCTCTGCCACTATTAGAGCAGGACAGACAGCAAGTCACTGGTGGAGTCAGGCACTGACATTTACTCAGTAAGGTATCTTCGCAAGTCATGTCACAAGCCCTTGCTATAATTCACCTCTACATCATTAACAGCATGATTTTTATGTAAGGCTCACAAATGCATCCTTGCTACATTCATAAGAACATGTCAGACAGAGTAGTCACTGGAAATGGTAAAACAGCCACCACCTGAACAGATGACTCAGCAGGGGGACACCGTATGAATATACCTGGCACATCTCTGTGATAGTATCATCAAACACTCCCCCAGCGTCATCAGCCCCTTCTCCAACCAGCTTCACCTTCCACGCTCGCGAGGGCAGACGGAGGTCTGAAGCATTCAGTTTAACTACTTGTCTTGCTATTTGAACAAAGATGGGCTTACACTTCCGTCCTCTTCAAAAGAAAAGGAAAACAGAATGAAATACAACTCTCCCTAACTTCCCCAAACCATCACTTGAAGGTATCTTCCCATCAGTGAGCGAACAATCCAGCTTAACAACAGCCAGGCAGTGTGCTAGGCCCACTGTGACCACACTGGGTACTAAGGTAAACACTGTTACTCTCCTAGTTTGCAACCCAGGAAGCAAAAGCTCACAGAGATTAGTTAGGAATCACATTCATCTAAAAAAGTGCTTGCTAGGGGCGCCTGGGTGGCTCAGTCGTTAAGCGTCTGCCTTCGGCTCAGGTCATGATCCCAGGGCCCTGGGATCGAGCCCCGCATCGGGCTCCCCGCAAGCGGGAAGCCTACTTCTCCCTCTCCCACTCCCCCTGCTTGTGTTCCCTCTCTCACTGTGTCTCTCTCTGTCAAATAAATAAAATCTTAAAAAAAAAAAAAAAAGTGCTTGCTAGCTAGTGGAACATACACACATATGCTAACCTGGTTGATATCCTCTTTACAGTAATTTGAGGTCCATAGTTTTTGCCTTGAACCATGGTTTTTCCTATGGAGCGCACCATCGGGAGGGTGTAGACTCTTGGAGCTAATAAAGGCCGAAGCTGCCCCTGTACGATGCCCCACGTGCCGGCATTATAATGGGATGTACTGCTCTGTAAGAGAGGGAGCTTATCAGAGATGGTACAATTCAAGGCTTCCTAGAAAAAACAGCTTCTCACTTTTAGAACATAATTCTTTTTGGTTTAAAAGCATAAACCTGGATAGCAGTAACTATTAAAAAATATTTTTTTTCTGATAATACATACGATTATTATTTTTTAAAACTTGGAAAATACAGAAAAGGACCCACACACATGCACACACTGAATCCTCCATAACCTCCATGATCACTCTCATCTGTTTCCCTCCATTCCCTTCCATGTGTGCAGACAAACATTTCTCACATTGTTGAGAACACACTGCTTACGCGATTTTCTGCTGCTTTTCTCGCTTAAGTTTTTATCATAAACATTTCTCCCGCTAATTGCAAACAGTTTTCTAACACTCTGTTCAGTGCTGCACAGTATTCTGCTGGCTGGCTGATTACCTATTTCTAACAATGATCTGTCAAATCTCTCATATACCCCATGACTGGTTACCCAAGGATTTCTAACAGTTTTACAAACTGATACACATTTTGGCAGGCATGCTGACACATTACACAAACAAACAAACATAGCCAGCTTGCTTTCTTCCTAAATCACTAGATTGTTCTATAAAGACAGTCAAATCAGCTGAATTTACTTTCTCTCCCCGACAGGATCCAGAATGCTCATTTGTGAGGCGATCAGGACGTCTCTGCACGCGTCAGGCTCATCTATGGAGCCACTGGGACAGTGGTGCTAACGCTTGTGTGTGCTCGAGTTTTAAAATCACATGTTGGACTTTACAGAAAATGCACGCTTAGCCACTCATATTTCCTTGAGCTCTTGACAGGCCAAAACATAGAAGGAAGACTAATCTGTGTCCAGCAGCACGGTTGCCAGGACCTGGACTGTTCCTAAACCAGCGGTAAAATGGAAATGGAACTGTTGCCTTTTCTACACCTCTTGGGAGCTGAGAGTAAAAAGTTTTAGCCATGAAGAATATTCCTGGGACCTGGTGAGCACGTCACAGGTAGTGCTTCCCAAGCCGACGCGTTACCTGGTTGTTAGGGCTGAGGTTCAGGAGCCTCCAGGACGAGTACATGAGGTCAGAGAAGTGGTAAAGCAGCCGGAGCCGGGCCCTCGCCGTGTGGATGCTGACCTCCCTGAGCGCCCCATACTGCGGCGGCACGGCGTCGGGCAGGCCCAGCTGCAGAGGTACGGACACACCTGCCCAGAGAGCAAGCAGACACTTGTAAAGGAGAATGCATCGCTTTCATTTTCAGTATTTTGAAAATTTTCAAACACACAGAGAAGCTAAGTATACAATGAACACCCACTCCTACCACCTAAGTTCTAGAATTAGTATTTGCCTTTATTTGCTTCATCACGTTTATCAATTCCTCTCTCCATCAATTCACCTTTTTTTTTTTTTTTTAAAGATTTTATTTATTTATTTGACAGAGAAAGACACAGCGAGAGAGGGAACACAAATGGGGAGTGGGAGAGGGAGAAGCAGACTCCCTGCCGAGCAGGGAGCCCGATGCGGGACTCGATCCCGGGACTCCAGGATCATGACCTGAGCCGAAGGCAGTCACTTAACCAACTGAGCCACCCAGGCGCCCTCCATCAATTCACCTTTATGTTTTGATGCATATGTGTTGTTTTTTTTTAAAGATTTTTATTTATTTATTTATTTATTTATTTGACAGAGAGAGACACAGCAAGAGAGGGAACACAAGCATGGGGAGTGGGAGAGGGGGAAGCAAGCTTCCCGCGGAGCAGGGAGCCTGATGTGGGGCTCGATCCCAGGACCCTGGGATCATGACCTGAGCTGAAGGCAGACGCTTACCCGACTGAGCCACCCAGATGCCCTCTTTTTTTTTTTTAAGATTTTATTTTTATTTATTTGACAGACAGCGAGAGAGGGAACACAAGCAGGGGGAGTGGGAGAGGGAGAAGCAGGCTTTCCGCGGAGCAGGGAGCCCGATGTGGGACTCGATCCCAGGACCCTGGGATCATGACCTGAGCCAAAGGCAGACGCTTAACTGACTGAGCCACCCAGGTGCCCCATATGTGTTGGTTTTTAAGACATCTTTTTTTATTTATCATTATGGAAACTTTTTTTCTCCTTTAATTTAGTTTCCTATTTAACTATGGGACTTAAATAGCTCCTTCACAAAAGAAGAAAAACAGGGGCTTCTAGGCCCGTCCCCCTCATGTTGTCTCTCTCGCTCTCTCTCTTTCAAATGAATAAATAAAATCTTAAACAAAAAGAACAAAAACAAAAAACCCCAAATTCTTCCTTTTGTATTCAATAGCTGCCATCTTCATAAAACATAAGATGTGAGCCAGGACTAGGTAGGCAATTCTGGAAAATAGAAGTGGGCAGCTCAGCAGTCACCTCCCACACTTACTAGGATCTGACAGAAAGTGACCATGATAGAATGAAAGCTATGGGTGCATGATTCATGAAAGCTTTGTACTACAAGTGTAAGAGCTCTGTAGAAGCCAAGACTAGAAGCAAAGACTGTACTCATCGTTCCCCTATTAAAAACTTACAGAGTAAACCTACCTCATTTGCCTTATTTGAATTTCATGTAAATAAAGACTTGCACAGCTCAATTCCCAGTTTATTTTTATTCCCAATTAATTTTATTAATACTATTAATAAAAGCTAACATTTATTGAGTATTTCTATGTGCTGAGCACTATTCTAAGAGCTTCATGCAAATTGTTTCATTTAATCCTATAGCTCTTTACAACAGGGGCTATTATCATCCCATTTTACAGACAAGGAAACAGAGTCTTAAGATCACTCAGCTTCTAAGAGGAGAAGCTAGCATTCGACCCAGGCAACACGGCTCCAGAATCTGGACCTTTAACCACCACACTGCAGAGCCTCTCTCCTGAAGTGGGAGTGAGATCTCTCTGTAAGATGAAGAGGACCCTGAGGACCTGAAATTGTCAGTGCGTGAGCAGCACTGCTCATTCTGGACTGTGCTAATCAGAAAACATGTCCTGCTTGTTTGGAATCTACTTGGTAGTCCTAATTTGCTCCCTTAGGGTATTTAACAGAAAAAAATCTCTATGGTGAGTCTTCCCCAAGGACTCAGAAGCAGAGGTCAAAAAAAGGGAAGAGAATGCTGAGTTCCCAGGCACAAGGTTGCTTCAAGGAAACTCTAGTCCGACACACCAGAGAACAGTATAAAGAAAGGGCTTAAGGGCCTGGGACAGAAACAGCCCAAATGTAAAGAAATGCATAAGGAATGATAAATGTTGCACATATTGGATAGATCCAATATGGAGAGTATGCAGTAGAATGTAAAGTACATAAATACACATTTTATTTTCTTTATATCCTTTTTTTTTTTTAAAGATTTTATTTATTTGAGAGAGTGAGTGAGAGAGGCATAAACCAGAGGAGAGGCAGAGGGAGAAGCAGACTCCCTGCTGAGCAGGGAGCCAGATGTGGGGCTTGATCCAGGAACCCTGGGATCATGACCTGAGCCGAAGGCAGACGCTTAACCAACTGAGCCACCCAGGCGCCCCTTTATATCTTTTTGTAGCTCTACAAGGATTGTATAATAAAAAGGTAGAAACTGCCTATCAGTCCTGTTACATGCTGGAGTAATATGGCAACATTGTTTTTTTCTTTCTTTCTTTCTTTTTCTCTCTCTCTCTCTTTCTTTCTTTTTTTTTTTGGCTGTGCCAATGCACAGACAACATGTTTCAAATGGTTAATTGGGGTCGAGAATCTGACAAATGGTCTCAGACGTTTGAATCTTTACTACTAATGGCAGGCCTTAGAAAGCTATGATTCATCACTTCTTTTATATATGAAAAAATACTTAGTTACTGCTCTAAAATTTTACATTTTTGCTTGCCTAAGTGATGTGTTTTCTTCTTTTGGGGGGTGTAGAGAGGAAGGGCTTTTGTGATGAAGTCTGCAGAATCACCTGCTAGGCAAGTATTTACAGTGCTGGTAGCACGAAGAGTACTATGGTTTTGTGGAGGGGCCTGGCGGTTTCAGCATGATGCCTGATGCCTGGATGTTGTCTGAAACCGGCAAGCAGACAGTGCGGCTGGGGACCACTAAAAGAGAGGCTGCAGGAGCACGGCTATTTCATCTCTTACCCGGTGCCCTCGGTGGGACAGGTGGCGCTGTCCAGGCAGCACTGTGGCAGCGGCCAGCTGAGATCTGCCGAACGTTTTTCCCCTGCAAAACTGTTACCAGGGTGGGTTCTCGAACGTGGTTGGTGTGGCCTAAGCCAAGCTGGGAATAAATTACAAAAACAAAGAGTCAATTAAAAAGAGGAAGAGAGGAAGTCAAGATGATGCAATCTGCCTTAGGTGGCAGCAGATATAAATAAATATCTATACCAAGCGACAGCATCAAAATAATGAAATTAATTCTAATTATCTCTATCAGAATAGTCCTCACAGCTCAGACTGTCTCCTAAAAACTTAGCTGCAACAAGGCCATTCCAAATCTAGCAGATGAGTCTTAATGACGAACACATCCTTGGATTCCACTTCTAGAGAGGAAATAACTCCTGGAAAGTTAAAGAAGTAACAGAATGATCTATAGAGCTTTTATTTAAAACACACTGATTTCCTTTTAACATGGACTGCCTGGGTAACAATAAAGAATTATAAAAACATACACAGAAGCAGATTCTCATTTCTAGATCTCTGTTCTTAGGGTGTGAGTGGGATACCCAGTGTTTCAGTGGCTAAGCAGCTCAATATCATTAGGGAGGATCATGTCAAGCCCCTGCCAGCGACCTCCCTAAGGTGTCTTCAGCAGCAACTCTCTTCTCATTAAGAAAATGTGCAACCACAATGATGAGCAGCTTCCTCACCTGTTAACATAGTGATGAGGTGACCACAGAGTCAAACTGAGGCTACTATGAGTAACAATGGAGACCTTGAACTTGAGGGCCCCTGCCTCTGTGGGCAGACAGACCCAGAGAGGATTTATGGAGGAAGGGGATATGGCTCTGCATGCAGGGCTGAAAGCCACTGTAGCAGCAGGCACCCCAGACATCTCCCACCCAGATCTTCCCCTCCTTCATATACAGGGTAGGCTGAACACAGCAACTTCTTGAATCTTCTCTCAACCTCTCAGAGACTCAGTTTATTCCTCTGTAGAATGGGGATGACAAGACTTCCTGCGCAAACACAAATATACTATGTATACCATACTATGTACAGTACTATGTCCTATTATTAAATATAAAAGTGCTGTTTGATTCTTTCCATGTTCCAGATCAACTGATGCTCCCAGGACCTAATCTCACATATTACCACAATAAAAACGATGATGATGATAGTAGCTAATACCTATAAAGTTGCTGCTTACTATGTGGCCTTAATGAGTGTAGACACACACATATACTCAGTTAATTCCCTTAATCACTTTGCGATACCATCAGATTTTTTTTAAACCATGGTATAATACTTACTTGGCCACAATCAAGAGAGAGACATGAACAACTGGACTTACAAATAAATCCGTCCCATGGCAAAGTGATGTGTGTGAGACATTGTGGTAGATCTTGTGAGTTTCTGAGCCTATCCGTCTCCCAAATGAGGAACACTGTCACAATTCTAGAATATGAGAGGACAAGCAAGATAAATATTTACCTGCCCTTCTGAATTGCTCCCCCAGGCATATACATCTCCAGTTGATGCCAAAGCAAGTGTGTGCTCAGCTCCAACTGCCACATCTTCGATGACCACTCCAGCCAGGACAGGGACCTGCTGTGGTCTATTGTGATTGCGAGCACGCCCCTCTGGCAAGCCTATCAAGCGATCTGAAAAAACAGTAAGAGGAAATTTATGGACGGGACACTACAGTCTTATGTTTTCTAATGAGTCATTTAACTTTTCTGGTGGAATAGCAATGACATATTTAACTCATGATGGCAAAAGCTGCCATTCTGATAAGGTATACTGGATCCTGAGTGAATGAAGTTTGAAACAGCACCTTTGCAAAATGTCACAGACTCCTTATTCATAAAGTAAATAAATCTAAAATAGCAGCTTATTTCAAACCAAGAGGCACCTCCATTATCCTCCTATTTGAGAGGACTGGCACATAGTTAAGAAAGACCCTATGGTTCTTGCATTCTATGAAAAGACATCACTCAACTTGTCTTGTCCTCAAACTTCTAGCCAACCTCTCCCTTTACCTTTGCTGCCCAACTTCTAGAAAGTGCAGGCCAGCCCCTGTTGCCACATGTCCTCTGGAACTGTTTGGCGCGGCCACCTTCTGCAGCCTACCCTTCACTCTCACCACTGCACGGAGGCTATGTTCTCAAAAGCCATGGGTAGCTCCTAACTGCCTATGGCAGCAGCGTCTTCTCAGGCTCTACCCCCAGAGCCCACATAACCTTCTGCTGACCTGTCCTCAGCGCCTCCTACCTGCAGAGACTCTGCACTATCCTGGCTCACTGGCTACCTCTCTCTCCATTCCTTTCAAAGCCAACTCTCCCGAGTCCTCCTTCTGTGCTCACCTGCCCTTTACTCATATTCTCCGGAGTTCTATGCACTTCTTTTTTATTCTACACTCTCTCCCTGAGTTTCTTAAAGCCTATTAACGTGGTTTTAAATACTATCATTATGCAAATCTACATCTCTATAACCAATCTCTTTGGAGTTCCAGATCCAAATCCCCAATAACTTGCTAGACATCTCCATACATATACCTTGAGTATATGGCCCCAATTCAATATGACCAAAACTAAGTTCCTTATCTAGTTCTCCAAAACCAGCTCCCTGTCCTCAGCGACATCGTTGTTCTGCCAAGACTAGAAATTTCCCTCATGACTTATTTCTTCTCCCTCCTATCTGCCTTACACACTTCTCAGTCACTACAACTTGCCAAGAAGTTCTACATAAGAAGGTGAGTATATTGCCAGGAAATCACACTGTGGATGCTTGGATTAAGAACCCATTCAAGATCTGAACCCTGAATGCCTATGAATTCCTAAGACCCGAACTTCCATTCCCTGGAAGGGCTGGGGAATTGGACAGGATCCAGAGTAGCTCCGGTGGTCAAGAAGTGTTTATGGCAGCACAGTGTAGGCAGCAGAAAGGAGGATGGGAAGGGCTTTGGCAGGGACTCTTCTAGCAAGAGCGAAGGCTCTGGCATGAGAGGCCATCAGCGGGGAGGAGAGTTTGTCCTTATGACAAAGTTCATGAAAAAGGAGAAAAGTAGCTAGTGAACGAAGGTCATAGTGGCCATTCATCACCCATAACAAAAAATAACTCTATTTAGAGCACTTTCTATAAAAGTGGAAGGCAAATGTTTCTATAATACATGTATACACAAAACAAGCAATGTTAATGCCTGGAAAATGCCTTACCTTGACCAAAGGTATACACATGACCATCTTTGGTCAATGCAACAGAAAACTGAGTTCCACAAGCAACCTTTTTTATTCCAATTCCACAAAGGACATCAACTTTCTGCAAAATATAAGTATAAAGCACAAACTTTAAAAAGGAAAATAAAAACACCTTTGAAGTTGCCTACTAGCATGTATAAACCCAAGGACTATCTTCTAATAAAAATACTCTTCACCTACCTGTTTCCACCCAAATCCACACTCCTAAATGTTATTTTCTCACACTGCTCTACAATTTATCTGAATTTGTGTGTCGGGGCGGGGGGGGGGAGGGGGAGGGGAGGAGTGTTAAGGAGGGGCATTTGACTAAAATCCCTGGGATCTCATGTGAGTGGAATCCCTCCTCTGCGCAACAGGAACCAAAGAGAATCCTGTAGCCTTTTAAACGATACTATGAGACCATGTAAAGCCATGGGCTGCTCCCAGTTAGACTTTTTCTACTTTGAGAGATGGCTTCCTGGCACATCCTTAGCTGAATATTCACCAATCTAGCTATCAAGATATTACATATTATATATGATAGGGCATCAGGAGTTGAATATACATTAAATATTTGTAGATCATGCTGCTTGTTAAATGTATCAGGAAAACCCACTGAAAGAACTGCACAGAAGGTCTTCCGCAGAGCCAAGAAACCTTCTGTAATGTGAATATTAGCTTCTAATTTATTGTTTTCTATATTTCCTTTTTATTATTTTTTAAAAGGAGGCACATACTTGTATAAATTAGGGGTAATAATCCGCTAAAATGGCAGCTGCAAGCAGAAGGATACAAAAGATTGTTCAAGGTTCCCTCCCTCAGACACCCTGGAGATACATCTGTAACTACTTCTTCTTTACATGGGAGACAGTCCTGCATTGTTCAGCCGGTGTATGGGGACAAAGGCTTATCCTTGCACCATTTTTACATTCAGTTTAGCCATTAATGGCTTATTTAAAATCAAGATCTAGGGGCGCCTGGGTGGCTCAGTCATTATGCGTCTGCCTTTGGCTCGGGTCCTGGGATCGAGCCCCGCATAGGGCTCCCTGCACAGCGGGAGGCCTGCTTCTCCCTCTCCCACTCCCCCTGCTTGTGTTCCCTCTCTCACTGTATCTCTCTCTGTCAAATAAATAAATAAAATATTTAAAAAAAAAAAATCAAGATCTAGAATGTTGGACATTTAAGAGTAAGCAATAGACGCTTCTAAACTTCATTATGAATTACTAAAATGTTAAAGGTAAATTATTTCCAACTAAAAAGAAGCACTGACACAGACGAAAACTGCATTGTCTGAAACCCTAAAGGCAATACTGACCTGAGGGGAAGATTTTGCAGTGGAATTTCCTAAGCCTAGCTTTCCATAGTCCCCATCTCCAAAAGCCCACACCATGGAGCCATCAGCTGATACTGCCAATGTGTGGTTTAAGCCACATGCTACCTAAAGAAAGAACAGGGTATTCAGTAAGGCAAAATCATAGCACCTAAACCATATATCTGTTTCTGGGGTTCTCTTCCACTTCAGTGAAAAATTTGGCTATATATATTTTTATTTTAATTTCAGAGCCTCCTGCATATGTTAACAAAATGTGTCAATAAGAAAAATTCCTAATGTCCACAAATGAAAAAATAACTTTCTTCTTTGAGGCGAAATCCTTCAAATATCTGTGGCTACCTTAGAATCAGAGAACATAAAAGAGGAAAGGTACGTAATGAGTCAAAAATACATCAGAGACAGCCTAAGGAATGATAGGGAAAATGATAAAAGTATCTCCTTGTTAAGAGGTAATCTCAATGTGTACAGGACAAGTACTGCTTAAAAGCAGTAGTACCAATGATGCTGCAATTCAGCCACCTACTTCCAAACTACCAGATAGCAGTCACAGAAATCTGTAAGGCTTAAAGGTTTTATATTAAGTTGCATTATGGAGGGGATTTTAAAACATGTGCATCCTGAATTAATGCTTTCGTTTGTCAAATATGACTTAAAATGTGAATTCTCACACTGGGAAAAAAAATCACGAAAAATGATCAAGTAGGCCAAACAAAATGTACATGAGGTTAAGTACAACTGATGATTCTTGTCTTCTTTAAAGGGCAGTGTCTCAGTGCACACAAAGGAAATAAGATACTATGACCAGACGGAACATATTATTGACTTATTCCATGCCTGTCCAATCTGATATCCCTCCAGTGCAGTCACTCTCTCTGGAAGTTTTTTGTTAGAGGTGTTTCCAAGACCCAGACGACCATAGTCACCATTGCCAAAAGTGAACAGTTTGCCATCTGAAGTTACCACTGCTGAGTGCTTGAAGCCACAAGACATCTACAGACAGAACCAAGGAGAACAAAAAAATTTAAGAAGAGGGTATACTGAGAAACAACAAAATCCGTCATTTTTGGTAATATAGTAATAAACTTCACTGACAACTCAGGATCTTCAAGACCAGTATGTCCTACCTGCCCAAGTGGCCCTCCTGTTTCCCCAAGCCTGATCTCCCCATCATCCTCAGCAAGACCAAGCTAACCAGCCTCCCTTAGAAGAACTGCTGCTATGGCTTTAGCTGTGTACAGATGACCTAGACGTTACATGCGATAGTAAATGGGGAAATTCTTGTGAACTCTTTGGTGCTATGCAATTTTAGAATATCATCCTAGCTCTAGAGAGGAGTTTTCTTCTTTTATAAACTGTGTTCCTAATATTTATAAATAAATATATCTGTAGAGTATATGTATTGCTGAAGTGAGCACTAAATATATCTGTATAAAAAAAATATCATCCTAGATCACTAGTCAATTTTCCAGAACATGCATATGAACTCAACACTTGTAACAATAATGATAAATGTTAAGCTCTGCATTCAACCTATCACTGTATCAAGAACTATGCAGCACGAGCTAAACCCCACTGTGTTTCTTCCAAGCACCTGAAGTATCCCATCCTGGGCCACGGAACTGGCTCAGGAAAAGGGAGTCCGTTCTATTACCAAAGCCATTCAAATTCCTAATAAACTCAAGGATGATCAACCAAAAACAGTGGATCTCTTGTAATGACTCATAATATATTTTTACTATTATTTCCTGTTACTTAAATTTGAGAATACTATTCAACAACTAGTATATTTATATTCAAAGGCAAACTGATCCACGTCCTGCCTGACCTGCACCACTTCTTCTCCTTGTAAGGCCTCGATCTGCCTGGGGCGCCGCTGCCTGTCGCTGTTCCCGTGGCCGAGTTTGCCATAATCACCATCTCCCCAGCTAAAGACCTCTCCACTTTCAGTCAGGGCCATTGAGTGCCCATCAGAACCACAAGAAGTCACCAGCTGGGTCACCACAAATCCTGGAACAGAGCAGAAAGCCAACAAGAATCACTGGCTGGTAAAACTCTTTACATGCAGCTGCTACAGAATACTCTTAGCATGAAAAAATACCAAAACTGTCTTAGAAAGAAAGGCAATGTCTTTAATATTAAATCAAATTTGAAGCCATAACCTAGTAAATTGGGAGCAGTCACATAAAATGATGATGACAAGGAAGAAAAGGAGGGTGACAAGGTCAGTTATAGTCATCAAGGCCTATGTTCTAGCCACTCCTAGAAATGCTTTACCTGGAATGTCTCCTTTTCTACTTTCACATGGAACCTATGAGGCAGATATTATCATCACCACTTTTACAAATGGGCTAACCGAGTCACAAAGAGGTCTAGTCTAGCTTATGCAAGGCCCTAGAGGCAGGATGCAATAATACTGAATAGAACCCTGCCCTCCCATCCCCACTGCTGTGCTCTGGGAGGAAGAGATCTCAAGGAAGAGAACTCAGAACTATTTCAGAATTGGTTCTGAACTCATTGTTACTTGTATGTTTTTACTGAAAAAACCTTCTTTGCTCTCTTTGTAGGCTCTGGAGTCAGTAAAAGTTGACTTAAGAAACAAGCCAGGAGCTCCTGCAGTGGATTCTCCAGACGTATTCTTTTTCCAAGTCAGAGAACTCTGACAGAGATGCCCTGTAAAGTCTTCAGTACATTTGCACATTTCCATATAAATTTATTTTTACTTTTTAGGAAACACATGCATGATTATTACTGCTATTAATAGTTGCCTAATTACAGTTTCGCAATTTTAAAGAATTTGTTTACAATCTTCAGTAGGTCTTAGAATAGTTATTTATAACACTGAATTCAAGCACTGCCATGATAAAGAGCTTGCAAAATAACATAGCTTAAAATATGGAAATCAGGCTGTACATTCTAAATGAGAATCTAAAGAAGTGAAAACCCTCTATGACTCTATCTAGCAAAGGTTTGAGATAAGTTCCAACATAAGCTAACATTCCTATAGTTAGACCATAGTCTCTGACCACCTTTTAACTGAGGATAATGTTACCTTGTAGGGCTGAAATAACTGTCAGCACATGAAGGTCATCTGAATTTCCTTGTCCCAATCTGCCATAACTTCCTTCCCCACAAGCCAACACTGTGCCATTGGCCTGGATGACAAAGGTACAATTCTGACCACATATGACCTAGGATAAAAACACACAAATATATTATCCTTTATTATATAGCTTTACCACTTAGAATGATTCTGTGCATACCTAGGATACCTTTATTAATTCTTCTATCCTTTCACTAAAGAGTATGGGGTTCCTACAAGCTCTTGATTATTATAAAACTGCTTACTTAACAAAGAGATGTATGAGGCTCACTGGACTATTTAAAATCATTTAGAACTATCTTATCTACAGGGATTGCAGCCAATTGTGCAGAGTTTATTTATTTATTTTAAAGATTTTATTTATTTGAGAGAGAGAGAGCATGTGCAAATGAGGCAGGCTCTTCAGTCTCTTCTTCAGAGAGAAGGAGATAACATGGAGCAAACTCTGCACTGAGCGCAGAGCCCGACGCAGGGCTCAATGTCACAATCCCAAGACTATGACCAGAGCTAAAATCAAGAGTCAGACACTTAACCAACTGAGCCACCCAGGTGCCCCAATTGTGCAGGGTTTATTTATTTATTTTTAAAGATTTATTTATTTATTTATTTATTTGTCAGAAAGAGCGCGCACAAGCAGGGGGAGTGGCAGGCAAAGGGAGAAGCAGACTCCCCACTGAGCCAGGAGCCTGACGGCAGACTTGTTCCCAGGACCCTGGGATCATGACCCGAGCTGAAGGAAGACGCTTAACTGACTGAACCACCCAGGCATCCCCAGAGTTTAAATAATAACATTAACAACAAAACAAACAGAAAGAGGAAAAGGTGAGGGGAAATATTAAAGACTAGCTAGAGATCAAGAAGCGGAAAGCTGAGGGGAAATACACAAGAAAAAGGAGTGCATCCTGGGACTTACTAAGGCGGAGAAGAATGGAAGAGAAAGCAGTGGCCTGAGAGAGGGTTTGGAAATACACTACCACGATTATTAGAGGAGGAGAGGGGTATCAATGAAATCTAGCTAAAGACCCCTGTAAGTTAATGACCACAAAACAGAATCAATAATTAGGAGTATGTTAACTTCTATACATATGTACTAGGCAGGCCTAATGCATCATGATGTTAATTCATTACACTTGAAAGCAAGAAAAATTTAGAACTTATTAACAAAATTTAAGTCTGATAAAAACCCTAGAAAGCTTTTATTTAGAAGGTATACATCATGACTTTGTTTAGTTATTCCTCAATAGATTACACAACAGATAAACTTTATCTGACAGCAAGGAAATTAGAATTGTTAGAGTTTCTTCCTCACTTCTTTACCCTGTTAGTTACCTGTTGGGCCTGTGAGAATGAGGGAGCTGCTGCAGGGACCATTACATTTCTTCCCGCTTCTGCCAGCTGTCCATGCCTGCCAGCACCCCACAGGTAGACATCACATTTACCTCCCAGGTGCCAATCCTAGAAGACCACATTCATCTCAAAATTAGACTCAACCATTCCTTCTAACAAACATGGGCCGGCCTCTATAAGAGACACCAGGTTACAAACAAACAAGCATTTAGTATCAGAAGATTTAATTAGAACCACCATATAGCTATCTTTACTGACCTCAGGTCTGGAAGTTGCCCAAGACATAATTTGTTCATCCATGCCATTAATCCATTTACTGTTATCCTGCAAGACACAGCAAACATCAGGATGAATCTTAATAAATCCTAATCAAGATTTATGTTTTTTTTAGAAAATAAAATAAATAAATAAAATAGACCCTCCAACATGGGGCCTGAACTCAGGACCCTGAGATCAAGACCTGAGCTGAGATCAAGAGTTGGATGTTTAACGGAATGAGCCACCCAGGCACCCCAAGATTTATCTGTTATTAATTAACAACTAAGTCTTCTTTCCATAAAAGAACTTAGTAAATAAGAAAATTTTTTTAATACTTTAAGAAATTACGAGCAGTTTTATAATCATGACAAACTTGACTATGCATTGTTAATATTTCCCTTTATCATAAACACTTCACAATCAACTATCACTATCACTATCACACTGGCGATTCAAAGTTAACCATTTAGGTTTTCTGAGCACCAACAGGTTCAAGGTCATGTGCAGGAGTTACCACCCCCGTGAACTTGCTGTACAGCAGCAGGCAGGTCACTTCATCTTTCTAGGCTTCAATTTCCTCATCTAGAAAATGAAAGATTTGGGGCAAACAGGCTCAAAAGGACACTTTTTTTTAAAAAAGATTTTATTTATTTGAGAGAGAGAGTACATGAGAGAGTGCAAGTTGGGGGGTGGGCAGAGGGAGAGGGAGAAGCAAACTCCCTGCTGAGCAGGGAACCCGACATGGGGCTCCAATCCCAGGACGCCAAGATCATGACCCAAGGTGAAGGAAAATGCTTAACCGACTGACCCACCCAGGCGCCCCAGAAGGACACTTCTTAATTAAAACTGTATTTTAGGGGCACCTGCGTGGCTCAGTCGGTTAAGCATCTGCCTTTGGCTCAGGTCATGATCTTAGGGTCCTGGGATCGAGCCCTGCGTCGGGCTCCCTGCTCAGCAAGGAGTTGTCTTCTCCCTTTCCTCCCCGCTCATGCTTGCTCCAACTCTGTCTCTCTCTCTCAAATAAACAAATAAAATCTTAAAAAAATTTTAAAAAATTATATTTTATAGCTATAAAGAAATTATCTATATTTAATTTCCCTCAATTCATATTTGTTTTATATCTATATTTTTGTATTCAAATGTCTGCGTATGTAAATCTTAACTAAGTAAATAGGTTGTCAGGTCAGGCACTGGCCTGCTCTGTCTACACAGGCATCCAACCTACATCACAGTTTCTACATCTGGATGCTCCCAAATACAATCACAGAAATGACAACTGGAATGCTGTTCTTCTGTATTCTCATTTTATGGTGATTAAAACATGATTAAAGTGGCAAATAATTTAGAATCTTTAGGTGGAATAAATCCCCCAGGATGACCCAGGAAAAGATATTAAAATATGTATAAAATCAGATACTAAACAAGGAACTTATGGACAAAAAATGAGAAAATATGGGACTCTGTCACCGAAAACCACCAAGTTTACAGGAGCTTCACAGTTCTTGTATAAACAATCTTTGTCATCATAGAGGGCTGCCGTAAGACTGAAAGTGACTACCTGAAAGCAAAATATTTTAAGTTTATCTAAGGGCATGCTTCTAGCTATCCAAGCTAGGAAATACTTACTGACGGTCTGCTACTTGCTAAACACCCGTGATGCAATCTCAGCTGTGAACAGTAGCAGCTCATACTACGCTTACCATTAGCAATAGAAGTTCATCCTCTGGAACAGGCTCTAGATCAGGAACAGTAAAAGATTCTGGAAACTGTGCTCCATTGGTCAGGGCTTCAGCAGCCTTTATGGTGGTTGAGAAACATTCTAACCAGGCCCACTCATTTGGATTCCAGGATGCTGGGTCGGGGAGGCAGCTCTGGTGGTGTGGTGGCACTGGAGGGTTACATAACAGCTGATCCAGATGCAGTCCCACAGCAAGGGAAGCCAGACATTGCATGTAGGGGCTATGAACAAGCTGATCACCACAAACCACATGCGGCTAAGAGGAAATACAGGAAAGTCAAACTGAAGAGCCTGTACCAAATATGATAAATTAACCTACCGTATTCTAAAAACCTATAATTGTATTTTTTAAGTTTACTCTTTTTACACCTGAAATTAATATTACGCTGTATGTTAACTAAGTGGGATTTAAATAAAAACTTAAAAAAACCAAAAACACAAAAAATTTATTTTTTTTTATGATTTTTACTTTGAAATAATTTTTAGATACAACAGAGAGTTAGAGATAGTACAGAGAATTCCTGTAAATCCTTCATAACATCTTATATAACCAAGAAATTAATATTGGCTACAATACCAACTAAACCACAGGACTTTATTTGGTTTTCCCACTAATGCCCCTTTTCTGTTCCAGGATCCAATCCAGGACATCACATGCATTTAGCAGTATATTTTCACTATAGTTTTTCGTGAATAGTAATAATAATGATAAGCAGATAACTAAACCACGACGACCTGCTCCCTTCTCACATTTCCTTCTTTACAAGAGAATCCTGGTAGCCATCAAGGGAGATCCCTCTTCTGTGGCCCTCCCTAACTGTGGCAGAGCAACTCTGTGAGACGCTGAGTGATTCAGAAAAGAAAACTTGGGCAAATACATCAGTGAAGTTAACCGGATGCAGTAACAGCTGATTGCATTAATGTAGCTTGGCCAAAAAAGAAGAAAAAAGCCCCAGAGAGCTCTGCCTAGGGGCAACACAGTATGATTACTGAGGGCTGGAAGACCTGGATCACAGCCTAGGCTACAGGTCCAAATTCCCTTATTCCTCATTCTAGTATTGAAGGACCCTACTCAGTTCAGCCTTACCTCTTCCACTAAACTTTCCACATGGATTCACCCGATAAACAATGTTCACCCTGACACCCATATCCACCCCACACCTCCCAACTTCAGGATGGCAAAACCATACAAAAATAAATTAATGGGTCAGAAAAGGGAAGATGATACTCTGCAGCACAGGTATTGTAAGAAGTTTTGGAGTGAATAAGTAATCTGAAAAAAAAAATTATACAAACACTATACAAATTTGAGGGTTATTTTAAAATTTTACTCCCATTAAAATAAAGTAAAAGCAGGCTGAGGATTACTGAACAACCATTTTAGACATGACTTAACTGTATCTGATTCTGCCAAATAGCCCCACTCATTTTCCTCAGACTTTATGCTCTTGAGGAATAAACTCAAAGCTGCAATTTAAATTCCGGAGCAGCAATCATCTGTAGGTCTGCGGCAGTGAGTGTCATCAGTTACCTTTTCATAGGCATACTGCTCCTGAAGCATCACGGGTAGCCGCTCCAGAAACGCTCTCATGCAGGGAGCCATGTTTAATCCCAGAACACCCTGCTGTTTCAGTGCTGTCCTACAGGTTGCTAAAACGTGATTGGCGGCAGCCCATTCTGCTGTACAATTCACGACCAAAACATCCTGATGGAAAACAAACCATGCTGTGTGATATGTTTGTTTAAGTAAAAAATAAAAGAGAGAATTTTATTAGTGTTCATATCTGAAATTCTTTCCAGTTATTGCATTGAACACTTTTGCTATTTGGGACATTTTTTTTTTTTTTAAGATTTTATTTATTATTTGACAGAGAGAGAGACAGCGAGAGAGGGAACACAAGCAGGGGGAGTGGGAGAGGGAGAAGCAGGCTTCCCACTGAGCAGGGAGGGAGCCCGATGCGGGACTCGATCCCAGGACCCTGGGATCATGACCTGAGCTGAAGGCAGTCGCTTAACCAACTGAGCCACCCAGGCGCCCGCTATTTGGGACATTTTATGCTGTACCTTTAATACCTATGAACTTCAAAATATCCTAAATGTTGTCTAAGTAAAAACAAGTGAATAAGAATAACCATAAATTCGTGAGCTACCTTGCATTTGCTGATTCTCCTTAAAAAGAGACATGTGAATTCGTTACTATTTCACAGGACTGGAGGACAAGGTATCTAGGATATTTCAAAAGCGTGACATGACACGAGGGTACCAGAGGAAGGAGTCCTCTGCCTGCTGAGGGATATAACTGCAAGAGAAGCAGCACTGTTCTAATTGTGGCTCTAGGATTTATTCTACAAAGGCCACCATTGCCTTGGCTCTGATTCTGTATTTTACTTCTTTTTTTTGTTTGTTTTTTTGTTTTTTTTTTTAAAGATTTTATTTATTTATTTGAGACAGAGGGAATGAGAGGGAGGAGGGTCAGAGGGAGAAGCAGACTCCCTGCCGAGCAGGGAGCCCGATGCGGGACTCGATCCCAGGACTCCAGGATCATGACCTGAGCCGAAGGCAGTCGCTTAACCAACTGAGCCACCCAGGCGCCCCTGTATTTTACTTCTAGTAAGACTGTTCATGCAGGTTTACAGTTCAATTTAAAAATCTTTTAACTAATAAAATGTAAATTAAAGTAGCACCTTGGCTTCTATTCATTAAGGGTATAAACAGGAAGACTGCAGGAGATAATGTCATATCAGAATTACTTCACAGCAGGGGGCTACTATTTTTTTTTTTTAACTAGAATATTACATTTGAAAGCCAAGATACATTTTGTATACTTGAGTTAAATGTCTTTGGTCCTCCTTTTTATTTATTTATTTATTTATTTATTTATTTATTTTAAGATTTTATTTATTTGACAGAGACAGAGATAGCGAGAGCAGGAACACAAGCAGCGGGAGTGGGAGAGGGAGAAGCAGGCTCCCCGCTGAGCAGGGAGCCCGATGTGGGGCTCGATCCCAGGACCCTGGGATCATGACCTGAGCCGAACGCAGATGCTTAACGACTGAGCCACCCAGGTGCCTGGTCCTCCTTTTTAGAAAAAATTCTTTTGAGACAGTTTAGTGCTACCTCAAAAAATCATGGCAGAAAGTAAAAATCCACTTTATAACTTCCAGTGGAAATTAAGTTGTTCAATAATTAAACATTTTCACCAAAGTCTAGGGTATAGTAGGAAGAGTACTAGATCACAAATCAGGAGGCCTAGGCTAGTTTTCCTCCTATCACTAAATAGTTATATTATCTTGGGCAAGTAATAAGCTCTCTGGCTATCAGTTTTCTCCTCTTTTACGTAAAGTGGGCTGCTTAGACTATAATTCTAAGGTACCTTATAGACTTATACCCTAGAATTTAATGTAATTGCAAAATTACCTTTGATCTATTTGAGCAAGCAGCTACCCCAACATCTGGAATCCATACTGTGGTCTGAATAGCTCCAGAGCCTATCACAACAGTTTGCAAGACAGAGCCATCCTAAAATGAGATGTATTTATATCAGTACAAATCACTTAACCTTAGTCTTTATTTTTTTTAAAAAAAGATTTATTTATTTGTTTTGAGAGAGAGAGTATGCGCACAAGAGTGAGTGGTGGGGGTGGGGGGTAGAGGCATGAGCAAGGGGAGAAGGAGAGGGAGAGAATCCCAATCAGACTCCCCGCTGAGCACAGAGCCCAGCTCGGGACTCAATCCCACAACCCCGAGATCATGACCTGAGCCAAAATGAAGTCAGATGCTTAACCCACTGAGCCACCCAGGCGCCCCAGTCCTTATTTACATTTTAAATTTATACTTCACATTCACAAAAACATATTCTAAAATCTACACCAGCTAAATTTAGCAATGTCCAATTACATAGCTACTCTCCAATTTTCTGGGGTCTTTTCTAGATGACTTTGAAACTATATCAATAAGAAAAATTAAAGGGTAGAGAATTTTGAGAAGAGTTTCTTGAGTGTCCAAGATATTAGTACACAAAATATTCCTAAAATTAGTTGGGTTAAATTTTATCATATATAAGTTATAAAAATAACATCTATATTCTTACCCTTAAAGACCAAATGTTCATGAGCCCACCTAGTCCACCAGACACGAGGGCCAACCCATCAGAACTAAAGGCAACAGTCCGGACAGGGGTGATGTGTCCCCGCAGCTGATAAACACACTTGGCTCCGGTCGATTTCCTATATCCATCCTGCAATTTATTTTTATTTTTAATATATATTGTAATTAAAACAAATTTATAGATTCAAGATTTAGAATTCATTCTTGAAAATTTTATATTTTATAATTTAGCATAAAATTGGGGAGGAGGAAAGGGTAACTCTCTCCTAAGGTTTAGCTTGAGAAAATAATAAAATATCAACCTGGTTCTCCTTTGCTCCTTTGAAGCTGAGTTTCATCTTTTCTTGACACACTTCCAAGTAAATCTCCTATTCTTCAAACTGGCAGAAATTACATTTCTAAAGCCTGACATTTCTAAGTTTTAATTATCCCTCAGAGATAGAAAAATTCTAACTTACGCTTTTTAATGAGTGTTTTAATTTTTAAATTTAGCTTTATGTAATTTTCATTTTTAGCGCCTAAAATTCATGAATTGCACATGTTGGTTCTCTATTGACCAGGTACTTCTTTTTGTTGGCCGATGGCTCTGACTGCCACATGGTGTCTATTTTCATGTTTGCTGTGCAGGTTTTAGAAGTGAGATAGGTGAGGCGTGTCCAAAGGTCTACTGTCTAGCACAAAGAGCAAATCAGATTTATCTCTAGTGCTTTACCACCTCCACTTCTGTGACATTTTCCTTCCATTAGTGAGCTATTTACTTCTCCCTCTTCACCCCTTTCTCCTTCTTCCTTCTAGTTTTGATGGAGTATAATACCAGATGTATTTATTTACCCAAAGATGACATAAGGCATATTTCTTCCAGGGGTATTTGTATCATGAGCAAAAGAGAGAGCAACAGAGGATGCAAACTGCTAGCTCAGGGAGGCCATTTGACTGGCCACCTGGTGTTTTAAAGAATTTTAAGTCAGGTGCCAAGGTTTAGTATTGGGAGATTTTACTTAAAACACTGGATTTTTTACTTCTATCAGAAAAAAATGAGACAATCTGGTAACAATAGTCTCATTTCTGGAGGGTGACAATCAAGTCTGTGGCAGCTGTGTCCTTTATAGGAAGCATGCATACTTCTAGGTTTTTTGTTTGTTTTTACCCTCTCCACACCTCCAACTCCTAGCTTCTAGATGGCCCTGTAAGCATCTATCTGAATTTGTAACCTCTGTTTAAGTTAAAGGCATTATTCTTCATAGGTAGAATTCTGGTATCAGCAGGAGGTTCTTTGGTTGGACGGGGGTGCTCCTGTGGTGCTATCTCACTGTACTGAAGACTTAACTTACGACTTCTCTATCCGTAGTTTCCAATATATCCAGTCCCATAAATGATCACCACTCAATATTTCTTGAATATCTCGCTTTAATAAGCAAACATGCTGTCCTGACTTATAAAAAATAAAGCTAATTCAGAAAACACACAAAATATGACAATTATTCATGTTTCCCTAATGGATCCTGCTCTTTTGCATACTAAGTATTGAGTATCTCAGTAATCACAGAGGATTACTTTGATAACATATACCATCTATGGTTTCAGATAAGATCTTCAAAAGCACCAGAACATTTACCTGGCAACTGGACTCCTGGTCCCACCATCCTTCTGAACTAGTCACACTGGTCTGTTGTATATCTTGTGGAATACGCCAAACACATACTAAGCCACTCTGACAGCCACTTAAAAAAATTGATCATATAAAACCAAAACATGTCAATATGCAGAAGTAAATATATTTTCAAATAGCAATTAAGACCTGATAAAAACTACTACAATATTATTTTTAAAATTATTTATAATAGGTATGCTATAATCTTTTATAAGAAATATAAATAGAATCTATATTCTGCAACATCACACCCAGTTAAGGAGATCGCATAGCAAGTTCCACATTGGAAAACTGTTCTCTATTTGTGTAAGATCATCTTATGGTATTACACATTATAAGAATAGTAACGGGCAATAAGCCATTTAAGACTACTGCTACTAAGTAACAGTCTATACTTAATATAAAAATTAAGATACACACACACACACACACAAAATTATAACATACGTAGCCATCAGTAAATGCAATTTGGATCCTTTCCCTGGGAGGCTGCACCAAGCGATGCCGTTTACAATAGATGGATGGCAGAGTGAATGTAGACAACGCCAGCATCCTGAAATAGGCCCCCAGAGTTTCACATTTTCTTCTTTGGCACATGTCATAAGAATATGACCTGTTGGGTCCCACTTCATACTAACAAGAGTATCCTTAAAATGGTAGAAAGAGAAAAAAATCATGGTAATGCTTCCTTCACACTTTAAACTCAGTAATTTATGACCTATACTTCCATCACTCAATTATTTTGAAATCAACATTTTATGCAAGTAAGATACTGTCATTCCCAATCACTAGACCAACTCACCCTGTAATATAGTCTGCATTATATATATTTGCTGCAGCCAAAGTTCAGTAAATGTTAGCTGGATAATGAATTATGAAATTCTGGTTCAGAAGGAATATTCATCTTTCATTAGCATTTTTAATAGTTTTATTCATTTGTAATCATTAAAATATGAAAAAGAAGAAACTTAAAAAAGGGGCACCCCACATAACAAAATAGTGAATATGAGAATCTAAGACATATTGTGTGTTTATATGGTTGTCATCATTGTGTTCTGACACTTTTTTATTTTTACCCTCCTTCAAACCTTCCAACTCCTGCCTTCATGCACTAATGCCTCTGTAATCATCAGAACCGGCAACCTCTTTTTAAGGTAAAGGAATCATTCTTCATAGATGGAGTTTCTAGCATTTGACAGGGTGTTTCTATTTCAGTTTTGGTTTTACTTCTTTCTTGGCTTGATGGTTTTCTTACATAGACTTTTCCATGCATATACACGGTCCAAAGACTTTAACAGTAAAATATCAAATCATAAGTGCCTGCTGTAAAACAGTTTAAAAAAAACTAGTACCAAGCAATACTATATAATAAAAAACAAAAAAAAGTAACCATCTGGTAAAGATGCTTTACCTTATGTGCATCAATTAGAACAATGCCTCCTTTCTCAAGTGGTTCTTTTGTTCCCAGTAACAACTTTCCATCAAAATATCCCACTGCAAATGGTCTATCTTCACTGAACCAAGCAATGCAAGTTACAGACACTAACATGGTAAAAACAAAAATTTTAAAAAGAAAAAAAGATGTTAAGTGACTCCTTTGTCATTGTCTAACTTAAGACAGATTTTGCAACAAATATATGCTACCACAACCACTGCAAGTGTTTCCAAATCTTTAATGCATTTATTAGACAAAAGATAGGCTAAGAGCAGGGATTCTGGGTAACCCACTTTAAAAGTGTTATTTATTTACTTATTTAAAAAGATTTTATTTATTTATGGCACAGAGAGAGAGAGAGAGCATGAGCACATGCACAAGCAGGGGGAGTGGCAGGCAGAGGGAGAAGCAGACTCCCCGCTGACCAGGAAGCCTGATGCAGGCTCAATTCCAAGATCTGGAGATCATGAACACTTAACCGACTGAGCCACCCAGGTGCCCCTAAAAGTGTTATTTATAAGTGATAAGGACTACCCTCATTTTTAATCTTTCATTTTTTTCAGGTGATTATTGAAAAATTAAATTTCCTTGCTGATTCCAAGTCAATGTACTGGCCTCTTTCCTTCTGGACCAGATTCTACCATGAAACTGAGAAATGAAATAACCCAAGTCATAGAAAGAAAATTACCTGTCCCTTCTTTTGCTTAATATTCCCTACTCAGTGTGTTTCCATATTCTACCTTACATGTCCCATTTCTAACAATCTATATTCATATTTGCTTCTTTAAATGGAAGGCTATAAGAGAGGTAAAAAACAAAAACAAAAACAAAAACAAAAAAAACCCCAGTGTTTATCTGTGGGAGTAGAATGGGGACATGGGAACTGAGTAGGTAGGAAAATGACTTTTCACTGTTTATCTTTTTAAACTTAAAAATTTTTCAACCCCATAAAGGCATTACCGATTTAAAAAAATTAAATTAGGGGTGCCTGGGTGGCTCAGTTGTTAAGCGTCTGCCTTCGGCTCAGGTCATGATCTCGGGGTCCTGAGCTCGAGCCCTGCATCAGGCTCCCTGCCCGGCAGGAAGCCTGCTTCTCCCTCTCCCACTCCCCCTGCTTGTGTTCCCTCTCTTGCTGTGTCTCTCTCTGTCAAATAAATAAAATCTTTAAAAAAAAAAATTAATTAATTTAATTAAACAAAACAAAACAAACCTCATTCTATTCTGCTAATAGAATACCATGTAAGCTGGGACTGTGATCTATGAAATGTTCCAATCCCCCAAAACAACTAACTATGTAGTAAGATAGGCCTAGGCATCCAAAGGGAACACAGAGAAAATAAATGAAGGTAGACTTCCTACTATTTCTTGTCACACCAGGAACTTCCCTCTGCCTCCTCCCATTTCCTCAATTTCACCTCTACCAATGATTATAATTTTTTTCTCTTGGACATTCCTAAACTTTCAAGGGAGACTTGGAGCCCTACTCTAAGTGTTCAGATACTTACACAAAGGATGAATGACTAATATAATACTATTAGATCTCATTCTGGCAGAGATGTATTACAGGTGTTGGAAGAGAAGTATCTTTCAACTTGGTAACTAATTAAAATGAAATACCAACCGGAAAATTTAGAGAACAAAGCCAAAAGTAGTATTCATTCAACATTTTTAAAAGTGCCAAAAATAAGTTTTCTTGATTGGGGGAATATATTCTCAGTTAGACACAAGTCCAGTCATTTACCATCCTTTCGATAGCAATGCTCCAATTCTCGACGGTGCATGGTTGATACATCAACAACTTCAATCAGTCCTAGAGATCCATCCATCCGTCCCACCAACAATAATTCTGGAGACTCTCCTGACCAGGCTGTAGCTGGACCTTCCTCTGGCCAAGCCAGGGCAGATACCCAATGAGGCTGAATATCTACTAATCCTTTTCCTCCTAAAGCGGGAGAAAATATTAATAGTTGTTACTAATTTCTCAAAAACTGTAATACAAAAATAACTACTACTTAATTCTAATAGTACACTCAAGGCAGTCCCCAATTTCCTAATAGACTAAGAATGAATATGACTACAAGGCAGGATCCTTTATTTATATACTACACATGATTATCAAATTCATAGGCTTTTCTGTAACTACTAATGGGACAAAAATGATAGCTTTATTAAAGAGGGAGTAAAGGAAAATATTCAGTGTAGAAATGTCAAATGCTTAATTAAGTCCTTTCCTATAATTACTGATAATGAAACATAAGAAATTTCCCCACAGTTAAGGCTAGCTGTTCCTTCAAATATGTGAAACAGAATAGCCATTCTTTAAATACGCAAAAACAAACAAAAATATGGATAAGCCCAAGTTACAATAATGATTTTTACTTTTCAGACATGTTATTAGAAATTGACAAGAGTTTGTACTTGTGAAATGAACAATTTTAATAGAAATATTTCAAGTGATTCAAAAGAATCTATCACTAAAAATTCATAGCTCAAATCCTATTCTGAACACTTATAGTAGTACATGAAAAGAATTTTTAGTTTATAGCTACCAGATTAGTTGAAACTCCTAGAAAAAAGTCAGGAAATGAGCATATCCTCTAATTGATTTTTTTAAACGATTTTATTTATTTATTTGTCAGAGAGACAGAGAAGGCGGGGGGAAGTAGGGAGAGCTGCAGAGGCAGAGGGAGAAGCAGACTGCCCACGGAGCAGGGAGCCCGATGCGGGACTTGATCCCAGGACCCTGGGATCATAACCTGAGCCGAAAGCAGACACTTAACTGACTGAGCCACCCAGGCTTCCCTAATTAATTTTTAAAAAGACTTTATTTATTTGAGAAAGAGCATGAGGCAGGGGGAGGGGCAGAGGGAGAGGGAGAAGTAGAAGTAGACGCCCCGCTGAGCAAAGAGCTCACGTGACGATCCATCCCAGGACCCTGGAATCATGACCCGAGCTGAAGGCAGACACTTAACTGACTAAGCCACCCAGGCGCCCCCATCATCCTCTTTAATTTAAACCAAAAAATGCATAGATCTACACAACTGATGAATAGACTGTGAGTTTCGAGAGTATTTGGACTCAGAAAGCTAAGAAAAAGGCTTAAAAAGTACCTTCAGTATTTTGCTAGTATTGGCATGACTCTTACCATTAACTTGCCAAATATTCACCATCTTTTCCAAGGCCCCAGCTAGGTATTTGCCACTGATACTCCAGGAAACAGGTGAGAAACTTGGATCACTGGGTGACCCCAGGCTTTCCTCAGCATCTCCTTCTCTAGAATATAAGAGACACATATGGGATTCTAATCCTGATCATCCAAAAATATACTAACCCCCAAATCTTAAAATAAAGGTTTCATATGGACTGGAGTACATAATACAGATTCTTAATTTTGAAAGCCTGGCTAGCAGAACTTGACAATCACATATTCACTAGTGTTTATCACGAGGTGAAAAATGTAGAATTACAAAAGAGTGATCCTTAGACTACTCATTTAATGTAGTGCTTACCTTGTCAACAAAGACATTCTGATTCTTTTTTTTTTTTTTTTACGATTTTATTTATTTGACAAAGACACAGTGAGAGAAGGAACACAAGCAGGGGGAGTGGGAGAGGGAGAAGCAGGCTTCCCGCGGAGCAGGGAGCCCAATGCGGGGCTCGATCCCAGGACCCTGGGACCATGACCTGAGCCGAAGGCAGACGCTTAATGACTGAGCCACCCAGGTGCCCCAAAGACATTCTGATTCTGCATGGTTTGTATATCTGGTTAATATTCAGAGCACATTGACTCTTGTTTGCCTAATCTCTAGGGAAGTTCTCAGAAAAGAAATACCTATAGCTAGCTACAAAACTATAAAAGCTGTACATTCTGCTACAGAGGAAATATCATTAATTCCTAAATAATCCTTAAAGAATGATAGAAAATTAGGCTACTCTTTTATAGAATTTAACACATTTATAATGCTAACACAGTAGACCTTGATTTAATTCTGAGTTAAATCCAGATATTGATAGCTAAAATTTTTATTTTCTTAATTACTATCCTGGAAATTTAAAAACACACTGGAGATATAGTAAGACTACTGTATAAGAAAAATTGTAATAAAGTTTAGTGACAATTTGATTATGTTAACACAACCAAAACGAAGCACGTCAGGATTCTCTTATTTTAAAAGTTACACATGAGAGCTGATATTAGCACTCACAATCTGTTGAACACACAGGTTTGTTGCAGGGAATATTGCTTCTTGGTAACATTCCACACCCGGATGGTACCATCATTGCCACTTGTAGCTAAGAGTCCTTTTTTATTACACCAAACACAAGTCATTACCTAGAAAAGTTGGAGAAGTCCAACAATTTTTTTATTAAGTTTTTAATTTTAATTCCAGTATAGTTAACATAGTGTGTTATATTAGTTTCTGATGTACAACAGAGAGATGCAACAACTCTGTACATTACTCAGTGCTCAGCATAATAATACGTGTACTCTTAATCCCCATCACCTATTTCACTCATACCCTATCCACCTCCCCTCTGGAACCCTCTGTTTTTTCTCTATAGTTAAGAGTCTGTTTTTTGGCCTGTCTCTTTTTTATTCCTTTGTTCATTTGTTTTGTTTCTTAAATTCCACATAGGAGTGAAATCAAGGTATTTGTTTTTCTCCAATTTATTTCGCTAGAGCTCCACCCATGTTGTTGCAAATGGCAAGATTTCATTCTGAAAAAGTCCAACAATTTTAAGCAAGTTTTGATTAAAATGATTGTCATTCTCTATCAAATTTTTTTAAAAATCTACAAGGAAATTGTAAAAGAAAAACATTCATGTTATAACATAGTATACGTAGTCTCACTCTTTTCTAACTGGCTTGTAAACATACATCTATTTGTATGGCTTTAAAGTACTATGCCCAAACATTTGAGTTATTGAAGATAGTATTAGAATCTTTACTAAACATGTTTATTTAATTCAATAAAGTATAAATATTTCAACATATTTATACATTCTACAAAATAAACAGTACAGACTAAGAAGTGACTTTTAAATTGGTAAATTATGGAGATCAGTCTTCATTTCCTAAACCCCCCTTGTCAATGCTCTGGAGTCCAGTGAGTTAAATTAAAATAGTGAGAACAATTTCTTTTCCTTTTGCATGGACAAGCCCTCATTTTTTGTGAGGCAATTCCCTTGGTTTTCTTCTCATCCCCCATCTGATTTTTCTATTTGTATACTATTATGTCAACTTAAAGAGAAAGGAGAGCTTGTAACTACTAGACAAATATTGATAATTGTGTGTGTGTGTGTGTGAGAGAGAGAGTGAGAAAGAGGCTAAGATCTGAACTTTGAGCTCTTTGAGAAGGAAAGAAACTATTTTATCTTACATAGGTGATTAACACACATAGGGCTCAAAATACATACTCTGTTCTGATGAGCCTCCAACTTGATAAAGGAGCATTTTCTGAGATCTCCTCCCATATCGGCGAGTGTTTGGGGAGTAGTTTGGTTGTCGCGGTCATGTGCAGCAAGAGTGCGCACAAGCTGTTGAGCAGCCCATTGCCTATGCTGTGAGGACAGCCTGGAGGACAGGCAGCAGGCTGCCAGGGCATTAGCCAGCTCCAGAGGGCCTACAGCAGAAGGATCATAGGAAGGATGGGCATACAATTGGGCAGTTAAACCTGCTTAAACAAAACAATGAAATGATGCCCAGGTAAGAGTTGGTGGTGGTAAACAAAAAAAAAAAATGGGTTAACCCATATCTTTTAAGAATTAGCACTTTTGCAAGCAATCATTTCACTAAGATATGCATACAAGTATAAAGTATTTATCTCATGTCACATTCTATAGTAAATCTGATTCATTATAATTATACATTTATATACATCAATCAATCGTCTTTGCTCTAAGGCCACACAGACTGAGAATGCAGCAGAAATGATTTTAAGGCCAGGGCAGAGGCAGGATGCCCTAAAAAAGTAAAAGTTTGGCTTCTGCTACTCAAAAGTGATCATAACAGCCAGTCAAGGGGCTGTGCTGATATATCCAAAAGCCTATCTATCTTGGCCAAATGGTCCTGATGAAGAGAAGGGTAGACAATAGTGATTAAAGAATCCCTTCAAACTGTTACCATCTTACGACAAAGAGAAAAATAGCACTATCTTTATCTAGGTTTTATTAAGGAAACCTAACCAGAATTATTATCTATTGGTGACTCAAACCATTATCTAATAGAATAATCTAATCAAACCAAGACAAATTTGATACATTTTCTAATATTTGTTTCCATGCACAATGAAAAGATCTGAACTTAAGAAGTACACATGATGCTATGTAATTCATCACTTACAACAACTCTAAAACATGTTTTAAAAAGCATGAATCAAATTGGTTACAAGACTATATATTTAAATGGTAAATGGTATGCAACTTACCTTTTTTTTCAACTTCTGATTTATCATAGTTAGGTCTCAGTTTGGCCCCCTTGTCTGCTAGTAATGCCACAAGGGCCTGAGTTACAACAAAGTTTGGGGAGGTTACAAGCTTATTCTCTTCAGCAATTCCTCGGAGAAAGCTGGGTAGAAACTTTCGCTGAATTGGATCATCGACTGTGGTTAGATTTACACCTGTTGCAGCAGAAATCAAGTTCTGAAGAGGCAATTGGAACAAAGAGATTTAATTTTTACATATAATTTGGGAACAAAAAGATTTCACCTCAAAAGGCTCTTTAAGAATTGGTCAGAAATAAGCAACGCAACAAGAAAAGCACTGAAAACCAGCTCACCTGTGTACACAACTGCACCAGGAGTTTTGCAGCACTAGGAGTGTTTGATGCCAGACATCCCACCGCTGTGCTCAGATAAGCCAGGCAAGAGATGGGCTTACTAGCCTTGCTGTGCCCACCTCGAGAGCGTTCTGAGGGGCTGGCCATGGCAGAAGGGCTGGTGGAGAGGCCAGCTCTCCCTGCTGCAGCCAAGCACATTAATCGAACCAGGGTTCGGATATCTGTAAGCCCCAGAGATTCAAGACCAGCAGCCAGGCTACAACTGGAACCACTGCCAGGAAAGAAACACACTTCAGATGGATAAAGAAAACAGCTTTCTGAAGGGACCATTTGGAGCCCCACATATCATATCAAAGTACCAACAACAATATCACTAGTCATATATATCCTAAGAGAAGTCAAAAAATATTATGTAAGCTGGAAACGGTTATTGAAACTTTTAACACCTTCCTATTTTATTTTAATTGAATATACGTGAAGCATAACTGAATTACCAAAGTATTATATACAGGAAGGTTCACAAATTATGAATTTTCAACAAACTGGACAATCCCATGTAATCATTTCCCAGATCAAGAAACAGAACATTACCAATACCTCAGAAGCCTGCTTAAGCCCTTCTCAGTCACTAGGCCCTCAAATGTTAACCAATATCACTGACTTTTAAAGTCATAAATCAGTTTTGCCTGTTTTGAACTTTATATAAATAAGATACTGAAGTCTGTATTTTTTTGTGTCTGGCTTCTTTTGTTCGACACTATGCTTATTTATAAGACTCATCCATGTTGTTGCTTTATAGCAGCAGATACCCATTTTCACGGACATAGTAATAAAATCGACCACAATTCATCTATCCATACTGATGACAATTAGGTGGTTTCCAGCACGGGGCTATTATGAACAGCACTGCCACGAATGTTCTTGCTTATGTCTTTGGGTGCACGTATATAAGCATTTCTGTTGAATGTATACTCAGAAGTAGCTTTCTAGGTCATAGAGTATGTTAATATACACCTTTGGTTGGTACTATTTTCAGTTTTTCAAAGTAGCTGGACCAACTTACTTTCTCACTAGCAGTATATGAGAGTTCTAGGGGCTCCAATCCTCCTGCTCACATTTTCCCCCCAGTCTTTTAAATTTTAGCCATTCTGGTGGGTGTGGATTAGTATCTCATTGGGTTTTCATTTTCATTTCTCTGAAGACTATTGAGGTTGACCACCTCATTTTCCATGTTCACTGGCCATTTGGAGATCCTCTCATATTATTTTGCATTTTCCCCATTTTTCTTTTGGGTTGTCTCTTTTTCTTATGGATTAATAGGAATTCTTTACATATTCTGTTGGCTATATACAATGTTAATTCTTCTCCCATTCAGTGGCTTGTTTTTTTACTTTCTTTTTACTTTCTTAATGACTTTTGCTAAACAGAAGTTCTTTTTTAATGTAGTCCAATTTATCAATCTTTTTCTTTATGATAAATGCTTTTTGTGACTCTCTTAAGAAATCCCTGCCTATCCCAAGATCAAGAATCAATTCTTCCTACCTTACAGAAACATTACTGTTTTATCTTTCACATTTAGGTCTAAGAGCTACTTGGAAATACTTGTTTTATTTAGTGTGAGGTTGGAGCCAAGACTCACTTTTTCCTATGTGAATAAACCGTCTGACCTAGCCCAAGTTATTATGTTTTTTTAAAGATTTTTTTAAAAATTTTATTTATTTGACAGAGAGAGACACAGTGAGAGAGGGAACACAATCAGGGGGAGTGGGAGAGGGAGAAGCAGGCTTCCCGCGGAGCAGGAGCCTGGTGCGAGGCTCAATCCCAGGGCCTGGGATCATGACCTGAGCCGAAGGCAGACGCTTGACGACTGAGCCACCCAGGCGCCCCTAACCTAGCCCAAGTTACTGAAAAGACATCAATTCCGCATTGTTCTGTGTTATAAACACAATCATAAATCAAACTATAAATCATGTGTTTATTTATATATGTGGGTTAGTTTCTAAACTCTCTCTCCTCCACTCTCCAAACTACCTATTCTTGAACCAATACCGGAGTCTCCTCTAAATTTTATTTTGAGTTTTTATTTCAGGGTCCTCCTGTCTTCACTGATTTACAGTTATATACCTTTGCTTAACCAGATCTTAAATGGATGTCTTTTATGTATTCTTGGCTTTCTTCCTTTTTAAATATAACATTCCACAATATGAACATGGCAGCACTCTCTATGATGGACTCTGCAGGTTGAAGTAGCTACACAGTTGGTCAATTTTGCAGAAAAATTCACTCAAACTTTTATTTTTATCTTGCACCAAATGGACCAATAGCCTTAGTATCCCATTTCAGATAATAAAAAATGTTTGCAGTTTACTCAACTATTATAGTGGTGCTATTTTCTACCAAAAAGAGCTACGTATTTACTGACTGAATGAATAAAAATGATAACTATGTCTAACTTCTTTCATTCGACAGGAGATATTCAAGGTTCTAAAAACTCTATCTCATTCTCCCAAAAAATATCAGGCTCCTGTCTAATATATACTAGAGTCTAACAGCATCATTTGACACAAAATAATACTCACCTGACTGAGAGAAGAGACAGAGCTCTCATTACCATGGTTCTTGCCAGAAGAACCTGAGCAGCCGCAGTCACTCTCCTTAAAGCCACCACCCGGTCATGAGGGTTTGCTAAAGCAGCTGCCTGCTCACCTAGTGTTATTCTTCCAGAGGAACTCTTTTCTACAGAGCCATGGCAACCTGAAAAACATATCCGGACTAATGAAAAATTTTCCCATTCTATCTCGGCTCTGGGTTGCAAGGAAACACAGCAAACCAATGTGTTTTGTTCATCTGGACTTAGTTACACAGAAAATTCCTCGGGAGAAATAAATATTTCTAAGGCAATAATCTATTATATATGTTTCTTAAAATATTTTGGTTTCATTTATTTTGCTCATATATCATTTCTATTGATACTAACAAATAAAGATATAGTTTTTTAAATATGCTTTGAGTACAAGAGAAAAGGCTGAGTCATCAATACTAATTTTTTATTTTGTATTCCCAATAGCAAAAGTTACCCATACCTTCTCATGCAAATAAAAAAAAGACTGCCAAATTGTTTTTAGTCAGTTCCAAGATTCCCTTATCAAAATAAATACAAAAAATAATCATACTCATATTTTATAAATTTTCTTTTTATCACTTCAATATTTCATAAAAACAAAAAATAAAAAATACTACATTATACCTTCAAAATGTTAAAACAACTGGCTAACAACCCTTGATGGGGTGGAACAATGTGTTATTATTTACCACCTAACCTAAGAAACAAATTAATATAGACTCTATAAAATCCACGCCAATTAGCATTTCAGTTTACCTATTTGCATCAGAGTCTCTTCCATACTGTTGGTAGCAGTTACCATTGCTACCGATGCTCCCAAGGGATCACTGTCGGGGAACTGAACTGGTTCTGGTACAATGCGTCGGTCGTTTAAACCAAGTGGTCCAGCAAGTAATTCAAATTCTTCTTCACCCGTTAGCTTTTCATCTTCATCAACATCCAACATGTCCCAGTCTTCTGAAATTTAAATAAATAAATGTATGGTATGTGAATATGAACATGACACAACTCTACTGGCAATGGTTACTATGAGATATGTCTAAAATGCAGATGGAAGGAAAGCCCAGTGCCCACAAGATGAATTACGGCGCCGTCTCCTTGGTGACCCAACCAAAGTGCACTCCTGAGGCATAGTGAGAGTCTAAGGGAAAAGGAGCCAGAGCAGCCAAACCCACTTAAAACAATAGCAAACGTTACAGCTGGTAATGGAGGTTTCAACTAATACAAGCTATTGTTATGGGGTCAGCAAAGACTTCTTAACCCTGTCCATAATCATTAGAGATGATGATTTCAAGGAAATGAATGCTCCAGATAAATTCATGCTGTCTTCAATTTTTTATTTATTTTTCTCAATTAGAGAAAAAATTTGAAAAAAAATATGCCATACAGAAATTAACATTCTATGGTCAAGCTAGTATTTGAATCCAGGTCCTTTTCCTTTGGTTTTAAGAACTAGGACTGTTGCTTTCAAACTACTTTGAGCTTTTTACAGAAAGTTTTAAGTTAACATGTACCTAAATACAAACACATACACATAAAGGTAAATTTTAGTAACAGATGTTAAGCAGAAGGTATATCTAAAAACACATGTAAAATAAAGAAGCTCTCAAAACAACTACCTTCATACACACTGTCCTGCTTGCCAATTAGATCTGGAGCTTGTCCCTTGTACCTGCACCAAACATGAAGAACATTGTATTTTTATACAGAACAGTTAGTACCCAAAAATGCAAATTAAGGCATTAGAACATTTTTAAAGGTCATTAATAAAGCAACACAAAATAAAAGTGTTTCATGTTATGCACTAATAAAAACTACTGGTATGTAGGTTCACACAGGTTTACAAAAATCAGTGACTATTTTACCAAATTACTGGGGAGGTTTCTGGGTCACCTACAACAACTCTTAATCAAAAGCTATTCCAGAACCCGTAAAGATTTTAATAGTTGTCAATAAGGGCAAAAATCCTATTCACTACAGATGAATTGCTATTCAAGGATATAAAGAAGTAATGTTTTCATGGAAGCTCATTTAATCTAAACTCTATTTTTTTAATCAATAAAAAGATCTTAATTAAGAGGTCAAAAACAGGGTAAAAAACACCAGTGAGAAAAACTGACCATAAGCTTCCTAAAGGTTAAGGCAAGGGTCCTGCCCAGAACCTGCCAACAAGTCGAAGGTTAACGAAATCAAACTCCAGTGAAGAATCTGTTCCTAGGCTACAGGCTCCCAGCTCTGGCAAAACATGAATTCCTCAACCTCCTCCATCCTTCCTGACCCCAATTCAGCAATCATGGGACTTAAGGAAAGGTTAAGTGTAACTTCTCACATGAAAAAAGCTGTAATTCCCATGTCTTGATGAGAGATACTTTATACTCTTCATTCAGAGGGTTTGGAGATCTATACAATTTCAAGGTACCTTTCAGAAGTTGTTGTCTTGGATTTGGTCTTCAGGGCTAAGTACTTCTCCCTGCAGCTGCCACACAGCAGGTAGTATGGATTTCCACTCCCACATTCACCACCAAACCAGCCATCCACATAGGAGCCATTGCTGCGGTAGCCCTGGCGGTTTGCACTGCGCCCACAGCCAGGGTGATTTCTCTTCATGTGCTGATTGAAACTGACGACGCTGCATTCACACAGTTCACACACCACCACTTCTTCCCTGTCTTCAGACTCACAAACATGCTGCACAAAATTTCATATCAAATTATTAGTCAATTTAACATAAAATTAAGAAGAGGAAAATAGATATTTATATATTAATGACTTCGTTTACACATGCTGGAGTATTTGCAGGATGTTCATTAATGTTACGTAACAAATTTCTTTCAAATCAGAATTTAGATCTCACGATCTGAAGGTGTTCTTTGCCCTTTCTCAATCTGGTAAGTTATAATAAAGGTAACTCACTATCCTACTGAGAGGAGTTAATAAAAATGACAATTAGCCCTATCTCAAATGATTTTTAAAAAAATCCTAATAAAGCTACTTTTCATCTGGCCATAACATGCATATCTCTTATCTGAATTTCTAAGAAGTCATTTGGATTCATTTATCTTATTAACGTAATATAGTAGATGCTCTTTTCTGTAGGACTTAGACCTGTGAAGTTTTCAGTCTCCCTGCTACAAAAGCATAATGCTAAACAACGAAAACATACAAACCCATCATGTACCCTGGCCCTGGATGGAAGCAGTTACAAGACCTAGGTGGCACTGGTTGTTAGAATGAGGCATTACAGTGATTAAGTGGAACCTACGAAGGAGAAGAGCATGCATTCAGACAGCAAGGTGAGCACAGCAGCCATGTTCTACACCCAGCACAGCTGACTAGGACCTGATGCCTGTTTTGGAATCTATCTTTGATATTATAATCAAATATTACCATTATATGGCTCTATTCATCTAGTCTGGGGAGAGAAGCAATAAAATCGCACAGAGAAAGCAAGAGAGACTTTTTCTTACTAGTTTGTAGGTATCAAAGTAACATCAAGCGTTAGAGCCCCAAACTTTAGGATGAGATGTAAGACTTTTCAGAGTGTAACAACTCTAGGCAAGGCTGTTGTTAGTAAGTTGTATGAACAGGAGGGCAGGAAAATAAGTCAGAGCAGCCCCCGCTGCAATCACACACACCCAGGTAGGCCAATCCAGTACCTCTGGGATCCACATTCCCAGAATATCATTGTCACTGGTCAGGTCTTGTCCAAACATAGCTTCCATCGCTTCATCATCAAGATCAATTTCCAATTCCTCATCTAAATTAAAGTCATACAGCGCCCCTGGGTCTTGCTGCAAAGATATTCCTTCTCTCCGACTTTGATTCCTGTGGGCCTGCACAGAGCGGTATAACCCCGCTCAGAACAAAACAAGAAAGGCATTTTATTTGCATGAATAAGTAATTCTAAATATTTCGCCAGTTCTTAACTGCCATACATGCAGGAAAGAGCCTAGCTCAGCTGATTTACTGGGATTCCAGACCATAAACATAAAATTTTACCTATCACGTGTGTTTCCTCTCTGTAAAATGGGGAAGAGCACTCCTAACTACAGGGCTGTTAATAGTAAATAATCCATGTAAAATACTTCATAATGTAATACAGAAAAACACTCAATAAATATGGGCTGTTAGTATTCTTTTAGGGTTATTTTTTTTTTAATCAGTCCCTTTCACTATATATTAACTACACATCCTATATTTTCTAGCTCAATCTCAACTTCTCTGTTACCATAAATCACTAGAAAATTATGTTTTAATAGTTCAAAGATCAAATGCTATTTTAATAAATCACATATCCTAGTTTTTAGTTTGGAAAATATGTTCCCCTATAAATTACACTTCACATGTCTAGAGCATAATACTGCAAGTATTTTACTAAAGTAGCAATGGAATTTATTTTTGCTTATCTAGGGCCTTACCTACTAGTTTAGCCCTAAGGCCCAGAGGACATCAGAATAGCCAGTGCCTATTTTGGCACAGTGCTCTTTTCAGCTCCTTCTCACTATTAATGTTAAACTTTAAACATGCATCTTCACTTCTTAAAGTATAAATTGCTTGACAGCAGAAAGCATATTTAGGAAAAATCTCAGGATCTACAAGTAACCAGTATAGACTTTTGTACCCAGAGGAAGCTTAAAAATAAATCTATGAATGTATGCTGTGATTTCAATGCAAAATTATGTAAATAGAGAGTAAAATGCAAATAGCTACTCTGTTAATGTGGAGGAACTGAGTACTTAGTATCATTAGTTTACATCTTCTTTAATGTTGCTTTCACACTGACTTTCAAATATAAATAAACTATATGACTTTTACCATCAGAAGGATGTGAAACATATCAATTACCTGCTCTTGCTAGCAATGTGCGAGCAGCTAAATCAAACTTGTGCCTTCTTGTTACTGCTGAGCGACCCCTAGCTGGTGGTCCACTTCCAGAAGCTGCATTCTCTGTATGGTCCAGATTATCAGGACTACAAGTGCAAATTAGAAAGCAACACAAATTTTTAAGAACCACCATAAATGGAAAGCATAGGCACAAGCTCGCTTTTGGTATTGCGTTTTCCTCCAAACAGTACCAAGAATAAAATATATTTACAATAAAACTGAAACATATCTTTGTCCTTGGAAAAGCTCCTAAATTATAAATATGTCATATTGCCCTGAGCAGTAATTTTATCTATTTTTTTTTTTACTTTTATTTATTTTTTAAGTAGGCTCTATGCCCAACATAAAACTTGAACTCATGACCCTAACATCAAGAACTGCATGCTCCACTGACTAAGCCCGGCCAGGTGCCCCTATCTAATTATGAATTATGCCAACAAGGAAATGATGCTTAATGCATGTTCAAATCCAAACGAGATCAATGGTTTTAATTAAATTCTAAATGATTAAATACTTAAATTTGAAATGATTGAGAATCCCTGCCTATGAGAAACATATTTCAAAGTAAGTTATGAAAATATCCACTGAGCTTGTCAGAAAACATCTGCATATTACAGAAGACACAAGCCTTGTTAACCAAATGACTTGATGGGCTACAAAGAAAAATGAAGATTTAAAGTACTAAAGCGGGGGGATTTGGGGAAAAACTGTGGAGTATTTTATTACATCTCATCTCAGGCTATGCATTATCACAGAATTCTTTTTACAATTAAAAAAAATGGTGTAGGGGCGCCTGGGTGGCTCAGTCATTAAGCTCTGCCTTCAGCTCAGGTCATGATCTCAGGGTCCTGGAATCAAGTCTCGCGTGGGGCTCCCTGCTCTGCGGGAAGCCTGCTTCTCCCTCTCCCACTACCCCTGCTTGTGTTCCCTCTCTCACTGTGTCTCTCTCTCACTGTGTCTCTCTCTGTCAAATAAATAAATAAAATCTTTAAAAAAAATTTTTTTTAATGGTGTATTGTACTAGACATTAAAAACTAAAGAAAAAATGAAGATATAAATCTATATTAAGAAAAGATTTAAAAGTCTACTTCTATACACATTAAGTCAATTTCCAATATTAAAATGAACATTCTAGGGGCGCCTGAGTGGCTCAGTCGCTAAGCATCTGCCTTCGGCTCAGGTCATGATCCCAGGGTCCTGGGATCGAGACCCGCATCGGGCTCCCTGCTCAGCGGGAATCCTGCTTCTCCCTCTCCTACTCCCCCTGCTTGTGTTCCCTCTCTCGCTATCTCTCTCTCTGTCAAATAAATAAATAAAACCTTTAAAAAAAAAATGAACATTCTATATCACTTATAAGAGAGAAAATTATTTTATCAGAATGTTTATTTTGTTTCAGAAAAAACTTGTTTTAATTTTCAGTTTCCTCTTTTCAGCTTAATTTTATATAAAAATTATTTCCTTTTCCATGAAAACATCTATTCAAGTCAAAACTTGTGATGTCCTTTTTACCCTTCACAGAAACATAAACTTGTAACTGAAATATCCACCTTATATCTCTAGTTATCAACTTTACACACCATTAGAAGCATCTATGAGGGGAAATAAATGGGGCACTTGGAACTATCATTTATACCACATAAAACAGAAATACAGAAATTGGAATCTCACCTTTCACTAAAGCCTTCTTCCATTTCAGCAGCATCAGCTGATGGGATGTCTCCTGGTGACTGCAAATAACAGGGGTCATTTGACTTCCCACCACTGCCTAGGACTGCTGCTCCGTGCCTTGAGTCTGCTGTGCTGCCTGACTGGGGCTCCTCCTCATCCTCATGCCCAGGGTGCTCTATCATCCACATGGCAAGGACAGTGATGTTTTGGGCATCAGCCTCTCCTCGAGCACCTGAAGAGGGAAAAAGAAAAGTATGATACTGATTTGGGGTGACATAATTAGTTATTCAGGGTATCAGTTTAACAGTGTCTGCTACAATGCCACTGTAACTAAATCGGTTTTATGGTCTCTTAAAAAATATATCACCCTCAATAATACCAGGCTTCTCATATCCACATATACGGATATGTAAAAATGTGTCCTACCTGTGGCTTCCATGGCTTTGGCAATCTGCCGGAGAGAGAACCCCATTTCCAGCAAGGGTACTGCAATTGCTGGAGGAGGAGGAGAAGTTGAAAGTCTACTGCTGGGGTCTGACAAGGCTGAGACAAAAGAAAGAGAATAAGAGCCTATATCACTACATACCATGAATAAAAAGTGTCCCTACACCGTAAGTCCCCAATTTATTAATACTGTACAACTTTAATGAAATTTTTTTCTATTAAGAATTCGTGGGGCGCCTGGGTGGCTCAGTTGGTTAAGCGACTGCCTTCGGCTCAGGTCATGATCCTGGAGTCCCGGGATCGAGTCCCGCATCGGGCTCCCTGCTCGGCGGGGAGCCTGCTTCTCCCTCTGACCCTCCCCCTCTCATGTGCTCTCTGTCTCTCTCATTCTCTCTGTCTCAAATAAATAAATAAAAAAATCTTTAAAAAAAAAAAAAAGAATTCGTGGGGTGCCTGGGTGGCTCAGTCTGTTAAGTGTCCAATTCTTGATTTCTGTTCAGGTCATGATTAACCTGTGATTAAGTTATAGCTAATATGATTAACTTACAGCTTTTTAAGGTTTTTCATAAAGCTAACACAAAATAAAGCTGCTGAAAAAATTTTAAATGTTTTATTTTGAAATAGTTTCTTACTTACAAAAATGTTCAAACTTAATGGAAATTTGCAAGCATAGTACAAAAGAATTCTTTTACCCCTGGCCCACTGGAGAGTAAGTAGCAGACATGATGCTCCAACTCCCCTGAATACTCTAACATATCAACTCCTACAAATAAGGACACTGTTCTGCATAACACACCACTGAAGTAAGGAAATTAACAATGTCAACATCTAATCCAGATCCCATTCTAGTTTCACTAGAAGTCCTGATAACGTTCTGGACAGTAAAGGATCCAATCCAGGATCATCCTTGCATTTAGTTTTCCTATCTCTTCCATCTCCTTCAATTACTTTGATACTTTGAAGATTACAGACCAGTTATATGATAGAAAGTCACTCAATTTGGGTTTGTCTGCTGTCTCTTCATGATTTGGCAGGAGTACCACAAAACTGATGCTGCCTTCTACTCACTGAATTCTATTAAATGGTACATTATTTCAACTTGTCCCATTACTGGTGATACTAACTTTGATCACTTGAGTTAAGCTGGTATCTGCCAGGTTTCCCCACTATAAAAGTACTCTTATTTTTTCCCCTTTGTAATAAATATTTGTTGGGAGGAACTTTGAGAATATGTAAATATCCCATTCCTCGTCAAAGTTAGATTCACTAGCACCCATTAATGTTTACTGGCTGAATTAATTATTATGATGATGATGGTTGACAAATGAGGATTTCCCAATTCTATCATTGCTTTCAGATTTATCAGTCTACTTTCTCCATCAGTATAGGGTTATAGATTCTCATTGTATTCATGGGTTATTATATGTTACTGTAATTATGATTTTTATTTTGATGCCCCAAACATCCCAGATTTGGCTAGTGGAAGCCCCTTCAATTGGGTTTCTATATCCTTGAGGCATGTGCCCATCATTCTTTGAGTACTTTATCACTTTCTTGCACAAGCTATTCCAGGCTCATCTCATACTTAACCCTGAAATCAGCCATTTCTGCCAGAAGATCAGAGTTCCCTTTTAGTAAAGAATGGTATTTAGAAGACAGGATCTTGGCAATAGGTGTGCTTATTGCTACTAAAGCATCACTGCTCCTAGGCCCTCTCAGTGGACAGTGCTGATAGAAGCCCTCTGCACCATGCATGGCCTTGATCCCTAGTGCCGAGCTATGTGGACATTTCCTCCATGACCTGGGACTCCAATACCCTATGCTAGGCCACTCCCACAGACAAGAAGTTTCCTTCATTCCAATCTGGCTGATACCCCCAATCTGGACCACTATGCCACCTACCTCTCAAATCTGCTGGCATGAAAGCCTACCTAGGTTGGCCCCACTTAATGTTTTTGAATTGAATTAGGAAGTAAAGAAGAAGGAAGGAGGGAGAATGACAACTTCCATTTTTGCTTAAAAAATGTCACTACTGCCAGAGTGGTAATAGGCCTGATACATCTGATGGACTTCTACTTCTAGCCATCATGGAGTAAGAGAGACTGGATTTACCTTCAACAACTAAAAGAAGAAATAGAATGTATCAAATGATGGTCTGTGGACACTGGACAAACAGGCTGTGTAGGACAGTGATCCCTGAGAGAAGGAAATCAAACTAGGCAAGGTGTACAACTGCCTCAGCCTACTTCCTGGAGAGAATTTCCAAGCTGCAGTTCAGGTAGGGCAAATTCAAGCTAAGCTCAGTGGTCTCTCTGAATTGAGCAGACAAGAGTAGAGAATTCAGGTTGCTAGTGTTCACAGGGTAATACCAGAAAAGAGAGAGCTGTACGGAAAGAAGAGAGCTGCACTGAAAGCGAACTCCAAAAATGTGCAGAGGGTCTTTCTCTTTCCCTCATGTCTTCAGCTGATGCTAATGCAGCAGCTATCCAGAGCTGGGGAAAGAATCACCAAGAAACAGCAGGCAGAACAATCCTTGGGGCTTACATAGGGTTGGGAAGAATTTGTGTTACCACAAGCCAGAGAGAAAAAATTCTTGATACACTAGGCACTGGATAGAATACAAAGAAAGGTATTGGTTCAGTGATGGGGAAAAATTCAGCCAAGCTAAAGGCTGCTGTCCTGGTCCCTCCTAACAAAGATTAAAAGGAAGCCTTGAGAGAATCAAATTATTCCCAAATAATTTAACTACATCCTATGACAAGGCTAATTTAAATAAATACAAACTATTCAGCACCCAACAAGGTAAAATTCACAATATCTAATATTCAATAAAAAATCACCAAACATGAAAAAAACCCAAGAAAATACAATGCAAAATGAGTTGAAAAATCAGTCAATAGAAACAGACCTAGAAATTAGATAAACGATAAGTAAAGAAGGATATTAAAACAGGTATAAAGTTGATGCTCTTTTCTGTGGACTCCATATTTGAAAATTCATCTACTCATTAAAGTTAATTTGTAACTCCAAAATCAATACTCACGGCACTTTTTACAGTCATTTACATGCACACAGTGACAAAAACATTTCAGTCTCCTGACACATTTGTTCCCAGCTGAGACAGAATAGGTGATGCTCTACATTCTTGTTTTAGCTCTGAGACTATAAACAAGTCTCCTCTTCATGGTCTATTTAGTCATGTGTTTTGCATTTTTGTACCTTTTCTTGGTGATTTCACTGTTTAAAATGGCCTCCAAGCATAGTGATGAAATACTGTCTAATGTTTCTCAGTCCAAAAAGGCTGTAATATGCCTTATGAAAAAAATATATGTCAGATAAATTTCATTCAGGCACGAGTTATGGTGTTTTTGGGTCATGAGTTCGATGTAATGAATCAACAATATATATTAAATAGAAAGAATGTCTTTAAATATAAACACACATAAAATAAGGCTATATATTGATCAGCTGACAAAATGTGATCAGAAGCTCACAGAAACCTAGCCCTGTATTTCCCTGAGGAGCAATAGTTCAGTTTTCACTAATTCAGTGTTCACAAACTTTACAGAACATAACTATTCTAACAATGAAAACTGTTATTCCATGTACTTGATAAGGCAGAGAAAAGATTAAGCATGTTAAAAACATAAAAAATTAAAAAAAAAATCTACACTCAACTTCTAGTTATGAAAATGACAATGTCTGAATGGAAAAATACACTGGATGGGATTATGAACAATTAAACACTACAAAGAAAAGATTAATGACCAGATGACACAACAACAAAAACTATCAAAAATGGAAACATAGAAAAAAGACATTAAAAAAATCAAAGCATTAGTGATCTGTGGGACAACTTCAAGTGGTGTTGTATACCCATAACCACAGATACTGAAATGGAGGAATGTGACAGAAAAAAAAATCTGAAAAAATAATGGATTAAAAATTTCCAAATTTAATGACAACTCTAAATCTACAAATCCAAGAAGCTCAACAAACCCCAAGCACAAGAAAATTGAAGAAAGCTATGTCAGGGCAGGTCAAATCAAACTGCTTAAGCCTAGTGATAAAACAGAAAAATCTTAAAAGCACCCATAGAAAAAGGCATATTACACCAAGATTAGAATGATAGAAAATTTATCATTGGAAACAATGCAAGCCAGAAGATGGTAGAGGATCTAAAAGTACTGAAAGAAAAAAACTATCAATCTAGAATTCTATATCCAATGAAAATATTTTTCAAAAATGACAGTGAAATAAACTCTTTCAGATATATAAGAGCCAAAAGAATTCATCACTAGCAGACCATTACAAGAAATGTTAAAGGGATAGCAGAAGGAAATGATACCACCTGGAAATCTGGATCCACATAAAGGAATAAAGTATCTCAGAACTGGGAATTATGTGGGTAAATATAAAATACACACTTTAGTTTTCAAATCTCTTTTGTTCACAGCAAAAATAGTTAACAATGTAAGGATGCCTAGGTGTCTCAGTTGGTTAAGTGTCCAACTCTAGATTTCAGCTCAGGTCATGATTTCAGGGTCATGAGATCGACCCCTACATCAGACTCCGTGCTCAGTGAGGAATCTGCTTGAAAGTCTCTCTCTCCTGCTCCATCTTCCTCTCCCCACCAAAATAAATAAACAGATCTTTAAATAAATGATAACAATGTATTATGGGGCTTTATAACATATTATATATAAATGTATAATAAAAGTTCAAAGACTGAGAAAGAGGAAATAAAAGCATACCACTGTTAGATTTTTTTAAATATACATGATAACACTACTTGAAGACAGCCTGTGATAATTAAAGATATATAATATACACCTGAAAGTAATCTCTAAAAATACAATATAAAGTATAGCTAATAAGCCAACAAAGGAGATAAAATGAAATATTAATTTAATCCAAAGAAGGTAGAAACAGAGGAAGAAAAGAACAAAGAACAGATGACATGAACAGAAAGATGACAAATTTAAACACAACCATACAATTATCACATTCAATGTAAATGGTCTAAACACACCAATTAAAAGGCAGAGAATATCAGGTTGGATTAAAAAAGCAAGGAACCCCCCCCCCCCCCCGGCCAAAAGCAAGACCCAACAATAGGCTGCCTTTAAGAAACCCATTTTAAATATAAAGACACAAAAAAGTTAAAGGTAAAATGATGGGAGAAGACATACGATACTAAAAGTAATTTAAAAAAAAATAAGTGGCTATATTTATACCAGATAAAGCAGATTTAAGGGCAAAGAATATTACCAGGGGTAAAGACAGTCATTTCATAATGATAAAGAGGTCAATTCATTAAGAAGACTTAAGAACCTTAAATATTTATGGACCTAAAGAGAATTTTAAAATACATGAAACAAAAACTAATAAATGAAAGAGGAAATAAACAAATCCACAATTACAGTCAGAGATTTAAACACTATCAATAAATGATAGAATAAGTAGACCAAAAATCAGTAAAGATAAAGAAGACTTGAACATAACAATCAACCACCCTGACCTAACCAACAATTTACATGACACTCTACTCAATAACAGCATAATACACATTTTTTCCAAGTACACATGGAATATTTATCAAAACAGACCATATTCTGGGCCATAAAATAAGTCTCAACAAATTTAACAGAATTCAAATTATACAAGGTATGTTCTCTGATAACAATGAAATTAAATTAGAAATCAGTAAGAGAGAGACATCTGGAAAATTCCTAAATATCTGGAAACAAAATAACATACTTCCAAATGATCCAAACTGTCAAAGGAGATATCCATGGTAAATTAGAAAGTACTTTAAACTGAATGAAAATGAAAACACAGCATCTCAAAATGTGTGGGTTGAAGCAAAAGCAATGCTTAAGGGAAATTCATAGCACTAAAAGTGTCTATATTAGAAAATAAGAAGGGTCTGATACAACTGATGTAGAGTACACTATGTCTCTCCCAAGTAGCCATAATTCAATGTACAGCTTCAAAATAAAAAAGACGGTTCTGTTTGATAGGACAGATCCCCCCCCCTTTATTAAAATCACTGTTTTACCTTCAATGAGACAAAACACAATGCCCAAGTTATCAAGTCCCACCTATCAGGAATGCCAAGAGGTTTGGGTGTCACAGTGCATGACAGCACACACACCTGTGCGGTTAGCCGGCCTTGCTGACTGGGAATCAGGAGAAGTTAAGCTTTGCCTCCTTCCTACTTCATCAGAAGGAGAGGTTGGTAACGATGATATTGGAGGAGTCTGTGCGCGACGTGTGGGAAGTACAGTGGTAGTTGGGTAACTAGAGAACATTTGCCTTTAAGAAAACAACAATAGTTAGCATAAAAATCCAATTAGAAAATAATATATATATCACAGTCCTCTTATAGAAGAATATTCAACCTGGAAAACTACATGAAGTTAGCTATAGTTTAATGGGGAGGGGAGAAAGACTCCCAACAATTTTAATAATTACTATCTAATAGGATACTTTTTACCATAAAAGTAGAAATACCATATTATTTGTTCAGCAAAATGCCAGCAACATAGCAGGTGGGGGGAATACAGCAATTAACAAAATAGATTTTAAAAAATCCCTGCCTTCACGGAGCTTTCCTTCTACTATAATACCAAGAGGACAGTGGTATTTTGGTAGGGATACAGTAGTTAGAGAATAAAGACTTTTAAAGATAGCTAACTTACAGTTACTTCAAATATAAATTTACTAGCTAGCCATGAAATTATTCACATGAATAAAGTAATAGTCAATAGGTAAGTTATGGAAAGAAAAGGTAACTGCCCAGCCCCCAGCACAACTGAAAACAGCATATGAATGGTATGCCAGCTGTCTAGAGGGGAAAGGCAGAAGAAAGGCAGCCCCTCTCAGGCTGAGAAGGCAGACATTGGCTAAAGAATAAGGTTCAGGAAGATCCTCACCAACTGTCTACTCTTAAGATTTATCCAACAAAACTAATAACTTTTTGAGCATCAATAAAGCATTGTCTACCCAGTCGAATAACTGATACAATGATATTCACAGAGGGGGCAGTTGTTCCCGGATTCTTCTAGTGTTAAATGATGTTTAGCCAGGCAAACACAACTGCAGCTCTAACAGCAGGCAAACAAAGACTGAGGACAAAGGAGGAGTCACAAGGTCTGTGAATGCCTGTGAAAGCAAGGGAATGTTATTTTACCAGGGAATCCCATGCCTGCACAGCACAGCTTGGAAGGCAACAAGGATTAAAAACCGTATTAGAATATCTATTATTCCTCTCTTCCTTCTTTCTTGAGCAGAAGTATCTCCTGGAACTGTTACTCAAGTGAGAGAGCTAAGATGTGTGTGGACTGGGCACTGGTAACTGCCAGGATGAGTGTTCCGGCCCAAGAGCAGAGCAGTAACTCTCAGTGTGTGAGCTGAAGACCACTGCATCAGAATCACTGGGGACCCTCAATTCAAATGCAAACTGTGTGCCCCACCAGCCCTACTGAATGAGACTACAGGGGGATAGAGCCAGAGCTTTAAAAAGCCTCCCAGGTGGTTCTTGTGGACACCAAAAATTAAGAAGCATTACGATAATAGCCCCTCTCTCTTCTACTCCCTAAGACGTCAGTCTATACCCTAGGAATAATAATAACCTGTCAATTAAGGGAAGGGAGTAAAGAAAGAAGAAAAAAGGAGACTAACCATTCTACTGCCCTTTATTTCACTTAAGCCCTAGTTAAGGGAGCTCACAAAATAGTCCCTTCCTAACGATTTTCTCTCAAAATTTTTCATTTTGTGAATATACCTGGCAAACTGAAGCAAAAAGAAACTTAAACATTATTTGGAATTTACAAACCTACTAAAATAGGGTTGGCTGAAGAAGTATCATAAGACATGCTCTTTCATTTGAGTAGACTTGTTTGATCTTACAAGAATAAAAGTATAATTAAGAAATAATGCTTAAAAGGGAAATAACCTGAGAAAATTATTTCCATGGAAGTGGCGTTCTATCTTGAAGCTCTAATATTCAATACAAGCATTTACTTTTTGAGGAAAAAAATATTCAAAAACCTAGCCCAAAAAAAAGATTATTATAAGGAGATAGACGGCTAGAGTATCTGCCAGTGGCACGGGAGATAGATCAGCCACTTCTAAACTGGCTGTGAGACTTTGGGCAAGTTATTAAACTTCTGAAGAACATTCCCAACTTCAGCAAATTGGCTTTGACTCTATGATCTCTTAGGTTCCTTCTAGCTCTAGAATGCTTTTAGTTAGGCACATTGTTTATAAGAGAATGATCGTGAGATCAAAATCACAGGCATCAATATGGCAGATGTTAAAGTCAACTTCCCTACCTGAGAAGACTAAGTGGCATCACTCCTGGGGATTCAGATGCAGGTACTGTTTCTGTGTCAGTGACTGGAGTGGTGGCAGTCGTGGTGTCCTCCAGTGAGCTGCTCATAAAGGAAGTTGTGCTCGAGGCTGATGGGCTAGTGGTAACCGGCGTCTGTGCCTGCTGGGCTTGGTCACTTTCTTCAGCTTGTTGATCAATTTCTGTAAACCATGGTAAATATTAAAAAAGTATTAAGGATTTGTTTCTTCACAAGTGACAAGGGAATGGAAAACTTTTAACATTTAATTTGAGAAGTTTCTAAATCTATTTCATAGGTACCAATTTCTAGGAAATATTTTTTAATGTTCTTGCATGTATACATCCTTGTATTCACTACTGTACCCACTGTTATAAACTCTACAGATAATAAGGTAACAAGCTTTTGCAATTACTCATTTTTTAGAGAAGGTTCTCTTAAAAACAAAAAATAGTCTCACTTTTGCTTGTAAGATTTGACTAGAACTTCTCCAATGATATCCAATCACTAAAACTGTGTTTCCTTAGCACTTTGATTTTGATGCCTATCTTTAGTCTTCAAACATGCAAAGATGAAGACATGTAAATACATGTAATACATGTAAATACAATACAAATCTAGACAGAAACCCCATGCTCTAAACAGAGCAATGCCTCACAAAATAAACTACTCCCAAGAGTTTAAAAAAAATTAATTAAAACATCTAAGAGCTTACAAATAAACATAATATCAAGATAGCAGTGGGGCGCCTGGGTGGCTTAGTCAGTTAAGTGTCCACTTGATTTTGGCTCAGGGTCATGATCTTGGGGTTGTGAGATCAAGCCCTGCCTCTCGCTCTGTGCTCAGCAGGGAGTCTGCTTCCCCTCTCCCTCTGCCTTCCGGCCCCCCCTCCACTTGTTCTCTCTCTCTCTAAAATAAAACCTTAAGAAAAAAAAAAAAAAGATAGCAGTTGCCACAAATATAGCTAATTCTATTAGGGTTGCCAAATGGCCACATACCTTCATAATCATGATCTTAATACTCCTGTTCATATACAACATGCACTTCTCTCTGCCTATTTACTGTCTAATCTATGACAGGAAGAAAGGGAGTAAGGGAAAAAGGAAGGAAGGAGGAAGAGGAAGGGAAGAAAGAAAAAAAGAACTGAAGCTCCATGAAGGCAAGGGACTTTGTTTTGTTTGGTGCTGGCTCCCCAGAACCAAGAAGAGTACCTGGCACATATCAAACACTCAATAAACATTTACTGAATATATCTCATTTTTATCTCAGAATTCCTATTATCCCCAAAGGTGAAGATAAAAAATAAAATAATACAGAATCTACAATGCAGAATCTATAAAAGTAGTACTTTAAAATGTTTCTGAGAATGTCCAATGGAAAAAAGACAGTCTCTTCAACAAATGGTGTTGGGAAAATTGGACAGCCACATGCAGAAGAATGAAACTGGACTGTTCCCTTACACCACACACAAAAATAGATTCAAAATGGATGAAAGACCTAAATGTGAGACAGGAATCCATCAAAATCCTAGAAGAGAACACAGGCAGCAACCTCTTCGACCTCAGCCACAGCCAACTTCTTCCTAGAAACATCACCAAAGGCAAGGGAAGCAAGGGCAAAAATGAACTATTGGGACTTCATCAAGATAAAAAGCTTTTGCACAGCAAAGAAAACAGTCAACAAAACCAAAAGACAACCGACAGAATGGGAGAAGATATTTGCAATGACGTATCAGATAAAGGGCTAGTATCCAAAATCTATAAAGAACTTATCAAACTCAACACCCAAAGAACAACTAACCCAATCAAGAAATGGGCAGAAGACATGAACAGACATTTTTGCAAAGAAGACATCCAAATGGCTAACAGACACATGAAAAAATGCTCAATATCGCTCGGCATCAGGGAAATCCAAATCAAAACCCCAATGAGATATCACCTCACACCAGTCAGAATGGCTAAAATTAACAAGTCAGGAAACGATAGATGTTGGCAAGGATGTGGAGAAAGGGGAACCCTCCTACACTGTTGGTGGGAATGCAAGCTGGTGCAGCCACTCTGGAAAACAGTCTGGAGTTTCCTCAAAAAGTTGAAAATAGAGCTACCCTACGACCCAGCAATTGCACTACCCTACGACCCAGCAATTGCACTATTTACCCCAAAGATACAAATGTACTGATCCAAAGGGGCACGTGCACCCCAATGTTTATAGCAGCAATGTCTACAATAGCCAAACTATGGAAAGAGCCAAAATGTCCATCAACAGATGAATGGATAAAGAAGATGTGGTATATATATATACAATGGAATATTATGCAGCCATCAAAAAAAAAAAAAGAAATCTTGCCTTTGCAACGACGTGGATGGAACTAGAGGGTATTATGCTAAGCGAAATAAGTCAATCAGAGAAAGACAAGTATCATATGATTTCACTGATACAAGGAATTCTTAATCTCAGGAAACAAACTGAGGGTTGCTGGAGTGGTGGGGGGTGGGAGGGATGGCGTGGCTGGGTGATGGACATTGGGGAGGATATGTGCTATGGTGAGTGCTGTGAACTGTGTAAGACTGATGAATCACAGACCTGTATCTCTGAAACAAATAATACATTATATGTTAAAAAAAAAAAAAAGAAGATAGTAGGAAGGGAAAAATGAAGGGGGGGGGACATTGGAGGGGGAGACGAACCATGAGAGACTATGGACTCTGAGAAACAAACTGAGGGTTTTAGAGGGGAGGGGGTGGGGGGATGGGTTAGCCCGGTGATGGGTATTAAGGAGGGCACGTATTGAATGGATCACTGGGTGTTATACCTAAACAATGAATTATAGAACACTACATCAAAAACTAATGATGTAATGTATGGTGACTAACAAAATAAAATTTAAAATAAATAAATAAATAAAATAAAACATCTCTGAGAAGTTATCAGAATAATATACATCTCGATTCAGATTAATAAATATTTGAGTACCTTTTGCGGCATGAGTTAAGTTTTACAAAATATAATAATGATTATTAAGTTCTATGCTTGTGTAGGTTTAAGATAGAAAATTATAAGTAGACAGATAATTATTAATATAAAAGAAACAAAAAACTGTTTGCTTTGCAAAGGAAAAACAATGTGAAAACTTTTATTAAAAAAAATTTTTTTATAAATCACTTATGGAATATATCATATCTGACACTGTAAATAATTTCAACACAAAAGAAAAAAAAAAGCAGGTAACATACCTTGCTTAATTTTGCCCCCAAACTGGTCTTCCAAGAGCCCATGGACCACTAATTTATAGATCATGGCTTGAGCTCGTTCCAGATCAGCTAATCCCAATGCTCTCTTTATGGGTGACCGCATGACTGCTCGCTTCACCATGTGTCGCATCAAGAACTGCAAGGCTGCACGCATCTCCACATCTTCATGAACGACTGGAGAGCTTGCACAGTCTGAGTTATGGCCATTTTCAGCCAGAACCTTTGGTATCAGCAACAGCTCAGCATATTTACTACAGCCAAGAAGAGCACTAAGTGATTTCATAGCACCGAGGTAGAGATAGGACAGCTGGACTGCTCGGATTTCCGACTGGGCTATGTCATGGTTTTTGGATATGTGTTCGTGATTTTTTCTTTTTCCTTCTGTTATCTGATGTTGGGATTCCACACTTGGCAGTGTTGGATCTAAAGAAAATGAAGCTATTTCGTTGTCTGATTTGGAGGCTGTGGTACCCTGACTTTTGACATCATCAGATGTTAAGGCTGCTCGCGTATCTACAGCAGATTCACTCTCGGTTTTCTGCTCAACATCCCCTTTCTCCTCAGACTCATGTCGGTGTTTCTTTTCATGTCGCTTGGTGCTCTGTTTGCCCATGTCTTCGTGAATACCAGTCAGATATGTGAGGTCCAGCAACACAGAAGCCGTCAGGCCTCGGAATCGCGCCACATCAAAAGGCAGTGGTTCACAGGGTTCCAGATTATACAATGGAGTATCACTAGGCGACCAAAAAGTTGGGAAGCTTTAATAAGATCAGAATGACACAGGAAGAAGCAAGTGAGGGATAGACAGGAGGAAGGTACAGAAAATAATGAAAACAAAGTAAGATGCATCATGTACACAGTACAAAGAATAATTTACATGAACTAGAGAAATCATTACAGAGAGAAAAATGAGTATTTTATGAGAAAATAGGGAGATGTGATGATAAATGCAAAAGCAATGAGATGTGCACGTATTTTCAAATCAGAGTATTTACTATACTCTAATGTAGAAATTAGCAAAATTTCTAAAAAGAGTCAAATAGTAAATATTTTAGACCTTGCAGGCCACACAGTCTCCACGGCAACCTTTCAACCCTGCCATCATAGTGTGAAAGCAGCCATTGAATACCTAAATGAATGGGTGTGGCTGTGTGTAACATTATTACAAACACAAGAGGTGGGCCAGATGCAGTTTGCCTATCCCGATGTAAGCTATTTGAAAAGTCTGTAGAACAGATTTCGCTTATTATATGGGTAATGACTATAACCTATTCAAGAGGTTCCAAGACTTTGTTTTCATTTAAAAAATTATCTTGTAGTCCTCAATTAATGCTTCTAATTTGTAGCTTAAGCAAAAATATGATCACACATTTCCTGGTATTTGGTAAGAATTTACTGAAGTTTAAAAATGTTATAAATACACAAAATGTAACAGCTTTCGCAAATACCAAAAGTTTGGTGGCATAAATTTGTCATATTAACCTAAATCTTGGTTCTAGATTAATCTTCTTATTTTCCCTTTTCCTCATTTTCTTATTTGCTTTAATTTGATTTATTTTGCTTTATTTTATTTACATCTTAATTAAGGCATCATAAATCCTTTCTGAAACAAGGCAAAGAATAAAAGAAAAGGTAGATACTTTCATGTAACACTGTAAATTTTTCACTAGTTTCTTAGCTTGGTAGAGTGGGGGAATGTAAGTATAGGGTGAAATTGTGTATAAATTTTATGTATGTGTTAAGTTTTCAGCTGAGAGAATCTACAGCTATTGTTAAGATCCTAAAACAGTACTGCCTCCAAAGAATACTTAAGTACCACTTTTTTGGATATTGTACCATGTCATATTAACACTAAAGAACAGGGGCGCCTGGGTGGCTCAGTCATTAAGCGTCTGCCTTCGGCTCAGGTCATAATCCCAGGGTCCCGGGATGGAGCCCTGCATCGGGCTCCCTGCTCTACGGGAAGCCTGCTTCTCCCTCTCCCACTCCCCCTGCTTGTGTTCCCTCTCTCACTGTGTCTCTCTCTGTCAAATAAATAAATAAAATCTTTAAAAAACGAAACAAAAAACAAAACAAAACAAAAACACTATAGAACAGGGGCGCCTGGGTGGCTCAGTGGGTTAATCGGTTGCCTTCAGCTCAGGTCATGATCCCAGGGTCCTGGGATCGAGCCCCACGTCGGGCTCCCCATTCCATGGAGAGCCTGCTTTTCCCTCTCCTTCTGCCTGCCACTCTGCCTACTTGTGCTCTCTATCTCTCTGTCAAATAAATAAATAAAATCTTAAAAAAAAAAACCACCATAGAACAATCACTTCAGGCAATAAAATGAATAGTTATATATCACTAATAAATCACATTTTCAAATGATGCAACTATGTAGAATCATTAGATAAATGAGTCCCCTTATCAATGAAGATTCTTGACATATTTCCTCTAAAACATGAAGTTTCTATTTCACACAAATCCTATGTGATTGCAAAGACATCTAAATGCTTTTAAGTATACAGTTTGTGTCAAATAAATGTAATTTCCGTACCTACCCAAAATATTGTACCCCGAAGGGATAGGAATTTTAGTCACTCAAATGTTCCTGCCTACATTCAAAGCCCACCTACGAAAATGTAATTGACAAATGTGCTGGCTGGCTTTTTTCTACCCCGATGTGTAATGGAAATGATCAAAAAGCAAGCAGCCAAATGAAAAACAGAAAGACAGATCCCAGTTAAACCTAAATTAGTGAGCTTACCATTTCTTCACAAAACAAAACAAAACCCATGTATCTTATAAACCACTAATATTCCAGGTAACATGGCTTTGGGATATATTCCTTTATGAAATCACAGTACTCATACCCAGCTATATGAAAAAAAAATATTTTAAAAACTGGCAGCTCATCTAAAATACAGTTACTCACTGTCCATAGGCCCATTTCACCATTAAATACTCGTTTGCTAAAAGTGTAACTCAACAGATCATACCTGATGGTAATTTCTGCTTCATCCCATTGGACCTTGGCAGACGTGCTGCCCTCTTTGACCACTCCCAGCAGCGTGGCATGGCGCCCAGTTTGCTTGTGAACACACCGACCTCCAACTCTAAGACCAGCATCAACTCCTCCTATCACTGCCAGCACAGGCCACACCTCTATGCAAAGGGTCCTCAGCTGCGGCTCTGAGAGGTCAGCAAGGCCATGTCTATTATGTTTACCTTTCTCTTCCTCTTTGCTCTCCTTCTCCTCTCTCATTTCATTTTCCTCTCGGCTTTGAACCGAGCGGCTTTTCTTTAGCTTCTGACCTGACTCTTTAATACATATCTTAATTTTATGCAGCCTTTCCATCATTTTTCTGTTAATGCAGTAAGTCCAACGGTCTGTTCGGTGAAGGATACGGATAAGCTGAATAGTGGCCTCCGCCAGCACTGCTGCTACTGGACTACAAATAGGGTCTCCTGGAAGTAAGTCTCGCGGTGTGCCACGCATTTGCATATCACAAATTTTCACCTAGAAGGAAAAAAGCCAGGAAATGTGTGATAGTAATAGTTCTCCTAAACTACTAGTCACTATAAAGTCTAGCACATGTAATCCCATGTTGAACTTGTGTTTGGTCTCCTAATATAGGTATATTATACCATTGGCTGCTGATAAGGAGTGAACAAATATTACAAATTTATTGTTAGTAGCAATATGGTCCTCTGAAACAAGCTGCCCTGTCATTTAAACTTCCTCCTACAGTCTGTGAGTATCAGAGTTATTGTGGCCACCCAAAAGATGGGTTTAAACCAAGGTGTATGTGACTGATTCCACTTACTCCAAAAAAAAAAAAAAAGCCTTGAGAATCTATTCACTCTCATCCTTAAGACAAGTCCTGAGGCCATCTTATACTGTTCAATGGGCACAAAGATAAAAATTATAAGTCTAGATAATTGGGATATTTCCAATCCACACATTTCAAATAAGACCCTGAGGTTAAAAGAAGAGCAAGACTTGGGTTCAAATCTTAACTCTGAATAGTCTTGGGAAATTATTTAATCTCACTAAACCTCAGCTTTTTCATCTGAAAAAAACTGCACAAATAATTAATATCTGTGTCTTATGGTTATTTTAAAGATTAAATGAGACTATGTACATAAAGTGCCTATTACTACAGTGCCAGATACACAGTAAATTGTTCAAAAAGATGTTAATTACCATTAATATTGTTTTTATCAGAGACTGTGAAATTTATCAGAAAAGGCTTCTGGGCAGAATAAATTGGTTGATACATAGTCCAAGGTTGAATTAATTCCTTCAAGGTTCACAGATGTTGGGGAGCACTAGGCCATCATTTTGAGTAGAACATAGCAGAGCCTAGTTTGGGCTGTGAGAATATCACTGGGGGAAAGGACTACTGCAGGTACTGGGTTGTCTCTTTACTTCATCTCCAGTTTTGTTGATTACTTATTCAAGAGGCAGTTTCCCTCTCTCATGAATTGCTAGCTTAAAATTATACCACCTTGGCAATTTTTAAAACATATTTAAAAGCACAGAATAAAAGTTAACTTTCATGCTTAGGACTGATCAAGTCCAGCACTCCCATTATAGAAATATGACAGTGTGAAAATTTTCTACTACAAAATAACTAGAAATTCTGGAGACCAGAGCTAGGCTATACTACATCCTTTCATTTGAGGAAAACAAATCCACCCATCAGCACAGGGAGACCACAAAGAAATTTGTCTCTGCCGGGGTGTTAGATGAAGAGAAAAAAAAGTTTTTAGTGAGAGGGTATCTCTTTAATACTGTCCTCCTGAAGTGTTTAGGGTTCAAATTTACACCATCTATAAGGTATAAGGACCCCCCCTCAGCTGAATGAACGTCAGGTTCCCCATCACAACTACAACTTCCATTATTCAGCTAATGGTATCTGATTACGTTTAAGATTATTTCTAGATCAGGCGCTTGGGTGGCTCAGTTGGTTAAGCGACTGCCTTCGGCTCAGGTCATGGTCCCGGAGTCCTGGGATCAAGTCCCACATCGGGCTCCCGGCTCAGCGGGGAGCCTGCTTCTCCCTCTGACCCTCTCCCCTCTCATGCTGTTTCTCTCTCTCTCTCAAATAAATAAATAAATAAAATCTTTAAAAAAAAAAAAAGATTATTTCTAGATCTCCTATATGCACAACTGCCAATGAACCAGATTATTCCTAAATTGTTTCCTATAATTCCTATAACTGAAAGGAATTATTACATTCAAATTGCCAGAATATCAAATAGTGCTTTAATGAAGAGTAAAGGTACCTTCTAAAAGTAATCTAACTTTCTTGGAGAGCAAATTACCTGAGCAGGTACTTTAACGGTAGAAATAGCTTATTCTATTTATAAACTCTATCAGAGCCTAACAAATATTAATAAAAAAAGACAAATATTCTTTACACTTAAGTATAAAGGTTTGAGGTTTCATTACCTTTTCCCCTGGGTTGCTACTATAGAACATGACACATGGGTACAACTCTGCTGCATCCACATCTTCAAAAGCTAATTTGGGTTCCTACAGTGTGGCAGAGGTGATAAAAAGAAATAAGAAATTTTTTTTAATGTATAATATCCAATCACATTAAGATTCAAAGCTTTTATGAGACAGAACACAATTTACAAGAACAAATCTCAAATAACATTGCTAACCAAGAAAATCCCACATATAACAAATGATCCTGATTTGTTCATCTGCTTCAAAAATCTTACTGGGATTTTACCAACTTTCTGTTGTTTGTTTGGTGAAAGAACCAAAAGGTAATAAAGTAAAAGCAGAGAAGAGGGGGTAATCTACAAACTGAGTAACCAGCACTTAAATAATTGAGTTGAGTATAAATAAAAACAAGAAAATATGTAATGCTTGTGAATGAGTTTCAGTACCTCTCCATTTTTCCCAAAGGAAATGGTCCTGGCTTCCATGTCTAGCACACAGGTAATGAAATCTCCTTGAGTAAAGCTGGACAACGTCAGAGTCTGTTCTCCATTGTGATAGAGGTTACCACTATAGGCCCGGTAGAGCCACATATCCGAGGTAGTACGGTGGTTAAAGTCATGTACTGGCCAGCGAGAAACTCCAACACACGTGCCTTCATTTCCTCTGTTTTCCTTCACAATGTAAAACTAAAATAAAATGAAAGTGGTGATGTTCACTAATATCCAAAAAACCTGTTTATATACTACTAATTGCATAAACCAATACTGGGGAATATGCTCATAAACAACATTGATGAATTTATGGGAATATGTAAGTTTATTTCCATCCTAAGTGAAAATAAGATACAAATGAAACAATTTCATCATTTTATAACAATTTAAAAACAAACTTAATTTTTACCTATAGAACATTTAGAGTAACCTTTGAGTACTTATTTAAACAATTTTAGCTTATAATTCAATTATGAAGCTGAAGATGTGCAGTCCAGAAAAATCATTAATGGAAAGCTTCAGTTCTTTACATTCAAATTTTCTAACTACTCTTTTATGTATATTTCTGTGCAGAGAAGAGTTAATATAGCAGGCCTGAAACTGGTTTTCTTTTTTTTTTTCTTGGAGAGGAGAGAAGGGTCGGGACGGGCAGAGGGAAAGGTAGAGAAAGTTAGAGAAAGAATCTCAAGCAGGCTCCACGCCCAGTACGGAACCCAACATGGGGCTTGATCTCAACCCTGAGATCATGACCTGAGCCGAATCATTGGCCCCTGGCTAGTCTCTGGGAATTCAACTGGTAAACAGTTTCCTACACTGATACCAAACTTTCCCTAAGTGATAAGAGTAGCTCACCAGGCATTCAGTGTTTGAACAGTACGGTGTATGCTGAATACCTGCTTTCCTCCTGGGAGTCTGGAATTTTGGTACATGTGAGGCAGAGTACACCTTCATAATGAGCCCCTGGTAAAAAACTGTGGGTGCTAAGTCTCTAATGGGCTTCCCTAACACACTGCATACATGCTGCTGCACTTCGTTGCTGGGAAAAGAGCATATTCCATGTGAGCCCTCATGGGAAGGAGAGAACACAAAAAAGCACGCACATTGATTCCTCCAGATTCCACCTTGGTCTTTTCCTCTTTTACCCAGCTTTAAGTCCTTACTGGATGGTTACAATAAACCTTAGTCATAAGTAAAACTGTATGCTGAGTCCTATGAATTCTTCTACCAAATCTTTGAATATAGGGGTCATCTTGGGGACCCTTGACACAGTGGTGGCAACAAGAAGATTCATTAGAACTGACTCATTAAAATATAATTACAGTGCTATTTGGAGGAGAGAGAGAGAGAGAAGTGGGAAAAGACAAAATGCTGGTGTCTGGTGGCTATGGAGTTAACACGTGTTATGAAACAGCAAGTGAATTGCTATCTGTTGGGAGAGGTAAAGTTACCTATGGAACTCAAAAATAATAGATCCAACCATAGAAGAGTTAGCTCACTGGCTCCCATGACTGCTTTTGGCCTGGTTAAAGTGAGAAAAAAGAGAGCAGTCAGGGTAAAATTTGTGATGTTCTCTCTTGTGGGAGGGAAAACAATGGGCCCCAAACATCCCTACAAATGGGCTTTGGATGGGTCAAAGAATACAAATTAATTTGCAGTTGTCTCTCCTCTGGGTGGGAGGGCAAAAAGTTCAAATTTCCCCAAAGGTGAGTTCTGGGTAGACCAAAAATATTAGAAGTGTGTGTTCCTCTTTCCTCCAAGTAAGAGGGAAAAAAGTTAAATCAGTTCCCAGAGCTGGAACAAAGCTGAAAAGAAAGGAAAAGGAGAAAAGAGAAAGAAAGAAAAGAAAAGACCTCTCCAGTTATTTTCTTTAGCCTAGATGCTTCCACTGCTGTAGCAGTGCCCCTGACCCAACTAATTACCCTAAATTCACTCTAAGACCTTGAGTAAACTTGAAATCTGAAGGGGAATAGTTTTAAATTTTTAAAGATTTTTATTTATTTTTTTGACAGAGAGACGGCGAGAGAGAGAACACAAGTAGGGGGAGTAGAGGGAGAAGCAGACTCCCTGCTGAGCAGGGAGCCCGATGCGAGGCTCAATCCCAGGACCCTGGGATCATGACCTGAGCCGAAGGCAGATGCCTAATGACTGAGCCATCCAGGTGCCCCAAATTTTAAATTAAAAAAAAAAAAAAGCTTTGTTTTGTGGCTATTTCATCTAGATGTGTAATAAAACTGATGTAAAATATTACAGGCTTGTACTTCATAAATGCTAAGGGATCATCCTGATCAGTGAAAGCTACAAAGGAAAAATTGTTAGGGAGACACAACTTCCTTGTTTTTTGCCACCAGAGGGTAAATTTTATCTCTTTTGTGTATCAGAAACAAAATAAGCTTCCATAACTGATGATTTTTTGCTATGATTTTTGCTTACTGGAGCCTCTGAAAAAAGGGAGACAATATATAAAGAGTGATAATCTCCAGACAGAGATACACAGATATATTTTCAGAGTTTTAAAAAGTAGTTTTCACTTGCCATTCAGTTCATCAGTAAAATCTGATGTCTGACTTTTAGAGGCTAATGATTTTCTAGCCTAAAGTGCATATTTTTGACTGGCTAAATTTGGACTCGGAGACTGACAAGGCAAAAAGAGCCTAGAAAAGCCTTGCTTGTCACTTGGATTTGAAACACAGCAGTTTGGTCTGACAACCTCTAGGCTTCATTGATGCCAAAAAAGTTGTCAGCTTTTGAGAATCCTGAATTTATAGATTCTAATTGCTTGGACCTGACTCCAAGCTAAAACGCGATACTGTCTGCCATGGGCTATTTCAACCCAACATGAGCTGTGCTCAATTCAAAAGCAGGAACTGGCCCAAAGAACAAAACTCAAATTTTGGGAGTGTTGCAGATTTAGGACTCCTCTGTGGGGCCACAAACTCTGAAAACCTCATAGATTCTGGCTGAACTGTCTGGGTCACTTGCAGATGCCCCTAGGAAAGGGCTTGTTCTTTGATGGAACCATCTAAATTTGAGCTAACTGGCTCCATACTTTTGACACAGAAACTGATTTCACTCCTCTAATGATGTAGTTGGAGGAAGGCATACCACAGGGAGTATGACCTTGCCATCCACTCTTAATCGACTGGACCTTCAACCTCTTCTTGGGGACATCCCACTACTGTTGGCTTATATTATGTTCAGGTTTTTGGATTACTTGCAGGTTGCAACAACAGACTGATAGCTTGACTCTCCATGTCTCATCTTTCTTCTGATAAACACATCTAAGTAAGGCCTTTTATTAAAAGAATTTCTTCCAGAAAGAGATTGATCTTTTCTAGGCTGCTCACTAGATAAATGATTAGGATAAAAGAGTTAAGAGGTTTTTAAACCTTTTGAAAAAAAATTTTTAACTGGGATTTTTGTCCTGATCAACTTCCTGACTAACTGTTCTGGTTAAGTTGTATGAAAATGGTTTTGTGTGAAAATTCTTTTGTCCTTGCACCCAACCCTTCTGTACAAAAGATCTAAATGAAGATAAAAATATGACTGAAAAAATCCGAAGTTATAATTACTAAATGGGACCTATGATTTCAGAATAAGGGAGAAAAAAACAAAAACAAAACAAAACCCAGACCCTTGGAAAGTGTGGAGGAGTGGGGACGGCATTAATGATCTTTTTTTTTTTTTTAATGTTTTAATTTATTTATTCATGAAAGTCAGAGAGAGAGAGGCAGAGGCAGAGGGAGAGAAGCAGGCTCCCCGCCTAGCCAGGGAGCCCGATGCGGGACTCGATCCCAGGACCCTGGGATCATGACCTGAGCCAAAGGCAGACGCTTAACCATCTGAGCCACCCAGGCGCCCCTAATGATCTTTGTTTTTCAGAACTGTTTTTCTTAGGGGGAAAAAAAAAGCCATGTTGTCTTGAAGGCTGCTGTGAGTACTTCAAATTCAACCTGACTGCTGAGCCTCCCATCATAACTGACAGACTATGAAAAACAGGGAGTGGCCCTAGCTCCTGCATATTCCACAGCACACCTCTAGATGTCATCATGCTCTTGAGGCAAATAAATTGGTATCACAGATAAGTAAAACCATTTAACTGACTGCCTTTAGGCAGTCCCTGAGTCCCACTGACTCTAAATTATTCAAACTGACTGGGAGCAGAGGGTGGGAGGTACCCCTGGTGGAAGGTCACGTTGGGGCCCTGTTAACTTGTTCTGCTTAATACTGTACATCATGATCAGGGGTATCCTAACAATCATAAACTCTTCGTTTCCAAGGACAGCACGTATGCCTTCTAGAACTGTAGTTCTTGTGTGTGCACCCTAACATGACACTACCTAAGCCCTGGACTGGCCAGAGTTGTGCCGTGCTGAAATGATGCCTAAGCCAGTTAATACAAAAACTTAAGGGCAAATCCACATGGCTTTTTATGACAGGCCTTTACGGTTAATGGGATTTGTTTTAACTAGCTAAGTCTAGGACCCCCTCAATAGTACAAGTTGGTCTCACCCTGCTGCCTAGGGTCCTACTGATAATTTTACTGTAAAGAGACGGTGGCCAAGGGCCAAGGGGGTGGACTATGCCAAAAAGGAATTAATATAGCAGAGACTGCCATCCTTAGAAAGTCCTGCTTGCAGTGTTGGACCCTGTCTGAAATTTGGAACTAGACTGGTAAACAGTTTCCTTCACCGATAAAAACTTTCCCTAACTGATGAGGGTGGCTCATTGTGCCTGGGCTGTTTTGTACAACAGTATCATTTAGCATTAACACCTCCTTTCCCTCTGGGACTAAAATTTTAGTGTATATCAAGGCAGAGGGTATGTGACCAGCACCCAAAAAAATCTTGGGCACTTAGTCTCTCATGGGCTTTCCTAGGCAGAAACATCACACAGATTACTGTATTTTCATGGCTGGGTATGATCTCTGTGACCCCTCATAAGAGGGATTATCAACATTTTTTAACTGCTCATTTAAAAAATTTTTGAGATAACCTGAAAAGAATTTATAACAGAGTTACAAAAATAATAGATTTCTTGTATACCTTCATTCAGTGCCATTTTTGTTAACATCTTACATAAAGATAAAACATTTACATGATGATTTTTTTTTTAAGTAGGCTCCACACACAACATGGGGCTTGAACTCAGAACCCTGAGATCAAGAAGCACATGCTCTACCAACTGAGACAACAAAGTGCCCCTATATATGATTTTTTAAAAGTCTTTCATACATTTTTTTGTAAGAACCTGGGGAGAAAAGGACTAAAAGACAAAATGCTAAAAACTACTTAGAATTCTACGTACCTTCCACTGATAGCACCCAGAAGTTACTCCAGTTGATGCCAATCCATATCCTTTTCCTCCACTGCCATGAGTTAAAATCTGTCCATTCTCAACTAGGCAACACTGAGCTTTCTCTGGGTCAAATGATACTTCTTGTATAGGAAGATTCTCATCTTCTTCCTCCAACTCTCCCTGCTTCTACCAAAAAGGAAGCTGGGTCAGTACTTTGGGATAATCCAAATCTCAGTTAATATATATTCTAAGACTCCTTAGTTTGAGTCCACAAATATTTATTAAATATCTACTATGTACCAGGTACTGTGCAGGCAATGGGAACACAATGATAAATACAGCATGGCCTCTGCATAAAGCTTACAGTCCAATTAGGGGCCAGAGAAATAAATAACACCAGTATTGTGAGAGAATAACAGAAGTTACATGACCAGTACAGCAGAAACATAAAGGTGTAAGTGTCTAAACATGCTTGGGAAGGATAAGGAAAGTATTCAAAAGAGGGTATCTTCTGAGCTGAGTCCTAAATAATAAGAAGGCATTCGGCAGCTGATCAAAGAAGAGAAAGGCATTTAGGGCAGTAAGTAGAGCATTGTGCCAAGGCATGGAGGTACAACAGAGTTCAGTGATTTATAGTAATTGCAAGCAGTGTGGAATGTCTGGAGGATGAGAATGGCAGAAAAGGAGGCTAGAAAGAGAAGAAGAACAAAATCATGGAAGGCCCTGAATGCCATTTAAAGTTTGAACTTTACAGACAATAGGGAGTGCTTACACAAATTTATATAGAGGATCTCTAATCAGATCAATGCTTTATAAACATTGTTTTACCAGGGGTATACAGGATGAAGGCAGAGAGATCAATCGGAAGATTACTGCAAGAGTTCAGGTAAAAAACAGTGAGGACTTCAATTCAGTAATTCACTCAATGAGTATTTATTAAGCATCTACTATGTGTAAGACATTATACCAGGTCCTATATGTTCAGCAGTATATTAGATAGATAAGGTCTCTGCTCTCACATAACTTTTATATGTATAAATAATAAAATGTTTATATATATAAAATGTAAAAAAATATATTTTATATATTCATAATATATATAAAATAAAAACACATAGTTTTAAATATGTATTTCTAATATATTTATATTATATATGTAATTAAATAATATATTTAAAACTATTTAGAACTTACACTTTAGAAGGTAGAAACAGAAGATACACAAACAAAAAAATATCAGGTATGTGCTATGTCAAAATTAAAGCAAATAACGTAACAGAGTATGTGACAAGTAACTCTAGATTTAGGACCAGGAAAGGGAACTCTGAAGAAGTGATGAAGAAGCGGGGATGATGGTTGAAAAAAGAAGGGGTCTTGGGACCAAGCCTTGGGATACTCCAACACTTAAACAGAAGAGGAAGAACTAATAAAAGAGAATGAGAAGAAGCCATTGTACTGAGATAGAAGGAAAACCAGAGAAAGTGTGGGCCCATGAAAACCAAGAGAAAGATTAAGGTAGCTACATAAATGGATTTCAGAACAATTTAGGAAGTAAAATCAATGGGGCCTAGTGACTACATGGATGGGGTGACATTAGGAGAATCAGAATTCCCAAGAACACAGGTTTGGAAGCTATGTGAATGGTGGTGCCACCAATTAAAAAATGGACAGGGAAAAAAGTAAAAAAGTTTGATGGGGAGACACCTGGGCTGGCATTTAAGTTTGGAAGACACTGCATATAGGTGAAAATGGTTCCAGATATATTCCAGACGGCTGGAAAAGGTAAGACTGGAACTCTGAGGGATAACAGAGTTTGGGATGGAGGGAAGGAGAACGTGGCACCAAAGAAGAAATGCCTCTAGAGGGAACCAAGGATTGGCAGAGGAATGGAGATGTAGGAGAAGGCAGTATTTTGAAAACAACAGAAGCTAGAGTTTCCTGAGATCAAGTAAAATGTAGACAAAAAAGTGCATCCTACGTTTAGCAATTAGCACTTACTTTTGTCATTTAATTTCAGTGTTTTGATGGAAGAGCAACAACTGAATTGAAGAGAACATGAGAACTAAGGAGTGGCTTATAAGTATGTATAAAATTACTCTTCTGAGAAGCTTAGCAGTGAAGGACAAGTGAGAGGACATGGGTGGCTTCTTGGGTAAAAAAAAGGATTTTGGGGAGGGTAGGAATGAGAGATGTTTATAAGTTGAGAAAAAGGAACCAGTGGAGAAGGAGAAAGTGCAGAAAGAATATGGAATAACTGATAGAACAAAGTCCCTCAGAGGAGAAGGAGTCCAGAGACAGGAGACAGGATAGTCATTTGTGCTGTCTAAAAATACCTTTTTGGAAGAATCACTTACCTGTGACTTTATTTCTTGTTCTTTTTCCTTTATCTGAATAGCATGTTTGGCCTGAGCAATGGGTGTCTCCCACATACAGTCTGACAGAAGGGAAAAGAGGCGTTCAACAACCTATTTATTGAAAGAAAAAGAATGATGAAATTTGTAAAAGATAATTTTAAGTAATTTTAGAAAAAATAAGTCATGTAACTGTAATATTAAGTCAAATGTGAAATTTGATTATAACAATGTACAAGCTACTTTGGGTGTCTGTAAGTTAAACATCTTTTTTTAGAAGGATCATTAACCCACTTTCTAGTGGGTTCCATGGCCCTCCATGTTTCCTCACTATATGGACCTCTGATAAGGCCACACAACCACACATATTTCTCTCTCTAGAGGCCCAAACCTAGTAAGAAATTCCACAGATTTTCCTTTCCTTCTGACCTTCCAAGTATTCACTATTCCCCTACTCCTCACACCCATAAGCTTAATTTCTTTCTCCTTGCTTGGAAATGAAATAATAAAGCAATCTCAGAAGCAGAAGTTTTGCTACTGAATTAATGACACATTTACCACTGAAGAGACTATAATTTGGATTTGGGGTGAATTATATTACAATGTGAAAAATATCTTCTAATAGCTTTAAAGAATAGAAACCTGAGCCATTTGATCATCTTCTACACCAGATTCACAAGCTGGTAGCACAGCCTCAAGGACGTGAAGTGCAAGGAGCCTCGTTCTTAGGTTACCAACTAGAGGAATACCTGGGAGGGGGGGAAAACACATTTTCTTATTATCAGTGTGACTTACATTCAAAGTGTAAATGAACTTCTTGAATAAAAATATCTGAGGCTCATTAGCCGTTTATGGTTGGAATGGACTACACTTTAACCTATTATCACAAGAATTCTGGACTCATCCCATACCCAATGTACATGAATATTCATGTTTATATCTCAGTTTTTATGTATATATAAGATTTATTTGTTAGAGAGAGAGGGAGAGAGAGAGGGCACGCACATGAGGGGAGGGGCAAAGAGAGAGGCGGAGAAACAATCTTAAGCAGACTCCTCACTGAGTGCGGAGCCCAACGGGGGGGGCTTAATCTCACAACCCTGAGATCATGACCTGAGCCGAAACCAAGAGTGGGATGCTTAACTGACTATGCCACTCAAGCACCCCCCCCCTTTTTTTTAAGATTCATTGATTTATTTTAGAGAAAGAGAAAAAGAGAGAGACCAAAGAGAGAGAGCGCCCATGTGCGCAGGGGGGCTTGGGGGGAGGATTTTTATGTATATATAAAGGGAATAGCACTATAATAACTACTGTGCCAAGTACTACTATGTTATGCATTTCATACACATTAACTCTACTGATCTTCACAAATCCTACCCGTTTTACTGATGAGGAAACCGAGGCTGAGAGAAGTGAAGTAAGGTGACCATAGTTCAGCAGAGGTAGAATTTTAAATAGATCTGTTAATCTCTAAAGCTCAGGCTTATCATAGCCTTTCATGGCTTCTTCTCCATCCTGGCAGGCCCTGACTGCCTCCCAGAGATTGTTAGGATTAATGGCAAGTAAACAGTTTGTACTTTTCTAAAGTAAGCAAAGGTAGAGGCAGAATAATGATGCTCTTTTTTATACCTTCTACCACAACAAAACCAATTAAAAATAAATGAATATCTGATTTTTTTCTTTATGCTCTAAGACATTAATCAATATAAGCCTCACCTTATTAAATGAGAGAAAAAAAGCTGTTTTAAGTTATACTAGTTAAGAAAAACTAGCAAAGTATATTGAGAATGCATACATATAAAATAACATGGTACCATAGAAAATTAAATGATGGGCGCCTGGGTGGCTCAGTTGGTTAAGCGACTGCCTTCAGCTCAGGTCATGATCCTGGAGTCCCTGGATCGAGTCCCACATCGGGCTCCCTGCTCGGCAGGGAGTCTGCTTCTCCCTCTGACCCTCCCGACCCTCCCCTCTCTCATGCTCTCTCTCTCTCAGTCTGTCTCTCTCAAATAAATAAATAAAATTAAAAAAAAAAAAAAAAGAAAGAAAGAAAATTAAATGATGTTTTAGCATATTTAAGAAAGACTGGGGATTGATGAAAAAGTTCTGGAAACGGAGAGTAGGGATGGTTGAATAACACTACGAATGTACTGAATGTCACTGAATTGTAATGCTTAAATAGTTAAAACTGTAGATTTTATTTTATATTTTATTTTATATCACTGTAAATTTTATGTGTATTTTACCACAATTGAAAAAAAAGACTAGGAAAGGACTGACAGTAATCCATGCAAGCAGACCAAACTTCTAGGCTAAGAACTGGGAGGTGAGCTTATTACATACAACTTTCATAGATAGCACACAATCAGAAGTTATAATCAAGACAACAGAAATCATATTATGATAAGAGAAAATGGACAAATGAGATCTGCACTTTGATAATCAAGAAGTGATGTCAAAATCTGTGCCAAATTATCATTTTAAACAGTATGTTCTCTGCTTATTTTTATTATGGTAATCCAAACAAATAGCGTCAAGTTCTTTAGATTAAATCTATCATCTAGTCTGGTGCTACTTTCTATTATTTCCTATCAATTTTTACTTCTGAAAGTAGATTTTTCTTTTGATCAAGTAAGTATTTAGAAAATAAAAGTCTTGAGGGCGCCTGGGTGGCTTAGTTGGTTAAGCGACTGCCTTCGGCTCAGGTCATGATCCTGGAGTCCCGGGATCGAGTCCCGCATCGGGCTCCCTGCTCGGCAGGGAGTCTGCTTCTCCCTCTGACCCTCCTCCCTCTCATGCTCTCTGTCTCTCATTCTCTCTGTCTCAAATAAATAAATAAAATCTTTAAAAAAATAAAAATAAAATAAATAAATAAATAAAATAAAATAAAAGTCTTGAAATCAAGGTCAAATATCCAATGTTGTTCAAGTCCAGCACTATCTGAATAAAATACGTGTGATGTATAAAAATACTCTAACACAAGGCAAAGGTCATATACCTGAAGAACACTTCTGAGATGCTATATTTAGAAGCACTTCTGTCCATTTTGGGGAAGCCATTTTTGATTGAATTGCTTTTGAAGATACAACTCTGCGAAGAAAAACTAAAAAATCCCCCAGATGCAGTTCGGCTGCATGTTGTTTCCTAAGAGCAGCTGAAGAGGGAAAAGACAAGTTCACATTACAACCAAAAATCAACAGGAAAATGTCTTATCAAGTAACTTGCATTTAGATGCAGGATGCCCAAACTTAATTCAAAATTTAAGTTGTCAATTAGCTGCTAAATTTTTAAAACTTAACAGAATGGGGAAAGGTCAGAAAATAATGCCAAGCTGAAAACATTTTTTACATTTGTGTACAATAGTGAGGTTGCTAGGATAAAGTATGTGTATTTGGTTTTGTGCATTTTCTTTTTTACTGCTATTCTGAAAAACAACAGTTCTCTATCCAAGTCTAGAGTTTTACCAGGTAGAATCTGAAGGAAATGGTCTGTGAACCCCCTTAAAATAGTATGAAAATTGTGTATTTGAATAGTAAAAGAGTTCACAACGTGGATCACATTTTCAAAAAGTCCATGATCCCCCAGCCCAATCAAATTAAGAGTCACATCTCTAAAAACCCCTTGGTGCTTTCAGATTCTATAAGGAAACAAACTTCCAGGCCTGAATCTGATTTGCCTGAGCACTAACTCCATGTATAAAGATCTTTCATACAAACGTGCCCTAACCAATCTTCCCAGTTTTTCCACCAGCATCAGTACCAGACTCTCGGCCCCCTCATAGATTCCCTCCCCCACTGTGCATTTTGAGACCAGAGAACTATCTGCTCTTCATGTAATACACCATGTTCTATCATCATCCAACACCTTTTATACCCTCTCAGCCTGGCAAAGTCCCACTCAAGAGTCAAGGGGAGGAAGGATGCCAGTGAGGCAGTTGCCCAGAATGTCAATCTCTAAGAGGCACAAAAACATACAAAATCCTAACAATCTGAAGGCAGGTATACACAGCACTCCTTTCAGGGAGATCCTGGCATGTCAAATTAAGGAATACACAGACAAGTCACTTTAGAGGGAGACCCCCGTACCAAGGGCCACACTTAGATGGCCAGGAATCTACCTTCACAGACATCTCATCATAACTGGAGGACTTCTGTTCTGCTGAAATGGGTGTGCATGTCTATGACAGAACTAGAACGCTGGCAATAATTAGAGACCATTGTACTCCTTTGCTACACTTCCTCCACATGGTACTCTAACTCTTCTTTGCTTAAATGCTAATAAGCAAATATTTTTATAATATCAGTTTAAAGAATATAAAATTATTAACCTACCCTGGGTACCCACATATCACTCCAACCATTCCTTCAAAATCCAGTTCAAAAGCTACCTCTTCTATGTGGCCTTCTCTCTGGGTAGAGATCCTTGGGAAAATCTCTTTTCTCATGAGGCCTCCATTCTACCCCCCATCCTCACTCCCAGCAAGTATCTCTGTAACAAGACACTAAATGAATTAAATTAACTGAAGTCTGGAGACCTTAAATATAAAGCTGGTTGATACACCTTGGTGATTCAGTTTGTTTCAGTAACAATACTATGTTTGAAATGAAAGGTACACCTTACTTTTAGTTAAGTATTTTAGAGAGTTTGTGGGGTTATTAAAAGCTGGCCACTGCATGTGACCAGAATCAGTCTCACTCCCAGCCATCCCCATGAATAGAGAGAGTACAACATTCTCTCTAGGATGACCTATGTGGATTCAGTCTGCTGTTACACCTACCGAGTTCACTCATGGAGAACTGTTTCTTTCTTTACTGGATATGGAAGGGCCCAGTTTTCCTGGGAACCTACAGGTTGAGAAGTAACTCTATTACGTCTTCCTTGCTGTCCATATGTGCAGTATTCAGCACAGAATGGTGAGAAACTATTACCTTAACCACCTTGTATTCCTCACTGGATCTCAGGAAAACAGGAGGTGGCATTAAAAGCTTGTGTTTATTTTACCCCCTCTGAGTCTGCCCATGCTCTTTGTCTAAGTACCATACTCTCCATATGAACAGGGAGAAGGAATGTGCCACAGGTTCAGCCTCTGAAATCAAAAACTGGTCCTTAATCAGACTCATCCATCCTCTAGATTCTGACTTAAGAAATTTAGCTCTTTCTTCTGAGCTTCTTGTATTACACTGTAATTATTTGTTGGCATGTCTGCCTTTCTCATTACCCTGAAGATTCCTGAGGACAGAGACAATGTTTTATCATTTTTGTATCCACAGGGTATTTCCTCTATCCACTCACCTACCTACACAATATTATTTAAATATTACTTTATCTAATTTTAACATTATTAAAGGATTTTAACAGAGAGGATTTTAAGGGCTCCCAGAGTTTATTATGGTAATAAGACATGGTAGTTCTGCCAAAACTTTTTAAATAAATGACCAATTTTAAACTTTTATTCCTTAATTATGTAGCAGACAAAGGTAGCACTTCTGCTGTTCAGGGTTTAAATTCTACCGAAATACAATGTTCACTATAGGTTTTTAAAGCTATGATCAGACGCTCATATTATATAGCAATGAAATATATGACAAATACAATTAAGTTTTTTAGTGACCAGGAAACATAACAGCCTAGCAAGAAGTTCAGCTATTCTAATTCTAACCTAGTTCCCAAATATGAAAACCCTTGGTCCTGGAGGAACACTTAAGCCAAGATTATGATTAAAGATGGGCTGTCAAGATCAAATGCTCAAATGCTAAGACATAACCTGGGAGAATCAGTCACCTAGAACCTCTAGATTCTAGACCCGGGACAGCCAATGAGAAGCTGAATCTAGAGAGGAAGCAGTATGGTCACTGCATCAAGGTTAACTGACTCTAAGGAGAGGAGGTTCGGTCAGAAGCTCATCTAAATCATACATATTTGGAGAGAAAAGGGGTTTATAAATGAATAAAAATTCTTTCAAAAAATTCCTTCACTCCTCACAACAGAAAGAAGTCTAGATTCTAATGATATTTACACAATGAGGACTCAATAAATGCTTGTGAATAATGACAAAGAAAAGGGTTTATGCTACCTCTGAAGTCTTTCTTCTCAGTTTCTCCACTGGAGTCAACTTTTTTTTCTTCTTCTTCACCCTCTTCTCCTTCCCCTTCTCCAAAAGAGGCCATAAGTAGGACACCAGCTTGGGATAACAAATTCTTCAACTGACTACAGAGTAGGTCCAACAAGGACTGAACTACTTTGGGGCTCAGTTTATCAGCATAAGTCCTACATGAAGTAACAGGAAAAGAACAATGGTAATAACACAGCTGGGCAACTGTTTGTGCTCAAACACATAAAGGAGATTAGAGGGAAATGGAAATTACTAAAATGTGAAAAGCCTAGGTCCCACATAGTTCTACCAAGACATCTATAATGCTCACCCTGTAGTGATGGCTAGAATCTGCAGCAATCTTGTACTAGCCACTTTTAAAGCTGTGCTAAGCTGGGAAACCCCTGTCTTTGGCAACAACTGCAGAGGCTGTCCCAGCATGGTGTCTGTGCCACATAACTGCGACAATACGTTTAGCAGACCAGTGGAAATTGCCAAAGAAACATCCACTGGTTGATAGTGAACACTCAGGGCAAAAACTGTAACCAAGAGGAGACGTTGCTGGGCTTCTAGAAAAGAAAGAAAAAAGAGAGACAACTGAGAATTTTCTTTGAAGTCAACAAAGCATTTACTAAAATAAATCATATTCCAAAATATAAATAGTAATGTGGAACACTATTACATTTTCAAATATTTATTCTCCACCTGTAAATTGACCTACTAATGTTAAAACAAGATACAGAACACCTAAAGTATCTAGCATAAAATGTAACTTGCATCTTGTATTTGCAGGGGCAGTTACTCACCAATGTGATGCTTGTTTGCTTGCAGAGCTCTCTCTAGGGTAGCAGACAATTGTTGATAAATCTTATGCACAGCCACCTGGATTTCAATCTGAATATTTCTTTTAGCCGCTCTGATCCCATCCTGAATTATATATAAAGATTTACTTTTTCTATTAGTAACAATAACACCTCCTACCCAAATAAAAGTAATAACATTTTATCCCACTCTATGATAAAGCCTTATGGTGATTTTTAATTATTCAGTATATTTCAGTATATAAAAGTTTTATAATAAGTTTATACTTAAATGCTTGACAATTCTTGATTCTATATAATCTTTCTCCTTTCCCACAAAGCAATTTTTCTTCTCTAAATATGGAAGACATAAAGACAACACCCAAAAAAATTTTTTTCAAGCCATCAGAGAAACTAGGTAAAGTGATCAAGTGCAAATGTAAATTCTTGAAATCCATCCTCGCAAACACCAATCCCTATCCCAAATTAGATCTATCTCTATCCAGGGGCGCCTGGGTGGCTCAGTTGGTTAAGCGACTGCCTTCGGCTCAGGTCATGATCCCAGGGTCCTGGGATCGAGTCCCGCGTCGGGCTCCCTGCTCTGCAGGGAGCCTGCTTCTCCCTCTCCCACTCCCCCTGCTTGTGTTCCCTCTCTCGCTGTGTCTCTCTCTTTCAAATAAATAAATAAAATCTTAAAAAAAAAAAAAAATCTATCTCTATCCAATTTGGCTAAGGATTAAGAAAACTGAGCCAGCAAAGAATCTAAAAGAATAACAGTAAAAATGGCTCACCTGATCCCAACTATACTACTATTACTCAGGAAACTAAACCAATGAGATATCTTTAAGAGTCATTTAAAAGTCTTTATACTTTTAAACCTCAATCTTAAACACCAGAACATTTAGCATTATTAAACCGATTTTGTAAAATATATACACACACACACTCACGCACATACACACGTGTATAAATATGCTTATTTATTTATAATCTAAATGTACTGCAAGGTGTCATCCTCACACAACAGCTCCATCACCCACCTGATAGTGATGCAATCGGCCACTCTCTCCTTTGGCTCCTACATGTCCCACAGTGCCTAAACCAAAACACCCTGCTAGAAACTGCAGCCTCACAGATGTGAGCAGTGTGGATGACTGGAAGCCTGAGCTTGACCTGCTTCCTGCCACAGAGATGCTACCTTTTTCCTCCATCCCAGACAAGAGAACGAGGATCTGGTGAAGTGCTTCTAAACGAAGCTTGAGAAAAGTAAAATAAATATATTTTAGAGTCCGGACTCTTTCACTGAACTGAGATACAACGGAATTCCAACACAGATAATATATCACTTAGCACACAGAAAGCTCTGACATTTCTTAGACATCTATTCTACTAAACATTTATTTTATTATTATGACTTTTTAAAAATCAAAATATTTCTAAAAACTCTATAAGCATACTTCAGTATAAAAGAGGCTACACAGGGGGGCGCCTGGGTGGCTCAGTTGGTTAAGCGACTGCCTTCGGCTCGGGTCATGATCCTGGAGTCCTGGGATCGAGTCCCACATCGGGCTCCCTGCTCAGCAGGGAGTCTGCTTCTCCCTCTGACCCTCCCCCCTCTCATGCTCTCTCTCTCTGTCTCATTCTCTCTCTCAAATAAATAAATAATCTTTAAAAAAAGAAAAAAAAAAGAGGCTACACAGGACAACGGGGAAAATAGATTTAAGTAAAAGAGACCTAATTTCAAGGCCAGACTCTTCCACCTACTGTGTGGCCTTGGGAAACTCATTTAACTTCCTGAATCTCAGTTTCTTCATGTGTCAAAAGAGGCCAATACTGTAGTACTTTAACTTACTCACATTGTGATGCTCATGAGAATAAATATGTGAAGGTTTCAAAACCGTAAGGTACTATGATATAATGAAGTTATATAGAACGAATACTGTTTAATTCAAGAACTAGAAAAAGTATTTCTGAAAGGTTTCTCTGTGATTCTCCTGAACATGGGGCTCTATCTTCCCTAGGAAGACAACACCCACCACTGTGGCCAATCAGTCTATCCTTTTTTTTAATAAACTTTTTATTTTGAAATAATTATACATCTAATACTTGTACAGAACAGCTGAAAGATGGTACAGATGGTTCCTGTATGCCTTCCCCCTACCTTTTGCTAATGTTATCATCTTAGGTAACTATGGTACATTTATCAAAACTATGAAATGAACACTGGTACAACACTATAACTAAGCCATAGATTTTATTTGGATTTCACCAGTTTTCCCATAATGTCCCTTTTCTATTCCAAGATCCAATCCCAGACAGGGATTCCTTAGTCTCCTTTTTAAGTCTGTGACAGTTTCCATTTTTCTTTTGGAAGAGCAGTTCATGTATTTTATAGAATGTCCCTCAGTTTGGTTTGCCTGATGTTTTCTCATAATTGGACTAGAGTTATGGATTTGGGGGAAAATACCATAAAGTCCTCTTCTCATCACATTATTTTCAGACATGTATGATAACACCATAACTTATTATTGATGATGTTAATCTTGATCACTTGGCTAAGGTAATGTCCACCAGGTTTCTGCAATGTAAAATTACTCATTTTTCCCCCCTTTTTATACTCTGTAAGCCCCAAGCCACTAAGTCCAGCTTACTTGGAAAAAAAGGGGAATTAAGCTCTACCTCCTGGAAGGAAGAGTATTAAAGGATTTGTGTACAGGGGCGCCTGGGTGGCTCAGTCTGGTTAACGTCTGCCTTCAGCTCGGCCCTGGGACAGAGCCCCACATCCGGCTCCCTGCTCCGGGGAGTCTGCTTTTCCCTCTCCCTCTGCCCCTCCCCCATGCTTGTGTGCGTGCGCTCTCTCTCAAATAAATAAATAAAATCTTTAAAAAAAAGCAGTGTATATGTTAAAACCAGAAGAATTATAAATATTTTGAGGGAGATACTTTGAGGCTATGAAGACATCTTATGTCTCCTTGAAGTTTTGCTAATTTTAGCATTTATCATTATTACTGTGGTGTTCTAATCTAGCCCTTTTTATTTTTTTATGTTTTTCAAAATAATTTAATGACAAATATTTCTGTATAATAATAAAAGATGCTTAACTTTATATTAATATATTGGAGATATTTATCATTTCCTAGTACACATTTAGATTATTTATCAAACATTGCTAAAATAGAGAAAAGCTCTAACAAACTACAAAAGTAACTTTATGTCTCCCAAACATTAATATCAAGTAGAAAAGCAGCAAGCAGTGATTAGCTATGTTCATACACTATTTTAATAACCCAAGAGGTAACTCTGAATACGACTATTTGATCTTTTTTTCACATAATTTTGTTAATGACATTATCTGAAACATCATTTTAAAGTAAGGATTTCAGCATGTCTCTATGAAGGTTTCTGCAATCTAGCCCCTTTTAAATGGAGACAAATGGGTCAAAACTGGAGGCTCCAGGAAGCCGATCTGTATGCTCACCAGCCAGTCGCACTCTGGTTTCTAAGAGACAAGGAAAGACTTATGATTAAAGTATCTTGTTCTAAGAGATGGCAATTAAAAATGTACTTTTGTCCACTTCAAACAAAATATTATGCTGTTTTAGTTATAAGAGTGACATCAAAAAGTGGAGGTGGAAGAAAGAGAGAGGGAAGGAGAAGAAAAGGAAAAGTTTTTCCTATACTGTGCATTCGGTGATTTGGGTTTCCATAGTGCCTCACGAGGAGTAAATATCAAAGACTTACTTCTGCCCTTAACTGCTGCTGCTCCATAGCGATGATGGAGGCCTGGGGACTTGTAGACATACTTTCCTCCGGTTCCTTAAAACCTGGGGCATTCCCCACGTCTCCACTCACAAAGCTCACAACATTTTCAATCAAAGTGTGAACTCCCAAAGACTTGGTCAGATCAAAATCAGACTCGAAGGAGTAAGAGGAGTTGCATAACCAGTCTCTGCTATGTTTCAGGCGAGCCCAAGAGTCACTCAGGGATTCCAACTGACTGTGCAAAGGACCTACACACAAACAGAACAAACAGGTATCAATGACAACCAAGTAGAGCATACATTCTGAAACTAGACGAGGGCTGGGTGCTGCTACCATACCAACTGGTGAGAAATGGACACTCATGTTTGAATACATGCATGCATTAAGTGAATCTGAGCAAAATGCTTTGGTAAAAAACAATAAACAAACAAAAAGTAGAGCAATGTAAGAAAATAAAGGGAAAGCCCTGTTTGATGTATCAGTGTCTCTGTAAGCGCTTTAGCAACACGCTGCCACAAGAAAAAGAAAGGCAGAAGCTGCTCTCAAAATGCTTAGCTTAAAATGCTCTGCAGTATTAAACCAGACCACCATTTATGAACAAAAAAGAACTTGACATTTGGGACACTGCTGGTAAGACCTAATAGTAATAGGACTTCATCTGATTTAACGTTATTTTTGCAAAGAGTAAGTTAAGACTGAGCAAAGAGTCTACATATTTACAATGAAACATTACCAAAAAAAATGAATATAGAAGGGCAAGTAAACTTACACAAAAAGGAGACATAAACATCACCCTTTGGGTTTCATTAATATAAGGAACACTTTCACTGTGTCATATGCATATTTATTGCAGGTTGTGAAACTCCTATATAGAGGAAGCAAAGTTTCACAGACAAGAATATATGAGATTTACTGTAAATGATATCTATTTAAAATTACCAAGTGATGTCACAATAGTTGCTAGATATAATACCATTAGTTTTTGCCAGTGGGCATTTTCTCGACTAAATAGACAAAAACATTAGACGACAAATATGTTAATATGTTTGAACTCAACAACTGTCCAAGTCACATGCCAATATTAGCTTTAAATAAATATGTAAATGTCCAGTTCTTACAAGCCTTGTCTTTTTTAATTTAATTGATCTCAGGTACATGAATTAGATTAATCATAATCCTTGGCTCATGATATACTCTCATCATTGGTCCATGCATGGCCTGCTTCTGTATTTATTTATAAAAAATGTGAACACAAGAACTAGAAAATTGATAGGAACTTATATCTACCTATCTGTTCCTCCTCCAAGCCATCTCTCCCTATCTCTTCCTAGCTACAGTTGTCATTATCCCTAACCTGGGTTTATCATTCCTTTGCTTTTATTAATGCTAAATATTGTTTTATCTTATATGTATTCATTCCCAAGACAAAGAATGTTTAGTTTTAGGAGGTTTTGACCTTATAAAAAAATATCATTTTATGTACATTTTTTGGGCATACTCTCTTCCATCAATATAATACTGCCAATTTTCACTCACATTATTGCATGTCGCCATAGTTCATTTGTATGAATGCTATATAATGTCCTATCACGTGAATATACCAAAGTTCTCTATTAGGAATGCATCTTAAGGTACCCAACAAAATATGCATTCCAAAAATTATATTTGTTGCATAACAAGATGAAAAAGATTTGGGAAGAGAACTACTTAAACACTAATGCCCACAGAGAAAACAAATTAATACAATATTTACTGCTTAACTTATTTCTGAATTACTACACTGGTGTCAGTAAAACCCTAGGACTTCAAAATTAGATGTAGAAATTCAGCTAATATTATAAAGCAACTGAAATAATTTATAAGCATTCTACCAGAATAATTTAAAATGGCAACAAATATATGGTTTATCTGCCTTCCATGTTTCAGCAAGAATTCTTAAGATTAAAAAATGCTGAATTTTCAGTTTTACTGAGCATAAAAAATAATCAATCTGAAAAATTCCCCAAATTGTATAGCTGAGTATTTTTTCACATAAAATAGAAAAGAGTAAAAAAAATCCAAAGAATAATGTCAAGGATGGATAATGTATTAAATTAAAAATGATATTTAAAGAATAAAGCAGAAGCTAATTTTTAAAAAAAAGAAATAATCATTTTCCATTTCCTTAAGCACCCTAAATTCAGAATCTGGATATAGCCTTAACTTAGAAATGATAGTTTCTGGCTCTTGCATTGAACTTCTTTGTTCAATAATAAAATTTCATAATAAAAAGTTCTTCTGTTTTCCAATACTTACAAATTACTGTGCAATGAGCTAGTGTTAGAACCACAGAAGTAAAAGGGACCTTGAAGATTATGTAGTCCTCAATTTCCAATTGAGGAAACAGAGACTCAAAAAATTGATCTGTTAAGGGCGCCTGGGTGGCTCAGATGGTTAAGCGTCTGCCTTCGGCTCAGGTCATGATCCCGGCGTCCTGGGATCGAGTCCCACATCGGGCTCCCTGCTCCTTGGGAGCCTGCTTCTCTCTCTCTCTGTCTCTCTCTCTGTCTCTCATGAATAAATAAATAAAATCTTTAAAAAAAAAATTGATCTGTTAAATTAATAACACTAATTCCTTAATTTTATGGGAGGGATGTGATCTTACATATTCCTGTTACTCGTCAACATCACGAGTCACTAGTCCATGGAAATGTCAATTGCCTGCCTACACAAAGGTCCAACTGTGAAGAATATACAAAGAGTGAATTGCTTTAATATACCCCCAAATGTTCTAGGATTGGGTAGGTAACCCATTCAAATCCTCTCTGTAAATTAAAGCAGGGGCTAAAGTTTTTGTATAGAGTCAGACAGTAAATATTTTAGGTTTTTCTGGGTCATAAAGGTCTGTGCTACAACCACTCAACTTTGCTGTTGTAGCAGGAAAGCGGCCATAGACAATATATAAACAAATGAGTGTGTGGCTGTGTTCCAAGAAAACCTTATTTACAAAAAAAAGGTAGCAGACCAAACTTGGCTCACTAGGCATAGTTTGCTGACCCCAATGTAGAAGATGCAATTTATTAGGGATAAGACCCAAACAAAACTTTGTATGACTAAAAGAAAGAACAAGAAAAACACGATATGAAAGCATTAGGATAAATAAATAAAATAACTGTAACCCAAATATTTAGGCTGACATAAAAAATACTTTAAAACAAAAACATTATGGAAATGAGAGATGAAAGAACTCTTAGTCTTTAAAAAACTTGTAACAGGGACGCCTGGGTGGCTCAGTCGGTTAAGGGTCTGCCTTCGGCTCAGGTCATGATCCCAGGGTCCTGGGATTGAGTACCACATCGGGCTCCTTGCTCAGCGGGGAGCCTGCTTCTCCCTCTGCCTGCCGCTCCCCCTGCTTGTGCTTTTTCTCTCTCTCTCTGACAAATAAATAAATAAAATCTTTTAAAAAATAAATAAATAAAAATAAAAAAATAAAAAACTTGTAACAACCTGATAACTTTGGTTTGTTCGACTTTGTTTAATCTGAATATAGGAAATACTGTGTCTGAAAAGTACAACAAAAGCTTCTATAGAGTAATTGTGACTAAGTCCAGTTCTCAGTATTAATTCAGAGTCATCTACTATAAAAAGAAAATATAAAGTCCAGGAAAATTTTGAGATTGTTTACTTGTCCTTACAACTTTGGTTCTTAAATGGAATTTTCAAAATGAACATGGCAGAGCTGCAATACATACTTTATAAATCATAAAATATGTAGGCAAGCTAAAAGGGGAAAAAAATTAAACATGCCATCATGTACTTGCTTGAAGCTCTTCTTTTTTCTGGGGCTCAACTGGCCAAAAAGGAGTAAATACACTACCACACAAGAATCAGAAGACAAAAGGAGAAATTTGATACAGGAGACAACATTTACATTTGCTCTTCTTTATATAATGTAATTTGAAATGCATAGTTACAACAGCATTTCACCCATACATGTCATACCACGAAACACACATGCTGATAAATGTTTCCAGTATTATTATGGCTGTAAAACCCTAACACTTTATTTAAAGACTTAGGGAATAAAAAACCAAACCATATAATATTTTAACTAAGAAGATTCCTGATGTTGCTTCTTAAATTGTTGCTTTGGTATCCCCACCATTTTTCACTGCATCAGCTTCAGCTTAACTATGAAAACTAAAGTTAAGTATCTGCAAAAAGGTATCTTTCAGTGAAGGATGACCTCAGTTCTACACAACTATAGCAAGTCTTCTAAGTATTTATCAAAGTACCAAAATACCAACACATTTAACAGGGTTTGTCAAAAATTTTGACAAGCTGCTATAAGAATTAAATGTGTTACTATGTTTTACATGATCAGAACAATGACTGGCATATATAAGCAGTTTAAAGGTGTTTAAAGAATGCAAATGTCATATTATCTCTGAAGTGCTAAGCAGAAATATGTTTCACCTATCTCTTTTTAAAGTAATTTATGACTTTTTTTGGTTTTAGAATTTAGCTTCCATGCCTCTAAAGAGCTGAGCAAGTTGACAGAGCTAAATTTATTTGCTCACTTTGCTCTACTCCTTCCTATATGCACTTACTTGGCCCAACTATGAAAGCATGAATCCTAGTATCTCCAATGCCACATACTGAAATTATAGGCACTTGGCACTCCCAAGGAGGAGTAAGTCTTTGGAAGCGCAATAAGGGCAGCTGAAATGTGTAGACAACCATTAATTGTTAATTGATACAGCCATTTAATTTCAGTAAATGGGACAAAATTAGACACTTATCTCTCTCTAATTTTTCTTATTAGGTTTTTAATAACTCAGGACCACTGAGACTAATAATTACAAAAGCTATGTGAGGGAAAAAGTTTACATTTCCTCTTCAAAATATTGGAAAGGGGTAAACAAGTATGTAGAAGAATTGTCACTTAGCTGGACATCTGCATGTCCTTCATAGCTCAAGTTAGAATCAGAACACCTAAATGGCCCCAAACAGTTCTCAGACTTGGTAGGTTCATTTGCCCAACTGAAGATAAGCATACTGAGGCTTACGGCATCTGGTCCATATTGGCAATAAATAAGGAAAAAATAGGGTAGCTTATTTTACCATTATTTAAGAGCAAAACAAAACAAAAAAACCACCATGGTCAGAAGGTAGTCACTAAATATACATGATCTTTAAAAATTCCTTTCAAAATATATTGTCCTAAATGTATTTCAATGTTTGTTTCTTTTAAAGAAGGAAATCCATAATAAAACTATTAAGTGTACATTTTCATTGTTTAATCCACAAGCGCTAGGATTCATGAGATTGAAAACTACTCATTTTTGCTGCCCTTCCTAAAACAGTACTTCTACTTTCTAGTCACCTATTCCTAGGAACAAAGCATCAGCAGATTTTTTTCTCTGGGACCATTAAAATGTAATGATTACTAAGATAAATTGGTACCATATTAAGTGATATCATGAAAACTTACATAACTAGTTTGCCTCCCTATTATAATTTCCTAAGTGGGTAATTAAAAAAAAATTCTTCCCATGAGGTCCTATATTTGCTTTTCTGTTTTCCACAAAATAAGTTAAATTCCAACAGGTTACTAGATTTTTGGTACTACCTTGAGCTTTTTGGAGAAGGTGGTTTATCCACAAATAAAATTTGGATTAATGGCTTAATTCATTTGTATCTACTTAGATCTAAAACTACAGAAATTCCACATCTACTTACAGGATAATAGTTTAAAAAACTGAACAGGTAGTTACTCTAGGGCAGTAATTCTAAAGTATTAGAGTAATTCCTCCTAAGTAATTTACACTCAAATTCTAGGTTATGCTTAATTCAAAGATAAAGATACCACTTTCTGTTTTATTCCAAACATTAGTTTGCCACATGCTGTCATGGCTAATACAGACTAAATCTCACATTTATATTTCCATAAACAAGATAAGGATTTGAGAGAAAAGAATAATTTTAGCCAATGGACTATCACATATAAATATAATTAGTATAGCAGGAGGCTCTTACACTATAGACTGGAACCCTTATGCTACTCAGTAAGTTTGGAACCATCTTCTCTCTAACACCAAATGATACGCATTCATTAACATAACAGAAATTTTAGCAACAGGGCTCACCTGAGCTAACCGAAAATTTAATTCCTAAGTCAAGTGGTTAAGGAAAATAACTCTCTGGCTAATTATGGCACGTGAACTGCCAATTTTCAAAGAATTAGAAAATAATAAAGTACATGCTGCACGTTATACTAAACATCACTTAATTTTTTTCATATACAAATACCTTGTAATTTTTTTAGAAACCCAGCACTATGTTATAACCCAACAGGTAAGTTACAGTCTCTGAAGACTTTCCAATAAAGAAAGCACCAGTTCTAGTCATTACTCCTAATATTTCAGAAAAATCATTCTCTGCATTCTAATTATAATTAAAGGACAAAATATTGTCATATTTTATTCTATAGAAGTACCAACATTTCTTCTTCTAAGTTATAAGCACAAAAATGAAAAAAACTGTGTGTGCATTTCTTCTCCTCATTCCTCAGTTTTCCCTCATTTCTTGTTTTTTTTCCTGTGGGGGGGGAACCTAACATCCTGCCAAGGAAGCTATGAAGAGAAGGGTTTCCTTTTGAAGTACAGAAGACTTAGTATCACAGGAAAAAAAATTTTCCCACAGGCTAAAAAATTGCCACTAGTGCCAACTCTGAACATCTCACATTTTCACAACCACAGTATAAATGGGTTCAATAAAAGTACCAGTTAATAGAGAACAATACTTGGAGAGTTTTTAGTTTTCCTTGAATTCAGATTCTCTGAAACTGCTGTCCTTTCCACACATCTGTATATATAACCAAGAGTTAACTATATTATTCACTGAGATAGAGCTTCTAACAAACAAGCTTAACTCTTGATGACACTCTAAAATTGTTTCTCATGGGAAAATTTCTCCCTAGAAATCCTAAGTTCATGCCTTACATGCTTTATCTTATGAGGCAAAGAGAGCAAAAACAAGTGGAAACTTCCTGAAAGTGTGCATGGGTACGTGGGAGAGTGAATGGAGGAGAGTTCTCCCTGAAACACCTTTTAAACTATGGCAACTATACCAGTGAACTAAAATATGGCAAATCATGTACATAACCCCCCATAATATAAAGCATTGCTTCTGGAGTTCCACAGGACTTATTACAAAGTTAAAACACATGACAAATGAGAAACAAAACAGATTATTAACTCCTAGACATTTCTAGATTTTAAAAGGGTATAGATTTTAAAGAAAATGATCTTCCTTTTAAGTCTTCCAATAAGATGTTTCTAAATTTGCTTCTGCAATAATGCTTCAATGACAATCATATCTAAATACATCAGAAATGAAAACAGCTACTTCATTTAACCAGATTTTTAATTTCTTAACACTTACCTCTCTTTCTATGAGATGATGCCAAATCCAAATCAACATTTCGTCTTCCACTCTATTAAGTTAAAAATAAATAATAAAATTTAGTTGTGAAAAGTGCTTTAAGATTAAGATTTAATACAATATTAGAATAAAAATATAATTATAGCAATGTGCTACTTATTCACAAGTCAAGTCAGACTAACAATACGAAGTCTCTAAAAACCCACTGAAAACAGCTCTAAGAAAGCCCAGGTACATAACTCTGAGATACTAAAACACAAAGTCAAGGTATACACTAACACTGCAAAGTAGCATAAGTTCTTCTTTGTTGTCACCTTTTCTTCTTTGGAATCGTAGTCTTTTATTTTCCAAACACATTATGACCTTATTAATACCCTCTAGATGTCTAAAGCTCCCTGCGGTAAAGTCCCATTTTCAAAAATTATTACTTGTTCTATTCTCACTTTACGTTCTTTTCAAAAGCCCCACTAGTCTTGGCTAAGTGTTAAGAGGAAGAGAATCTGATGAATCCACACTAACAGAAAAATAACATAGTCCTAAACCTTCTAGCAGTATTTTAAAAAGATTTTAAAATGTTTTTAAAAGCCTGTTAAATATAAAAATCTCAAACTGGTGAAACTGCAGACAGCTCAATAAAAACAGTGAAGGCTTTCAGGAAGCCTTCTGTTTCTGCTGGGGAGGGGGTGTAGACAACTATCTGCTCTGCTCATATAGCCAACCAAACACAAACCATAGGTGGCTTATTTTCACACAGACTTGACATTATAGTCTTAGGAATTTCATTCATACTCTATCACACAATAAAAAAAATTGGCGGCAAAGAAGAAAGGTTGCAGAAATAACAAAATAGACTCATTTAGGAAATGCCATTGTAGAAAATTGTTACCTGGTTACACACAGACACATGTACCTACATTGTGGATAAACACATTCTGTCTTACACACACATACACACCAAAAATAAGTATAGTGTCAGGCCATTTGGCGCTGGACAAAATACCAAATGTCACAATATTTCCTAAAGATATCACTGTATCATGCAATAAACATTTTTATCACACAGTACCTCTGTCATGAAGGCTCATGGAAGAGTTTTATCTCAGGCCTCAGAACCAGAATTATCTGTGTTTCCCTTGAACAATTGGTTTGTATATATCTTTTAGACACTGAATCATGTGAATCATGCTTTTCCTGTTTGGTGGCTCACCTTCAGCAGGACATCACAAGATATATGCTGAGGTATACAAATCTTACCCAGGGCTTTATCTCTCAGCTTCTTTCAGCCCTAATTCATTAATCTAATTTATACCTTGATAAATTATTTTTCTACACTAAAACAAATCCTCTGTGAAATAAGGGGGAGAAGGAATAGATTAAGAGACTGTAGTACAAAATGTTGGTAAGTATGACAACTGTCAATCAGTTAAACTGAGGTTTAATTAACTTTGCTGAGGTTTTTCTGTTTACTAAGCCAGAGAAGAAGATTTATGTATCATGTAACACTTTTTATAAAAGAAGGATAAAGATGGGGCGCCTGGGTGGCCCAGTCTGACTCTTGGTTTTCGCTCAGGTCATGATCTCAGGTCATGAGATTGAGCCCTGCACCGGCTTCCACACTGAGTGCAGAGTCTGCTTGAGATTCTTTCTCCCTCTCCCTCTGCCCCACCCACTCATGCTCACTCACTCTCTTTCTAAAATAAAATAAATAAATCTTTTTAAAAAATAAATAAAAGAAGGATAAAGACTTAGCATTAAGCTGGTTAACTTCAGTTATTTTAAGAAAGCATTTCATTCATTCACAATTCAGAATAAATGAAATACTACTAGATATCAAGAATACGAAGATAATCCTAAATAACCTCAGACAGAAGGATAATATATTTTAACTGGAAAAACCCAAACTGCCCCCACTGCTTGCTCCTCTTCATCTATACCAGGCTCTCGAAAACTGAAGCCTTAGCCAGGTTTCCTTTCATCTGCAAAAGAATCTGCTCTGGTTCTAGACTTTCCTACCTCTTACAACACTATTTTTCTAAACAGTCCATAATGAAAGATGATCAAGAGCAAACCTTTTCAAAAATGTGTTTATTAATCTTTTAAAAATTGTACGGAAACTAAATGAACAATCTTAGCAACTAAATCTTAAGTTCAAAACACCTCCACTGATCTTTCTGTTTTGAAAACATAATTTTCAAAATGTTTTAAACTGTATTACCAAATTTGTGCTTCACAGCAACCCAGCTGAGGTCAGTATAACAGGTAGTTTTATTCCTCATTTCAAAGATAAAGAAGCAAGGGCTCAGAAAAGTTAAATGTCTTGCCCCAGGTAAAGATCAATAGTAAATCACAAGCCTATTGTGACTCAGTCAGATTTCATTGTTTTCTAAAAGTATGTTGCTCTAACTACATCTATCCTCATTTTTTATCTTTTCATTTCAATGGAAATGAATTATCAATCTCTTACAGTATGCTTGGCATATTATAAAAGATAGGGGCAACACAATAAACCAAGATCTTCTAAGAGGTCTACTGGAAAGAAATATTAATAATACATAAATAAGTCCGACGTGAGACAACCCATTAGTGGTTCATTAGAGGTACTAACAAACTGCCACGGAAATAACTGGAGACTCACTGTGAGTAACGTTATCTTGGAAAAGCTTTCTGGAAGAGTTGACATTTTGGCCAGTTCTTAAGAGAGAGATAGGACCCCATCAACAAAGTCCAGGAGAAGAACATTTAAGACAAACAGTGCTTGAGCAGAAGCTCAAGAGGTATGTTTAGGGTCTGGCAGGTAGACTACCACGCCAAAAATGCAGATTACCACAGGGGTAACTGGCTCCAGAGGCAAGTAGGAAACATTTTCCAGCATCTCTGATTTCTGGGTAGGCAGTGCAGAGTCACTGAGTTTTCTGAGTAGAAGGTAGCACGACAGCAAAGGTGTTGTTCCTGCGTGTATTTTCAAGAGCTCTAACTCTGGGAACAATGTCTGAGGAGAGGAACTAAAAAAAAGTAGGGAGATCAGTTTGAAAACTACCAGTCCAGGCAAAGGTAACAAAGACCTGAATTAAAGAGTAGAAAAGACAGAACGGGCATGGAAATTTTATCAAAGTAGATCAGATGGCAATTCAGCCATTAAAAACAAAGCAAAACAAAACAATTTAGTGACTGCCTAGTATGTGCCAGGCACTACAGGTGCTTGCAACACAGCAGTAAATAAAACAGCAAAACTCCTGTCCTCAAGGAGCTTATATTCTAGTGTAGGCTAACAGAAACTGACAAACCAACATAATAAATAAGTAAATTACGTTAGGTCCTGTGGGGGAGAAGACAAAAACACAAACAAACCCCACAAGGCAAGGTGGACAGGGAATGAATATGTGGACAGGAGGGCAAACTGCAATTATAAATAGAGGGGTCAGGATTGGCCTCACTGAAAAAGTAACATCAGAATGAAAAGTTGACGTGAGGGAATTAGCCAGGCAGACAACAGTATTCTAGTGGGAAGAAACAGCTGGGTAAAGGCCCTGAGGGGAAGTTGTGTGGTATGTTCACAAAAAAGCCAAGAGGCCAGTGTGGCAGAAGGAGAATCATCAATCATGAAGGACAGGAGAGATCAGAGTGATAGTGGGGCCAGCAAATGTAGTCTTGTAGGCCCTTGTAAGGCTTCTAAGCTAAGAAAAAGTGAAGTCACTGGAAGTTCTGAGAAGAGAAGTGACATGCTCTGTGTTATTTTTGACAGGGTAGGGAGACTAGGTAAGGAGACTGATCAGACTGGAAAAATAAACAGAGACATCTCAGAGACTGTAAGATTGGGAACATGAACTGGGAGAACAGAGATACAAACGGTAATAAAGAATAAAAGGAAGAAAACAAACAAAAACATCATGATACAATGAAACCTGCTTAAAGACACTGTTGAGCTTTCCTTAGAGGAGGAATCTTTTATGCTTAGAAATTTCTTTTAAACAACAGCTTTCTGTTCATGTAGCACTTTATACCTTTCAAAAATATTTTCATATCCATCATCTCAATTCACACAACAGAGAAATTTCAGAGCTAAAAATGGAGCTTATGGACCACTCAGTCCAAAAAACCAGAGTTTCTGTTCGAGCTGTCGTGTGACATGACCAGTCTCACAGCTCTTCAGAAGTAGAATCAAGGCCAGAAGCCAAGTCTCACACATTGCCATCAACACAACAGGCACTAATAATCTCCTATCACACAATTCTCTGGAACACTAAGGCCCAGAGAAGTCAAGTAACACATATAGTTTATTCACATACAAGACAGAGGAACAGTCAAACTAAAAATCTAGCTATGAACTCCAAGTCCAAAGCTACTCAAATAGAAGGAATCTCTTAGACAGTTTTCACACTGTAATTTACCTGTCACACTATAGCATACTTTACTTCCTACTTCTTAGGTAAATCACCATCTTGCCTGTAGTCCAGGTCCTGAGGATTTCTGGGTAGGTAACTGAGAGCTACTGAAAGATTTTAAGTAGAGGAGATATAAACAGACGTGTGAAATATGTGCATAATACGATGGGCACAAAACAAGAGGTTTGGAGGCTTCTGGACTAGTTCAAGCAGAAGAGAAGGAAAGTTTGAAACAGAACAGTGGCAAAAGGGATGGAAAGGACATATTAGAAATATATTAAGGGTAAAATTTTCAAGACTTGACTAACTGAAGTATAGGGAGTATGGGAGTTTGCAAAGATGAGAAAATAAGGAAAAGAAAAGGATGAATCCTGGGTAGTTAATAATACCACCTACTAAGGGAATATAAGACAAGAAGATTTAAGAGAAAGATCAATTTATTTTTGGATACGTTAAGATTGGAGTAACCTCACTTGTTCAGGTGGAATGTCCATCAAAGAGTCAGATATATGAATTTGGGGTTTAGGAAGAAGTCAGAGCTAAAGATAGAAATCTGAGAGTCATTAACATATAGATGGTAAATATCTATGCAATATAGTTACCTTATTTCTCTTAAAAGTTCTTTTTTACTTTATTTTATTTTTTAAGATTTTATTTATTTATTTGACACAGAGAGAGAGAGAGATCACAAGTAGACAGGGCAGCAGGCAGAGGGAGAGGGAGAAGCAGGCTCCCCGCCAAGCAGGGAGCCCAATGTGGGACTCGATCCCAGGACCGGAGAATCATGACCTGAGCCGAAGGCAGACGCTTACTTGACTGAGCCACGCAGGCACCCCTGAAAAGTTCTTTTTTAAAAAGCTCTTATATGTCTAAGACAAACATATATTACTTACTGTCACCAAAGTCTTATGTATCTATACCCTGAAAACAAAAATCCCTCTTTACTGAATCTAGGTATACCTACCAGTGTGTAACCCTCTTCATCTGATTCAGGCTGAGACAAATCAGATTCACTCCTTGATTTGATCAGTCTATAATTTGGACTTGCGTGGACTAGCCGGCTCTCTGCAGTAAGACTTTCACTCCTGTCTCACATGCACAAAGAAAAGTTTTTCAATTTGGGATTGTTAGTGAACATAAAATTGAATGGAACTAGCAGCATAGAGATAATACACACATACAGTGAGGAGTAATTGTATCTGTCAATGGGAAATCCTGACTCTTGCGTAAGCACAAAGCCCTTTATAATTACACCAAAATAATTTGCATGCCACTACAGTACAGAGATGCTGCAAATAACTTCATATGTTTGTCAACTGCTGTTGCTTATATGTATGAAAAACTGTGCCTCGTTTAATCAGAAATGTATGTTCCAGGCTGAATCAGCATCACTCTTTACATTAATTTAATACATTAATACATTATTTCACCCTACTCAATTTGTATTTCCTCCTCCATGTCTGTCTTAATTTCAGAAGACCACCACATCTTCGAGAATAAAGTATTTCAATGCATAAAGTAACAAAGGGGGTAGAGTAATATTTTAAGTTTCTAGTCAGTCCCACCTGGTCATAAGTCCACCCCCTTCAGAGGCACTTGTTGAAGGCTGCTGCAACTGTCCTTCTTCCTTTCGCTTCTGAAGCTCATCAATCACAGGACTTACTCCTAATATTAACAGGGCACACCGATGGATCACAGAGTTGCAGGCAGCAGTGTATACATCCTGACCCTCAGGAAGGTCTGTGCTGACCCTTCGCTCTTGCTGAGACTGAGGAGGTGGATCATCAGCTCGAGCCCCAGACCCTGCCCCACTGTTCATTCTATCTCGATCTCGGCTACGAGCTACTTCACGGGCTGAGAGGAAACACTGAAAGATTTCTGTAACATGCAACACAAAAACAAGGTCTTAACACATGGGGAGAGAAGAGCAAAGAAAATAACAATAAAAATAGTCATAAAGTTTGGATCAAAACTTATTGAAAGAGGGAAAATTATTTTTTAGACATTAAATACAGATAGTTACTAAGTTAAAATTATATTAAATACATGTAAAATATTAAACTTCACCAAAACTTACAAAAAGAAATACCTATGCCTTTACAGAATTTAGATTTGATTTATTCTATTTCTACTCTTATTAATGAGTTAGATCAGTGCTTTCCAAAGTGTGGCTCCAGACCAGAAGCATCAACGTTATCTGGGTACTTGTTAGAAATGCAAACTACTGGGCTCATCCCAGACTTTCTGAATCAGAAACTATAGGCATGGGGCCAGCAATCTGTGTTTTAAAAGATCTTCCAGCTGATTTTGAAGTCCACTAAAGTCTCAAAACTACGGGGTTAGATAAAAATAACTTCATTAGTTCTGAGATGTTCGTAACCTTGGTATGGCAAATGTCAGGTTACAAAAGAAACACAAAATTTAAGTTGCATTAGTTATGAAAAGCCCCCTTTCCCCTTCTAAAGTCTATATAATTCCTGACATCTACACTTTGCTGTATCTCAAACACATTTAAAAAAGTACAACCACTAAAGTTCTTTGCTGAAACTAAATATGGTTATAATACACAGCCAAGACTGCCTCCAGAGTCAAGTGGCATCACCAAGAATGTCTATCTGATACCAGCCCTTCCCAAATCACAAGTGTAAAATCACTGAGTTTAATAAGGTTCTGATGCGGTGGTAGATACTTCACAATAGGAAATGAATTTTTTGCTCAAATTTTGAGTGAAGAGAGTATTCTTATTGGGAATCCAAGCAGAAAAGTTGGTAAAATACCAGATTCATCTCTTAATACCGAGGTACAAACTTTAAAAATGGATTTTATATGTATATTTTATAGAATTATTATAGCAATGTTTTCATATGCTGTTTAAAGTCTCTTATTTTCTGCAAAAATCACAGCAACAAACTCAAGAGTACAAGCTGGAAATCAGTTAAAGTAATTAAGAGAATGGTCACTGGAATTTTGGGCATATCTCACTCTAATTCCAGCTGCTACTAATGGTGGCCCTAGGCACATAATTTTTGCCTCCTTACACCTCAGTTTGCCCACCTTTAAGAAAGGGTAAGGACTAGTGTGCATCTCATTAGACTGTTGTGAGGATTATCAGCTCATCTATGAGAAGCATTTCACCCAGTGCCCAGCAGGTAATACAGGTGCTCAGAAACCATAGCTGGTTTAAAAATTACTACTCCCTGGATGACTATTATGCTTTCTTTTACTATAACTGAGGGTTATATTTTGTTACTGTGTTTTCCCCTTTGGACTTTGCTTTCCAGAATTTCTAAACTAAGTTTTAAGTTTAACTGCAAAAGTTCCTTCAGCCTAGGTTTTTAAAATATAATTATTCTCCCTCCCCATCTCCAATCCCCTTTTTCCTCTGGTTTTTTGTTTTGTTTTGTTTTGTTTTTAATGGTTTTTGGTTTGGGGCCACCTCCAAATCATTTTTAGAAGTATGCAGAACACAAATAAATTGATAATAAAATAAGTATCAAATTGATATATAGAGACAATCCTAATACCAAATGCACAGATAGCCATAATATTTTAGTCTACAAAGTGAATAAACATTTTAACTTGAAATAGCCAAATCACTCAAAAGATACTAATAAGTGTTTAAAAGCACTGATATTTCCTTGTAAACATCTAAATGATTACCTTTAAAAATTATCTGTTGCCTTGGAATATACAAGTATTAAAAGTGTTATTCACCCAGCCAATAGTATTCTCATGTATATTCTTGCTCTCTACTGACCACGGCTGTAGTCAGTGGGTGAAATTTATAATTTTGAAAGTGTAACATATAAAAAATAACTAGGCTCTCCTAGTAAGTGTAGAAAGGGCCTCTCTTCCTCACCACACAGAGGTTGGCCAGGCCTATGGACAAACTGGTACCCTCGAAAACAAACTCTGAATGACAATATCCAATCACTCATGGGCATCATGTCATGCATAAGACTCAGTGGAACAGTTACTATTTCTAAAAGCCTGCTTTCAGAGCTTTTCAGCCCCAAACATGCAATCCAATAGCTTCAAAATGGAACTAGCACAGTTTTAAGAGCTGAAACATTAGCTAATGTAAATTGAGATCACCAGTAGAATATTAGATCCTTTTAGAAAACCCATAGAGAAATTTTTGCTTTTCTCTTCTCCAGTCAGTTCCCCTGACACGAAGAATGCCACAATGTGTATCTGTGAAGTAAGAAGGGTGTACTCACTGCCGGCTGTCATCACTTCATGTTCCCGTTCTTCTTCTTCATCCTCTGGCTCAGGATGCCCCTCCTCCCGGTCTCGCTCAGCCTGTTCTTCCATTTCAGCTTCTTCATCAATGGTCCGGGTAAATGAATGCTCCTGAGGATCAACATCTGCAGAGTCTTGGTTTTCCGAGACCTTAAAGAAACAATAAAAGCTACACTGAATATTTTTTTCAAAAACTCGGAAAACTTTATTAAAACCTTGACTTCTTTATCATGGAAAATACTGCTAATATCAATAACATATGAATTTTACTACAAAAACCCAAAAGATACACTGGATAAGTCTGAAAAGGTTAGAAAGAATGTATGTACACAAAATATGTACAGAGACACCTATATGCCCTCCTATCCTCAATATTTGATTAGAATGTCATGTTATAAGTTGATTCAAATTTATATTGCTATTCAGCTATAAACTCCTACAGAGCTGCAACTTAAAATGAGTTGACTGTAAAACCAAGCATAAAAGGTAATTTAAGAACATGAATTTTTATACCATCCAGTCTCCCTCAGGCTGTATATGTTATTGTTACTCTGTATAAATGTTTAACAATTCTAATTTAAAACAGTATTTAACTTTTTTTTTTTTGGTGAGAACATTTAAGCTCTCTCTCAGCAAATTTCAGTTATACAAACAGTATTGTTATTTTTTTTAATTTAAAAATGTTTTCTTTACTTTGTTTTCCCCTGAAAAATAAAAAATTAGAAATTAGTATTATTTCCCACAGTGGTTAAGCTACCTAGCAGTCATCTAAAGGACAGAGTCCTTGCAACAGATATTAAGAGCCTCATGAATACCATAATAGTATATATCGTCTCCCCCACAAATTTTAGTATAAAGTACAAGTGAAAAATTTTATTTAATGCATAATAAAAGTTATTTTGTGATTGGGACGCCTGGGTGGCTCAGTCGGTTAAGCGTCTGCCTTCAGCTCAGGTCATAATCTCAGGGTCCTGGGATTGAGTCCCGCATCGGACTCCTTGCTCAGCAGGGAGCCTGCTTCTCCCTCTGCCTGCCGGTCTCTCTGCTGTGCTCTCTCTCTCTCTGACAAATAAAAAAATAAAATCTTAAAAAAAAAAAAGTTAGGGCGCCTGGGTGGCTCAGTCGGTTGAGCGACTGCCTTCGGCTCAGGTCATGATCCTGGAGTCCCGGGATCAAGTCTCGCATCGGGCTCCCTGCTCGGCGGGGAGTCTGCCTCTCCCTCTGACCCTCCCCCCTCTCATGTGCTCTCTCTCATTCTCTCTCAAATAAATAAATAAAATCTTAAAAAAAAAAAAAAGTTATTTTGTGATTGACAGCCAGTAAATAACTTAAGAATTTCATACAGATGGGGATACTGAGCAGTCAGTCAGACTCATACAACGTGTAAGTCACTTATCCCCATAATATGAAGTTTCAAATCTGGGCCACACAAAATGGCAAATTAATACATTTCATGGACTTTCAAGGTCACTAACAAATAGATCCACAAATATTAAATCAGTGCATGCCAAAAGAACACTATAATACTAATGCAGAGATAGACTTTGGTTTTTAAAATCTAAGATCTCAATAACAGAGTATAAAGCATCTAATGTATAAAGTTTTAAAGTAAGCATTTCTGAAGGTGATGTATAATCCAGGCTTATAATTACAGGATCATGTTATCAGGATTACCAAGCACTTTAGAAATCACCTACTTCTGTTGCAAGAAAAACTTCTGGAGCATTCCTTTTTTTCTTTCTTTTTCTAGAGAGAGAGAGAGCATGCGCGAGAGCACATGCAGGGTGAGGGGCAGAGGGGGGTGGGGGGCGAGAGAGAGAGAGAATCCCAAGCAGGCTCCATGCCCTGTGTGAAGCCCTATGCTGGGCTCAATCTCATGACCCTGAGATCAAGACCTGAGCTGATACCAAGAATTGGACTTAACTGACTGAACCACTCAGGCATCCCACTTTTGGAGCAGTCTTAAGAAAAAGTTTCAATCTTAACCACCAGTGGTGGACAACTCTAATTAGGAGAAGGTTCTCTTCCTTATATTCAGCTAACAGTGATTCTCCATTCAATTGTGACCCTTAGGTGCTACCTATGCCCTCTGGAACAAGAAACTCACTTATTTCCTCTGCTACAGGGAAGCTACATTTTTAAGGCAGCTATCAAGTGACTCCCTTTTTCATTTCCCTAGGCTAAACATTTTTGACACTTCCAGTTCTTATATAATGTGACATTCAGACCTTTCAGCAATCCAAGGCAGCTTTTGTTAATGTCCCAAATTAAACTGGATAATTCATATATGGTCTAATCAGCATAAAATAAAGGAATAATATTTCATATGCTTTGCGCAATGCAATTTATTATTACTTATACAGCCTATGAATATACAAACTTTCTTAGCAGCCATATCACTTGATAAATGTGGGTTAAATAAACCCCAAATCTTTTACTCATCCAATGTTTAACTATATAAAGAAGTATGTACTCAATATTTATTGAACATCTGCAATAATCAAAGCACATTTTTTTTCCTCACATAAACCAATATGGAGCTCTCTCTCACAGCTTGCAGAAAAACAGAAATTAACTGATTTCCAACTTTACCCATCTGTCTCGTGATGATGACCTGGTCTGAATAAGTTCAAGGTTCTTGCAAGCAAGTAAACGACTTCGAACTTTGTACACACAACGGTATACTTCTGATAAGCTTTTACCAGGTTGATATCTAAATAAAGAACCAAAATAGAAAAGTTACCTAATTTCTAACATCATGAGAGCAAATGTTTGTCTGAGGATAGTTTTAAGTTACTTGCCGGCTTTCTCCACATGCTTGGCTAAGTAAATTTGTGTGTTTCAGAAGTGCTGCAAGAACAAATCTAGACACAGTGTCCAAGAGTGACTCATTACTTAAAGTTGCACTGTCCCAATCTGAAAACAAAAATGATGCATTGACATTTAAAAGGGCTCAGTAAACAGTTCAGAGTAATTTTTTTTAGTAATCCAACATCTGAATAGTATCATTTTCCTAAACATTATTTAACAAATGCACCTACTAGATACCAGATATTGTTCCTTGTGCTAGGGATACAGCAGTTAACAAAACTAAGTCCCTGATCTCACAGAGTTTATTTTCTAGCTGGGGGAGAGGGGCACTAATAAATATAAAAATTAAGACGACAGAAAAGTGCTATAGAGAAAAATAAAGCAGTGTGGGATTACTGTTTTATATAGACTGGTTTGCAAAGGTCTTGGATAAGGTACAAGTGAGCAGAGATGTAGACGAAGTTAGGGAAGGTGCCATACAGAAACAGTTTCCCCTCAGAAAAAACTAGTGTAGAGGCCCTGAGGCAGGTTCAAGGAGGCCACTGTGGCTGGAACAAAGCATGCATGCACAAGTGGCAGGAGACATTAGAAAGTTGGCTGGAGACCAGATCATACAGGGCCTTGCAGGCCACTGCAAGTCCTTTAGATTTTACTCTGAGGGAAATGGGAAGCACCATTAGAAGGCTTTGAACAGAGATACAATATGATCTGACTCGTGTTTTAAAAGGCAGACTCTGACTGCTGAGTGGTGAACTAGACAGGAACAGCAGTACTGCAGTAATTCAGGTGAGAAATGATGGTGGCTCAGACCAAAGCAGTAACAGCGGAGGTAGTGAGAAATAGTCAGATTCCAAATGCGTTTGAAAGGTAGAGCTGACAGGATTTGTTGACTGATCAGATGTGCAAATACGAGAGAAATCAAAGTTGACTAGAAATGTACTTAGAATGTGGTTGGCATTTACTGAGACAGGAAGAATACTTTTGGAACAAGGAGCTGAAATCAGAAGTATGGTTTTGAGTACTGTCTTTTAAGCATCCTCGTGGAGATATTGAGTAAACTAGTCAAGAGAGGACATATCTGGTATTTGAAGCCATGAATTAGATATTGTGAGTACCATTAATAAAATGAAATGCATGGGGTAAGAAAGGAAACATTTGGACACACATGAGTACATGCAATAGAAAACCAAAATCACAGCATTAGATGATAAGCACTAGGCAGCTGTTTTCTTTAATTCCATGCTGGCATATTAGTACTGTATTTTAAAAATGTAGTACATTTGGTAGATTCCAAATGGGGGTGGGAGGTTTATTGTCTGCTAAACTCTTGTTAATTTGACAGATTTACCATGCTACTTAAAATAAAACCAACCAAACAAAAAACACTCATGGAAATATCAAGCCCCAAGTTAAGTTTATTTGTTCTTAATACCTTCTTAAAACTCCTATCTCAAGAGATAAAATTTTACATCTTGGTTTTCCAGTCATTTCTGTATGCTTAGGGAAAAAAAACTAAATTCAGACCTACCTATTTTACAGGCAAAACAAAACAAAACAAAAACCCTGACAATATAAACATGCCTGATTTTAAGAAAATTTATAGGCCACAGAGAATCTTAAAATGACAGACTATATTACATAAAAATTTTTCCACATTAGGTTCATGAGCAATCATCTGTTCCAAGGGAATGCTTGCTATTCTGACAGTTGCTATGACCTAACATCAAACATGACCCATTTCAAGGAAGCTAATACTCAATTTAAAATGTAAAGTAAAGTAAGGCCCTCTGCTGTGTTTCCACATTAGTAGATTATACTCCTATACAATTTTTAAAGTAATGGGTTCTTTCCTTCATTAAAGTTATGGTCATATCATATCTAGCACTACAGAATGTTTCCACTATTCAGGTATAGTCTAAGCTGCAGTATATAAGCAATTCAGGAAATGGAGCCATAAAATGAGTTTTTAATTCATTTTATGTTTATATCTAGCTTTTTAAGGTTCTAACTGTAATTAACAAGATGATATAAAAGAAAACCTAACTGCACATTCCAAGCAAATGAATGCAAGTATGAGAGAATATCAGAGAATACAACTTAGAAAGTACATTTTTTTCCTCCTCCATTACCATACTTTTCTACTTCTGCTTGAAGTCAACACAATATAGAACGCATGAACGATATATGAATGGTAAACTGGATGAAATTAAACTTTCAAAGGTATCACATCTCAATGTTATTTTAAAGATCCGAACAATATGCACCTCATTTCATTTTTATTACACAAAATAAAAGACAATAAAAGGTAAAAATGTATCTACTTTTACCATTTTTATCACAGGAGGAAGACAATTCAAAAAAAGAGGTGGAAACTAAAAATATGACAAGAAAAAATACCATGGAGAAACACAACTTACATATACGGGATTCTGAACAATCAAGGTCACTGTTAAAAATAAAAACATGGGAACTAAAAAGAAATCAGGTGATCTTTTGAAAACTTGTAAAGTTTATTTTATTAATCAATTAATATCGGAAACTGAAATACCACTACATACTTGCATAGCACTTTACTACTGTACTTCATAGTTCATCTTATTTCAAATTGATAGCTTCACCAGCACTCTGTAGGAAGCAAGTGTTTTACAGAGAAGGAAAATGACCAGGCCTAGAGCTTAGACTTCTACATATACATCCCTCTAGTTCTTACCCCAGGACTTGCAAAGGGAAGAGATTCATTAAACAGACTCTTAAACCAGACTCATTTATACTGCAGGGACTCTTTCAGTAAAATGTTTGCCTCTGGATTTGTCTTTTATATAAATCTCGCACAGTAGGTTTGCTTAAAGTGGGATATATACTTAAGAGTATTTTACACAAAGAGGAAAAAGAAATTTGTTTAATGTTATTTGTAAAATACTTTTTTCTATAAAAAAAGTAATAGAGTGATCCCTGTTACTTTTGATTTACATATATTACATATATATTAGTCAATATTATAAGCTATCTCCATATTTACCAACTTTGTCCTCTTCATCTTACCTTTACTAACAGCATAATCCTGCATGCTGATCCAAAGGCTTCTCGCAGGCTCTTTTGAACAACCCAATGCCAAGTCTACATACACAGCAATTTCAGGCCGCAGTTTGTAATCAAAAGGCTTCTGTTCTTCGTTGCCTGAAAGAGCTACTTCTAACAGGCAACTCATACATTTATCTAAAAATAATTATTCAAGAGCCGATTTTAAGCCTGAACAATTTTGGTGCTACAAATAAAATCTTATCACTTTTATTTAATCCATATTTAATAATACATTTCAAACCATTTTAAGTAGATGTACAAAGGTAAAGTCCTTTAACACTTCTCAATGAGAAGTAGCATCGCCACCCCCTAAATCTCCTCCAGAAGGATGTGTGACCAAATGTAACCCCCAGGGAGGAGTTCTGGCATGCTGGTAGGCAGGCGCCAGGGAAGCTACATGTCCTATGTGTGTAGCACAGGTCTGGAGAACTCTTTTGTTCAAAATGGAATGATGTCCTCACTGAGAAACATGGGACCACTGGGAAAGAGACCAGACAAGAACTTTTTCTTTTTTCTAGACTTAAGGGAAAATAATCAGTTAAGTATGACTCAAGAGAGAGCAAAGATACCATGAACAGTTTCTCTACTGATATTTACATTTGTTCACGTGATTCCTAACTTTTTAATGGGACATTTTGGCATTCAGAATTCATTTTCCATTACAAAAAAAATAGCTCAATGATAGGTTTGGGGGTTAATACCAAAAGTCAATTTAACCCATAATATAACTGAATTATCCTGTATTTACAATTTTACAAAGGACAATACCCTTTTCCTAATACATGCAAGTATTTAAACCTGAAATGTAATATTTTAATAGCTTCATGATTTTATAATTTTAAAAACTGAAAGATAACATTAAAACTGAAATTTATTCATACTAAAGACCAATTAATTCACTAAAGTAAATATAATAGAAATATGAGGAAGGTAGAGATAAAGATACTTTTGTCCTCAAGAGGACATTTGCAACTATCACAGAACTAAACACTGACAGCACTGGAACCATGTTTATAATGTTAAACATTCCCTGAAAAACCATTTTACTTTTCTTGATACAACTGTATCTTAAGTACCAGTCTAGCATTCAACAATCACGGCCAGAATCACTGTCTCATTCATAAATGAAATGATGAATATATACTCTCTATTTGGAAAAGGAGGAAAATCTTCAGTAGCTCTTCTCACTCCCACTCCCCAACCCTCCAAACCCAAAGCAGAATATGCGATTTTTGTCTTGGTTTCAATTTTTCTTCTCCCTCTCGATTGAGATTCTCTTAGAATAAGATTTCTCTTGGACTTTCTTCTTAGGCACTCTCTCTCTGAGTCTCTTTCTCCCATCAGAGGAACAATGAATTTTAAGTCAATAAGACCACACAAGCTATCTAATCAGCTCCTTATTTTATGGATCAAAATTATAGGCCCAGAGAGATTAAAGGGCCAGTCCTAAAACAACCAGATCACCTGTTCAGGAACTGGAGAAATCTTCATGTTCAGACAGTCTGAGAGATAGCCTACCAGCAAAGAAGACAAATGGGAGATGAGGCAGGAAAGAGAAACCCCAAAGGCACCATAAATGGGGAGGAAAAAATGTGGAAACGTACAAGGTAACACCAGCATGAAAGTAGGATAGGCTGGGAGGAGAAGAGATTGCCACTCACATCTGGGAGGTGTTTGAAAACTGAACACTGATAAGTCCTGGTACCGTTACAGAGCTTTACATTCTATGAAGCACGTTCATAACTTCCAAGCCCCAGAAAACAAGGAATCAAGCGTATTCCCACTTTTATAAGTTAAATGACTTGCCAAAAATGAGTGATAAATAATGACAGGGTGGGACCAGACCTACACTGCCCTAGTTTGGAGGCTCTTTTCACTACACAGTGCTGCAGGATTTAACTTCTAAGGGCTCCAAGTCACAACCTCAGATCCCCCACCCAGCTAATGTTTCACTTGTTTGCTATCAGTTCTCTATTCAGCAAACCCAGAATAAGAGAAATCTCCAAAGAAGATACAAACACAAGCATGTATTTTAAACACTGTAGAGAAGCACATTACCTAACTGAGGGGTGTCCATTTCTACACCATCACTAAAAAGTGGTGTTTTCATCCAATATGCAGTGTCCTGTTCCTCTGGAGACACAGGGGAGCCCAGAAGCATACCACCAAGACACCGCCCAATAAGGAGAGCAATTGTTCTTTCCAGATCCACAAGCCACACCCAGGACTGGGCTGGCTGAGGTAACGGCATGCCAGCAGGATCAATCAGTTCTGGCCCTCCTAAAGACAAAATCATTAGTAATTGTGTCTTATCTGGTATTCAAGAGTCTCAATCTTTCTCATTCCTATTGCATTGCAATAAGACAATGAAGCAAACTAATTTTACATTGAAAACATAAATTAGAACACTATTCGTATATATTCTCTTTACTAGGCTAACTTAAAATATGTTCAAATGAGTTTGCCATCAAATAAATTTCCCTTGTGGAGTTACTAATTTTAAGACAAACATTAAAACAGTATCTATGACAGAAATGTCCCAAGGGATTCTATTCCTACTTTTCATTATCCAGATCAAATTTCACCGTTAACAGTGAGTACTTGAGGCAGCTCATCCCTCCAAAATCAATACAAGAACTGATCTAGTAAAATGACACTTATTATTGTTTAATGTTTTTAAGGCCTGAATTCAGAACTGTCTTGTACTAAAATCCAGACCCATGATTTCTTATTATTCATTCTTCACTTAAAAAAGAAAAACTATACTTAGCCATAAAGATAGGAACAGATGTCAATCAAATCATTTAAGAAAAACAAAGATCAACAAATCCAAAAACTAGTATTTAAAAAGATTGATAAAATGGACAAACTTTGTTTTGTTTTTTTTAAGATTTTATTTATTTATTTGACAGAGAGATAGAGAGCGAGCACAAGTAGGCAGAGTGGCAGGTAGAGGGAAAGGGAGAAGCAGGCTCTTTGCCGAGCAGGGAGCCAGACGCGGGGCTCGATCCCAGGGCTCCAGGACCATGACCTAAGCCGAAGGCAGCTGCTTAACCTACTGAGCCACCCAGGCACCCCTAAAATATACAAACTTCTAATAAAAGATGGCATAAATTCAAATACCAGGAATAAAAAAGAGGATGTAACCACAGTTACACTAGAGATTTTTAAAAAACCGTTAATGAGTACTATGAACAATTTTATGCCAATAAATTTGAGGAGCACCTGGGTGGCTCAGTCGGTTAAGCAACTGCCTTCGGCTCAAGTCATGATCCCAGGGTCCTGGGATCAAGCCCCGCATCAGGCTCCCCACTCAGCGGGAAGTCTGCCTCTCCCTCTCCATTGGCCTATCCCCCAGCTCATGCTCTCTCTCAAAAAAATAAATAAAATCTTTAAAAAATAAAAAAAATAAATTTGAAAAACAAAATGACATTTTCTGGAAAAATATCAACTTCCAAAATGGATCTGAGAAGAAACAAAAAGCTAGAAAAGAAAAATAACCACTAAGGTAAGAAAATTAATAGCCAGAGTCTATCTAAATGCCAGGTGGTTTTATAGATGAAGTCTTCTAAACCTTCAAAAAAAGATATCCTCTATCTTACACAAATCATTTCAGAGCAAAGGGAAAAAAGGGAAGACTCCAAAATGATGCTATGAGATTAGGATAACTGTGGTAGTAAAAATGACAACAGATGCAAAAATCCAACCTAACACAGGAAGAGTAAATCTTAATAAGTTCTGACATGCTTTAGAAAAAGAAGAGTAAACCTGGAATGGCTCCCTATAAAACCTAATTAACATCCTGCTACAGTTGTAACCTTGACACCTGACTTCATCTAAATCCAGCTGTCAAAGAACCATATAATGTTAAAGACAGGCCCTCATTGTCATCTTGTCCAATTCCAATCCTTCCAGAAGAAACCAAGGCTTAAGAAATTATAAGCAACCTATCCTAGATAATACAGCCATGTCACTAGCTTTATGCCTTAGTCCAGGATTCCTTCTAATAAAACATGTGGCCTCACTTGAAAGGTTTTTAAAACTTAGTAATCAAACTCCTTCGATAGCCTTATGATAGGCTTCAATGGAAAAACACAATGCTTTCTAGACATAGTACTCGAAACTATATCCAACTGAATATCAAAATCATCAACATTTTATAAATTAAGACTGAATTCAAGTGTCATACCTAAAATCAGAATGCTATTTCCTATAAAGTTCCTTAAAAAGCAAACAAACAAACAAAAAAAACCCATACACAGACTCCCAATTTCCATCTTCCACATTCAGTTATCTACACATCCAACCAAAATACTGAATATTTTACTGTAAAATAGAGATTTAAAACTAAAGATCTTTTCATTTAAGAAACAGAACTTTTTAATCAAATCAATCCATTGACTGTAAAATGTGTCACTATGCTGCTGACTGAACTTTGAAAGAATGCTTTCCTATTATCCAATGTAAGATGTATCCTAATTTCAACAATGTCAAAATTTGAAGAAAAAAATAAAAGTGTCTCAGAGTCAATGAAATATACTCTTCAAACCTAATAACCATATAGACCCTATTTATGACACTGTTACTTACATATGAGCAACTTTTTGAGTTTTCTCATCTCAGTTGCCCTTTAGGCTACAAATTCTTAGACCATAACAACCTTACCTTTTGATTATGTGAAACACCCAAGTATCAGATATGACCCACCTGATGCACACAAGAGGAACAACTTTTCCCAAAAGCCTATTTGTTGTTTTACTATCTTTACTCACCATGAAGAGGCCACTGTAACTCTTGGTCTTCTAAAAGAGCGGCAGCAGGCAGGAGTCTATTAAGGCAATCAAGAGGTGGCAACAAGTCGAGGAGGTAACTCAATAGAGGCCGTGCCACTGACACGGGGAGTAACAGTAGAGAGTTAACAATCTGGCAAAGCATACTGCCTGCAGCTGAGACGTATATCACATCTATGAAGGGTAAGAAATTCAACATGGATCAATTGTTTCAAACTTAAAAAAGAAAAAAACCTAAAAAATACTATTTTAGCCTAGAACTAGAGTATACTAATTTGATAACTCTTTGTTGAACATGTATCTGGTAGCTGATGTGGTATTAGTATTTACTCACTTTCACAAAGTACCACCAACAGACACTTTGTGGGAAAGCATATAGATCCCTGTGCCAACAAATTCAAAGGATTACAGCTGCTTCCCTTAAAATGCATTATGAATTCCTCATTCACAAATTTATCCTCATTTTTAGATTTACTCAAGAAATATGTATTGGATACAACACACCAGGCACTGTTCTAGGTGAAAGGGAGACAGCTACGAGCAAAGAGCTAAAGACTCCTACCCTCATGATCTTTACATACTATATTTTTTAAACCAAATTTACTTTTTAAAAAAAAATTAAGATCACTTCAAAGCATCTTTTATCTATACTGGCTTTAAATTAATTTTATTTCCATATTTCATTGTATTGGGGGTGGGAAGGACCATCAGAGATGAGCTCCATTTGAAGAGATTAAATTTTAAATACCTGTGGAACAACAAAATGGAGGTGTCTAGTAAGCAATGGTTTTAGTTTCTCAGTTTTTCTTTCTTTTTTCGGTTGGGGAACTTCAGAGATAAGGTGGTTTCAGAGAGACATACTGAATTTTAGTTGCCTTTGAGACAACCAAGAAAAGACACCCAATAGGTAACCAGAAAAGGCTTTGGTGTGATAAAGGAGTTCTCAGCCAGATGCAGATATGGAAATCAATAGACACATGGTGGTCAAAGGAAATGGGACCAGATCAGATCATTCAGGGAGAAAAAGGGCTGAAGGCAAAATTCTGAGGATCTTACACATTAAAGGGCATGTCCAAGGAAAAAGAGCTTATAAGAAACAACTGAAAGAAAGTGATCAGAGTGATATAAGGCAAAACAGGATTGTGACTACCCAGAAACCCAGAGAGAAGAAAGCATTTCAAGAAGGAAAGCGGAACACTGGCAAATGCTAAAGAAAGGTAAAGAAACAGCAGATAAAAATTCACTTTATGCCATTTAAAATTAATCTTTTTTTTCTTAAGAAAGAACTTCTATTTTATTTATTTTTTTTACTATGTTCAGTTAGCCGGAAAATTAATCTTTTTGAGTATCACTGAAACATCTTTAAATTAGAGCTCTTTCATGTCAATTAGCATCTCTGAAGATTAGTCATTATCAATCACTGTTACCATCACTCCCAGACCAAAATCAAAGGGATCTTCAATAGGAAGGAGAGTCAAGATCATTCCTATTCCACTCAGAGGTTTCAGGTCTCTTAAGGCTTTGCGAAGGCTAAGAATTCTTGCTTTACAACCACTGATTAAATGCCAAATCCAGTACCAAACACACCTCTTAATTTTTCTCCAACGCTGCCATTCCAAGGACTTTCTTTGAGCAAATTTGCAGAGCGTGAAAAAATATCTGTGGCATGAGGCAACAAGAGCTGAAGATGTTTATGAAGCAGCGCCACGCTGCTTGAGTTCTGCTGGGGGAAAGTTCTTAAATTACTACTGTGAAAGATTCAAGGTACAGAAATATCATGCTTACCCAAATATCTGAGTTTCAAGGTCCCTGGGAGATCATCATAAAAGGCAAAGAATCACATACCTCACTAATGTTATTGATATGGCAAAATGCCAGCAGCTGTTTCTGCAGTGAACACAGGAGTTCATGAAGATGAGCAGGCTGACTGTTTTCCGAAGATGATGTTCCAAGTAGAAATTTATCACTATTCTTTTCTAGCTCTCCAAAGGCTTGATCCTAAGATGATATAAAAATTAAGATTATATTTGAAGTGCTTGAAAACGAAAGTCAAGTCCTACCATAAATGATTGACTTAAGAAGCCACTGTCTCCTTTTTCCCATTATTAATCTTTAAATCTTTGCACTGTTGTTATTAGCTACTAGCAAAACTTGTAAAGCAATTTCAATGTGTTTTACCATTTAAAAAAAAAGTAATACATGTTTCACTACAGAAACTTTGAATATAGAGAAAACAGTACAATACCCACAGACAACATACTTCAACATTTTAATGCAACTGCTTTCCATATCTCGTGTCAAGGTTTTGTTTTCACATGGTTATGAAAGGACACAATTGAACATTTGAACCCAATTCTCAGAAATTAAATTAGTTTCATATTTTCAAAGAAATAAGTCATGTCAACTATACTTAAATTAAAAAACAGGTAGAAGAAAAAGAAATGGACTAAAGAGAATGACAACTAAATACAGTGTGTGATCCTGCATTTGAGGGAGGGGTTGCTATAAAGCACATTAAGACAATTACAGAAATCTGAATATGGATTGTATATTAAATTGTATCAATGTTAAATTTTTTGAATAATTGTTCTGTTGTTATGTAAGAGAATGCCCTTCTTAAGAAATACATGCTTAAGCATTTAGGAATAGTCAACATGGCATCTATAACTACTCTCAAATGATTTAGAATAATAGACAGAGATGGTAAAGCTAATTTGGCTGAAGGGTAGAAGGGAGTTCTCTGCTTCTTGAAACTCTTGTATAAGTTTTAAATTATTTCAAGTTAAAAATATTTTTTAAAGAGCTGTTCTTGTAACTTTTCCAAAGAAGACATCCACATGGCCACAGACACATGAAAAAGTGCTCAACATCACTCGGCATCAGGGAAATCCAAATCGGAACATCAATGAGATACCACCTCACACCAGTCAGAATGGCTAAAATTAACAAGTCAGGAAACGACAGATGTTGGTGAGGATGCAGAGAAAGGGGAACCCTCCTACACTGTTGGTGGGAATGCAAGCTGGTGCAGCCACTCTGGAAAACAGTATGGAGGTTCCTCAAAAAGTTGAAAATAGAGCTACCATACGACCCAGCAAATTGCACTATTGGGCATTTACCCCAAAGATACAAACGTAGTGATCCGAAGGGGTATGTGCACCCCAATGTTTATAGCAGCAATGTTCACAATAGCCAAACTATGGAAAGAACCAAGATGTCCATCAACAGATGAATGGATAAAAATGTGGTATATATATACAATGGAATATTATGCAGCCATCAAAAAAAACCCACGAAATCTTGCCATTTGCGACGACGTGGATGCAACTAGAGGGTACTATGCTAAGCGAAATAAGTCAATCAGAGAAAGACATGTATCATATGATCTCACTGATATGAGGAATTCTTAATCTCAGGAAACAAACTGAGGGTTGCTGGAGTGGTGGGGGTGGGAGGGATGGGTGGCTGGGTGATGGACATTGGGGAGGGTATGTGCTATGGTGAGCATGGTGAATTGTGTAAGACTGATAAATCACACACCTGTACCTCTGAAACAAATAATACATTATATGTTGAAAAAAAAAGAAAAAGAAGAAGATAGTAGGAAGGGAAAAATGATGAGGGGTAAATCAGAGGGGGAGATGAACCATGAGAGACTATGGACTCTGAGAAACAAACTGAGGGTTCTAGAGGAGAGGGGGGTGGGGGGATGGGTTAGCCTGGTGACGGGTATTAAAGAGGGCACGTATTGCATGGTTCCAAACAATGAATCATGGAACACTACATCAAAAACTAATGATGTAATGTATAGTGATTAACATAATAAAATTAAAACAAATAAACAAAAACTGTTCTTGTAAAAAGTTTAGAAAATAACAAAACTGTATTTAAAAACAAATTAAAATCACCATTTAGTGAACACCCAAAGAAAATCACTATTAATACTTTTTAGTGTATTTCTTTCTGATTTTTGTGACTTTCACATTTTTTTCATAATATTTCATACTGTTTTTAAATTTTATTTTTTTTTTTAAGATTTTATTTATTTATTTGACAGAGAGAGAGAGAGTTAGCGAGAGCAGGAACACAAGCAGGGGGAGTGGGAGAGGGAGAAGCAGGCTTCCCGCCGAGCAGGGAGCCCGATGCGGGACTCGATCCCAGGACCCTGGGACCATGACCTGAGCCGAAGGCAGACGCTTAACGACTGAGCCACCCAGGCACCCTGCATACTGTTTTTAATCTTCTCTTTTCCAACAGATTCGTAAATAATATGTCTTCGCAAACCATGGGTATATAAACTTTAAGGGTCATAATATTCCCTTGAGTGTATATACCATAATTTACCTAGCCATTTTAGATATTTAAGTTGTTTAAAATTTGTATTTCTTATAAAGATGTGATGAACACCTTTATGCATAAAGTATGGTCTATGTTTACAATATGCAAGACAGAGTCTCAGCACATTTTAAAGCCCTTGCCATATAAGCACCATTATAAGCTGCCAAATAAGCACTGCTCTAGATTGAATGTTTGTGTCACCTCAAAATTCGTATGTTGAAACCTAATCCCCAATGTGATGGCATTTGGAGATGGGGCCTTTGGGAAGGGACTAGTGTCCTCATGAGAGAAACTCCAGAGAGCTCCCCGCGTGAGGACACACAGCAAGAAGATGGCTATCTATGAACCAAGAAGCTGGCACCATCAAATCTGCCAGCACCTTGATCTTGAATTTCCCACCTAACAGTGAGACATAAGTCCGTGTTGTTTAAAAGCCATCCAGTCTATGGTATTCTGTTTATAGCAGCCCAAACAGACTAAGACAAGCACCATCATTTCAAAATCTTAGAACATGACAGGGGCTCCTGGGTGGCTCAGTCACAGTTAAGCGTCTGACTCTTGATTTCAGCTCAGGTCATAATCTCAGGGTCATGAGATAGAGTCCCACGTCAGCTTCTGCACTGGGCATGAAGCCTGCTTGAGATTCTCGCCCTCCCTCTCCCTCTTTCCCATCTCCCCAACCCTCCCATCACACACACTCTCTCTCTTAAAAAAAAAAAAAAGTAAAAAGAACATGACAAATTTGGTTTAAATCACTTCAGAAAGAAATAATAATTTATGATTTTCACTCCAAAGCAGTTAGTATTTTATTTCCATTTCCATATAACATACATATCTACCCAGCCCTAATGACATTAGAAAGGCACTACTTTATTTTTTTCACTAATTTTATCTTTAATTGTAGTAAAATACATACAATATCAAATTTATCACCTTAACCATTTTTGAATATGCAGCTCAAAAGTGTCAAATGTGTTCACATCATTGTGCACATGCCACTTTTAATTATATAAATGCAAGATTATACCTTCCTTTGTAAGAAGGACAAATAAAAGCATTAAGAAAGCTCCGACTCAAGGAGGCTAGATTCTTGCCTAAAGTATACGTAGCAGCTATGCAAGGAGGTGCCCTAACGATGTACCACTAATTACCTGGCAGCAGCTTCTAGTGCTGAAGGCAAAACTATCAAATCACAGTACTTGGAGGATGTTTTCTTCCAAAGGACAAGTGCATCAAACTGTATTTGTGGTGTTAAGAATCCCATGGGCTTCACACTTGACAGTGACAGCCAGTCTACTTTAAGAGTAAGGCACTACTTTCATGCCACATAAATATTCCTCACAACTTTGGAAAAAAATGTTCTGTCAATAACAAATGACATTATGACATTGTTCCCATTCCATGTGCAGCCAAACATCAGATCAAATTTATATTCTTAAATCTGAAAGAAAATAATTATATACGCCCAACTGTCATTCGGATTTAGCGACCTATTAATGTGGACCGAATAGAACACTAAGACTTGCACAGAAGAAGATACAGACCTGACCCTGACAAGGTCTAGGAAACAATATGAAAGGATACACAAATCATTCAAAGTTAAGTCACACGGTACACCTTGTTGCTAAAAATTGCTGAAGTTATACCAAGTTATAATTACACAGTTACATAGGGTTATTTGGGTAAGGCTTCCCTGAAGAAGTCACAGATTAGTTGAGCAAGCTGGAAACTGGTAATGCCATGTCCACGAGCTCGGATGAGTGGTGTGTAAGCCAAATGATGAAGGGCCTGAAGGGGTATTTAATTTAATACAATGAGGTTATTCCAGCAGAAAGATGCAGAGAAGAGACCAGCAAAAAGTGACAATAACTACAACACTGCTATTGGCATTAGGTCATGACGCTGTTGAGTTAGAACCCATAGAAATGGGGGGTGGGGGGGAGTGAGAGGTGGATTTAAGAAACACTTAAGAATTAAGAGCATCCTGTCTTCTCTCCTACTGACCAGCCTATTCTTAGTAAGTACTAACCATACTGTAATTACAGGATTGTATCTGGTAAGGTTAATCCCTTCCTCATTATTCTTCTCTTGCAAATGTTGGCAACTATTTTTATCTGTTTGTTCTTGAACATTAACATAAGAAAAACTTGGTAAAATTCTAAAAAAAATCTTTTTGGAATTCTCAATTACAAGTCGTTTGGCTCCTACGTATTTCAGAAGTCTGACACATGTTTTCTGCCTCTGGGGGAGTGGAGTCTAGAGTTTTATTTATTTCATATGTATTTAAATGTCAAACTACCTTAACCTGAAGCCATCATTATCCCCTCCAAAAAAGAAACAAAAAACAAAAAATCCAAGCTTTTTCTTTTTTTTTTACTACAAAGAAAAAGAGCAACTTACTGTATAAAATCCTAAATTTCTTAAGAGAGTCTTCATCAAAATTTCAGCCAGATGAGTGTCTGGATGGCAGCTCTGAGTGCCATAAGGTTGATCTGACAGATTTCCATAGCCAGTACACACAGAAGAGAGGTCAGCAGCATCAGAAGGTGAGCTATAGCCAAGTAAGGAAGCTACATGGGTATGATCTTGCAAACTTGTCAGAATGATATCCAGTTGCATTCTCTAAAGAGAAATATTTTCATCAATGAAATACATACAAATAAATAATTAGCTTAAAATGCACTTTAAAAGAAAAAAAAGGATCCCACTTAATATCCTGATATTTTAGGAAGTATATAATTAAAAGAAAAGCTATTCCACTGACACCATTTGGAAAAACGTAACTTACAGCATTCTATTCCTTCTTTTACTATAATACCCAAAACACTAAGCAAAATGGTATTCTCTGCATTATGATTTTAGGACTTGTAAGAGTAGGAAATGTCAATAGATAAATTATACTATATATTCTTCTATAGACTTATCAATGTAACTATTTATTCTAATATTTAAAATAAATCACCTGAAATCTAAACTACTGAAAACTACTCATTGGAGGCATCTGTGGATATGATATTGCCAGTGAGTACCACTTTTCCCCTGAAATCTCTAACTCTACAATTGATAGTTCTACTTGGTCGAGCAAAATATACTTATTTTAATGTACATAAGATATTAAAAACGGAAAGAATAAGCACATTTGTGTCCTCAAATACATTTTCGTAACAGTCATCTTCTTTTACTTTTTATATAAGCAATTTCAAACAACGTTCTGGGCATGGAACCAACAGTAGCACATGACCTTGATTTCAACTTAGCACACTATAAACCAAAACGTCTCTGGTTTGATAGTATAAGCAACAAATTATTAAATTTTAATAATTAGCCCCAAATCACTTAATAGATTATCATTTGCTTCACCTTCATTAGAATTCTGGGCACTCTTCCAGCAGGAAACATTAAATATTAGGATTTACTAAACCCATAAAGTATTACTCCTTGAATACATGGTAATCAATAGCTTTATTTCCCTCTCAGTCTATTTCAGTGTCTGTGATATTACTGGTTTACTTAGATACCATGCAAAGGCTCACCTGTCCTTTAGATAAGCTTTCCCATCTATCAGGTCCTTGGGGTAAAAGAGAATGAAGCAATTCCATACGTTCTCGTAATGGAGGTAATAGCATGGTTGCTCCCACTGACAGAGTTTCAATTACCACCTAGTATCAAAAAAGAAAAGTGTATTTACGGGCCTATGCCTTATCTTTTTAACAGAAACACATGAAAAATAAATGCACTGACTATTAGGATCATGGAAATCTGAAGAAGGTAGATCACAGAAGTCTGAATAAAGTGACATGACAAAAGAAAGCAAGCAATCCTTTACATGTCTTTAAGTATACTAGAATACATATTTTATTGTTATGTTAATCACCATACATTACATCATTATTTTGTGATGTAGTGTTCCATGATTCATTGTTTGCGTATAACACCCAGTGCTCCATACAGTACGTGCCCTTTTTAATACCCATCACCAGGCTAACCCATCCCCCCACCCCCCTCCCCTCTAGAACCCTCCTCAGTTTGTTTCTCAGAGTCCATAGTCTCTCATGGTTCGTCTAGAATACATATTCTGAATTTGCCACTTATAGCTAATCATCATCCAACAAATATTTAATACCAACTCTATAACATTGGGCCTGGTAAGACTCTTTGCAAAGTGCTATAGATGCAGAAATGAACAAAACAGACAAAAGTCCTGCTTTCATAAGCCTATAGTCTAGTGGGAAAGAGACCCTGAGCAAGTAATTTTAAGTGTGAAAGGAGTCACATATAGGGAAGTAAAATGAAGTACAAACTTGAATGAACACACACACAGGTAACTAACATGGCCTATGGGCTCACAGAAGGTCTCCCTAAGAACTGGGCATTTAGTTAAGAATTTTATTTTATTTTATTTAAAGATTTTATTTATTGGGGCATCTGGGTGGCTCAGTAGGTTGGGCATCTGCCTTCGGCTCGGGTCATGATCTTAGGGTCCTGGGATCGAGACCCGCATCAGGCTCCCTGCTCAGCAGGGAGTCTGCTTCTCCCTCACCTCCTAGCTCGTGCTCGCTCATGCCCTGTTGCTGTCTTTCTCAAATAAGTAAATAAATTTTTTTTTAATTTTATTTATTATTTGAGAGAGAGACAGAGGGCATTAGAGAGAATGAGCACGAGTGGGGAGAGAGGGAGAAGCCAGCCTCCCAGTGAGTGGGGAGCCCGAAGTGGAGCTCAATCCCAGGACCCCAGGATCATGACCCAAGCTGAAAGCAGACGCTTAACCGACTGAGACACCCATGTGCCCCTAAGTTAAGAATTTTAAAACAAGAAGGACTTGGACCAACAAATATCCAGGTAGCTATTAAGAACAGATGCATTATCTTAGGCCTCATAATTTCTCAGGGTCACAGCTTCTTTATCAGTAAAATGAGGGTGTTGGACTAGAAAAAAGAAACACTTGATTATTAAGAGCTCTTATAAATTTAAAATACAATGGAAGAGGGGCGCCTGGGTGGCTCAGATGATTGGGCGTCTGCCTTCGGCTCAGGTCGTGATCCCAGGGTCCTGGGATCGAGCCCCACATCGGGCTCCTGGCTCGGCAGGGAGCCTACTTCTCCCTCTCCCTCTGCCTCTCTCCCTGCTCATGCTCTCTCTCTCTCTCTGTATCTCTGTGTCTCAAATGAATAAATAAAATCTTTAAAAAAATAAATAAATAAAAATAAAAATAAAATACAATGGAAGAAATTTTAAAAACCTCAATAGAAGGTTTAGAATATAAAATTAAATTTCTCATAAAGTAGATGGGGGAAAATGGAAAACAGGAAAGAAAACACAAGAAAAATTATGAAGACTCATCCAGGAGGTCTAGTATCCCAATAATGAGTTCCAGAAAGAGAAAACATAGAAAACAATGAAGAAGAAATCAATATACAATATACTTCAAGCTAACTTCTTAAAACTGAAGACTATGAGTTTTGAAATTAACAGGGTCCACCCAAGTACAAACCACAATGGTTAACAACAGACCTACATCAGTTCATATTATTTTGAAATGTGAGAACACAAAGGACAAATAGAACTTGCTATAGAATCCAGGGAGACATCTAAAACTAATGATGTAATGTATGGGGATTAACATAAGAATAAAAATAAAATAAGTAAAAAAAAAAAAAAAAAAAAAGAATCCAGGGAGAAAAGCAGATTTCCATACAAAGGATAAAAACCTGAAGAGCATTGATTTTCTGAGTAATAACACTGAAAGCTAGAAGACAATGACTTCTACGGGAGCATGAATTCTTAACAGGAAAATGATTTAGATTAGAATTCTATGCCCTCAACTATTCATGAAGATATTCAATTCACAAACTACTTCATTGTGAGTGTATTTTCAAGGAATATTTTTCCTAACTACCCTCTCTCAGAAGCTACTGATGGAGGTAAAAACCCAACAGACACCACCTTAACCAAGTGATCACGGTCAAAATCTCCAGTAATAAGACACACCAGTAATAATACACCAGTACCATGAATCCCATGATGTGGTATATCATGGGATATAGTACACATCATCATTTCTGTGGCATTCTTGCCAAAAATGCATAACCCCAGTCCAATCATGAGAAAACAACAGAGATATTCAATAAAATAACTGACCAGTACTCACAAACTGTCTAGGTCATGAGAGACAAGGAAAAAATGAGGAATTGTGACAGTGTAGGAGACCAAGGAGAAACAGTAATTAACTGTAATGTGGGATACTGAAGAGGATTCCTCAAAAGAACAAGGACATTACTGGAAAACTGATCAAATTTCTTTTTTTTTTTTTAAAGATTTTATTTATTTATTCATGAGAGACAGAGAGAGAGAGAGAGGCAGAGGGAGAAGCAGGCTCCCAAGGAGCAGGGAGCCCGATGCGGGACTTGATCCCAGGACACTGGGATCATGACCTGAGCCGAAGGCAGACGCTTAACCATCTGAGCCACCCAGGCGCCCTGATCAAATTTCTAATAAGCTGTTTAGTGTAATGATAGTATGAAGCTAATGTTAATTTCTTGGTTTTGATAATTGTAATATGGTTATGTATGACATTAGCATTGGGAAAGCTGAGTGAAAAAACTATTTTTTATGCAACTTTTCCTTAAGTCTACAAATGACTCAAAATAAAGCATTTAAAAAGAAACAAAAAAAGAGCAGCAACAGTGAGTGCTACAAACAGATTTAGTTACTAGAAGTTTCAGAGATAAGGAACAGAAACAGCTTTGTACACATCCTGAGAATTCATCTCCCAAGGACTCTCCTAATAGAGTAACTACCAAGGACAGTCAAGGAATAAATAAACAATTTCTAAAGATAATTTTTAAAATTTACTTTCCTTATTTTATTCCAGTACTTTTTGACCTTTTAAAAATACTACACTTTAATTCCTGATAAATATTGAAACATCAAAGTTCCCATTCACCACCGGGTTAATATTTCTTCTACCCACATGCCAGGGATACGTCTCTCCAGTTGAAAAATGAGTTATCCTTTTTGCTTTTTTTTTTAATTGACATGTAATTGACATGTCATAAAATTCACCTTTTCTAAGTATAAAATTCAGTGGTTTAGTATATTCACAGAGTTGTGAAACCATCACCCCTATTCTAATTTTAGGACATTTTCATCACCTCAAAAAGAAATTCTGTGTCTATTAGCAGTCACTCCCCTCTCTCCCTCCCCCAACCCCTAACAACCAATTGATTTACTTTCTTTCTCTATAGATTTGCCTACTCTGTACATTTCATATACATACAATCATATAATATGTGGCCTTTTGTGACTGGCTTCATTCACTTAGCATAATGCTTACAAGGTTCAGTCATGTTGTAGCATGTTATCAAAATCTCCTTTCTTTTTACTCCTGAATAAGATTATCCTGGTACAGACATACCACATTTAGCTCATCCATTTATCAGTTGACAGACATTTGTTTATTCCGCTTTTTGGTTATTATGAATAATATTGCTATGAACATTCCTGTACGAGTTTTTGAGTGAAAATTCTCTTGGGTACAGACCTAGATGTGGAAATGCTACATTATATGGTAACAATGTTTAAGGAACTACCTGCTTTCCAAAGCAGCTGTACCATTTTACATTACCACCAGCAATATACAAGAGTTCCAATTTCTCTACATCCTCACTAACACAATCCTCAGTCTTTTTGATAATATCTACTGAGTGGGTGTGAAGTAGTGTTTCATTATGATTTTGATTTGCATTTCCCTAACGACTAAGGCTGTTGAGCATTTTTTCATGTGCTTTTTGGCCATACACATATTTTCTCTGGAAACATGTCTATTCAAAATTCTTTGCTCATTTTTAAAGCTGGGTTATTAAAAATAAATAAAGTTGGGTTATTTATCTCTTTTATTGTTGAGTTGCAAAGATCCTTTATATATTCTGGAAACTAGAATATTTCTTTTTGAGATTTTATCTATTTATTTGAAAGAGCAAGCATGAGTGAGGGTGGGAGGGGCAGAGGCAGAGGAAGAAGCAGACTCCCCGCTGAGCAGGAGTCCCCGGAAAGGGGTGGGGGGGGGGCCTTGATTCCAGGACCCCGGGATTATGACCTGAGCCGAAAGCAGACACTTAACCAACTGAGCCACCCAGGTGCCTCTGGAAACTAGAATATTATCAGACATATGATTTACAAATATTCCTCCCATTCTATGTATGAGTTGTATGTTCATTTTCTTAATAATGCCCCTTGAGGCATAAATGTTTTCCATTTTGATGAAGTCCAATTTATCTCTTTTTTTTTGATTGCTTGTGCTGTTGGTGTCATATCTAAGAAACTATTGCCTAATCCAAAGTCATAAAGATGATGTATGAGTGGATAAGCAAAATGTGATATATACATACAACAGATTATTATTAAGCCTTAGAAAGGAAGGAAATTCTGACACATGCTACAACATGGATGAACCCTGAGGACATTATGCTAAGTGAAATAAGCCAGTCACAAAAAGACAAACAGGTTATGATTCTACTTATATGACATATTTAGAATGTCAAAATCAAAGAGACAGAAAGTAGAATGGTGGCTGCCAGAAGCTGGAGAAAGGGGAGAATCAGGAGTTACTGTTGGGTGGGTAAGGAATTTCAATTTTATAAGATGAAAAGAATTATGAAGATGGGTAGTGATGATGGCTGAATATTATGAATATATTTAATACCACTAAGCTATATTTAAAAATGGCTGAGATAGGGGCACCTGGGTGGCTCAAATCAGTTAAGCGTCCAGCTCTTAATTTTGGCTCAGGTCATGATCTCAGGATTATAAGATCGAACTCCGCATTAGGCTCCAAGCTTGGAATGGAGCCTGCTTGAGATTCTCTCTCTCCCCCCACCCCAAAAAAAAAAGGTTAAGACAGTAAATTTTATGTTATATGTATTTTGCCATAATAAAAAATAAAACTGGGTCCCTGTCCTCAAAATTTATCCTCTGGTGGAAAAGACAGACATGTTTGTGAACAGACAACTACAATACAATGTGATGCAATGAGAACACATACAAGAGAAACCTAACCTGGCAGGAGAGCAGAGAATGAAAGGCTTCCCAAAGATGACATTTGACCTTTGTCTTAAAGGATGAGTTAATCAAAAACATTTACTTCCACCAAGAAAAGGAGTAAGGGAAACAGCATCCAGTTGAAGTTTTCCAATATATGGTTGAATTTATGAGCTACAACTTTAGGGAAAGATGTGGCTTGAGATACAGATTCCAAGTCCTATATGCTTACCTCTTGAATTTCATCTGGGACAGTTGAATCCATCAGTCTGAAAAGCAAATTTCGAAGTGGACCTGCCTGTCTCCCAAGAATGCTGGTAGCTACCCCTCCCGCAAGTGCAAGAGCAAGGTGATTTGAAAGCAGCTTCAGGCACAGCTTGAGGAAATTGTGGTGTTCCCTGAAACCAAACAAAGTGCTGTGAACTTCTGGAACATAAAAGATCATGTGCTATCCAGTTTGGGTAACATTTTTTCTCTTTAAAAATTTTGTCAAATTATGACCAATAGTGATTTTTAAAACGTGATTCATGAAATTATGGGTAACTTTTCCTAAAGGTCATTATCAATAAGTACCTAAGTTTAGCTCTTTTTTAGATTCTAAAGAAGTTTAATATAATTGAGGGGAAAACAGAACAAAAAAGAAAAGTCAAGCTCAAAATGAGTAATTAACAGACATAACACACACACACACACCAATATACATATATATAACATACCTTGATGAAGGGAAAGGGAGTGGGGGAATCTCACTGTTTATTTTATCACAGTATCTCTCAAGAAAAGAACGCAGGTGTGAGAAGGTACTCTCTTCAAGATCTACACAATAAGGTCGGTGCCATGCAACAACTTGTCTAGAAGGAAGCATAAGAAAATCATGTAGTGGGGCGCCGGGGTGGCTCAGTTGGTTAAGCAACTGCCTTCGGCTCAGGTCATGATCCTGGAGTCCCGGGATCGAGTCCCGCATCGGGCTCCCTGCTCAGTGGGGAGTCTGGTTCTCCCTCTGACCCTCCCCCCTCTCATACTCTATCTCATTCTCTCTCAAATAAATAAATAAAATCTTTAAAAAAAAAAAATCATGTAGTAACCTTAACAGGGGAATTTTCACACAAGATCAAAAACAAAATTTAAACCATTAATAAAGCTGAAAGCCTTCAACAAAATATACAGAAGGCCTTCTTAATTATAAAAGTGAAAACCCTTCATTTTAGCAACCAAGGAAAACCAAGAATTTGCTATCCCTCAAGTTCTTCAAAGAGAAAACATATAACCACAACCTGCTTTGAAAAGTTGGATATTCACTCACTTAAAGGCAAGACCTGAGTCACAGGATCTACTACAGTCTTCTGGTTCTAAGGGTCTATAAAATGTGTATTTCATATTAAGAAAAACAGCCTGACTCTATAGAACAATAAACTGAAAGCTATTAAAAGAACAACTCCTGGGGCACCTGGGTGGCTCAGTCGGTTAAGCATCCGACTCTTGGTTTTGGCTCAAGTCATGATCTCACGGGCCATGAGATCAAGCCCCGCCATCAGGCTCCACACTCAGTGGGAAGTTTGCTTGGGATTCTCTTCCTCTGCCCCTTCCCCGACTCACATACACTCACACTCTTGCTCTCAAATAAATAAATCTTAAAAAAAAAAACAAAAAAAAAAGAACAACTCCTAAAGACTCTTCTGAAGACTGTCAAGATATTGGGAACCAACTATCTACATATGAATTGGGAAGTTGCAAATTTAATATGAACAGCAAATTATTTATAATCAATTCATTATATTTTTAGCTTTTGTTTTGGAGGGTAATTATCTATAAATGTTTTTACTGGTAAGAATGTCATAATAAATCAAAAAAAAAAAAAGAATGTCATAATAAATCCATCTGAATCAAGGGTCTGGAATGCAAATATAATCTATGCCAAGTTTAAATTAGCCCACATGCATCTGAAAATATCTGAAACAACCCTAAAATTCCTTAAAATTCACACTCCTAGTAAAAATCATCTACCTGATTTTCCAAAAAGATATGGTTATCTCTTTAGGAAAAAGCTAAATTTCTGCAAAAGCAACTTCCTTTGTTTAAAAGTATAGCCACTGCTTGTTTTAAAAAAGCCAACCAGACAAAGGCCACTGAGGCTAATCAACTATTTAATAAAACCTAGCTCTGGGGCACCAAGGTGGCTCAGTCAGTTAAGCATCTGCCTTCGGCTCAGGTCATGATTCCAAGGTCAGGGCTGGGATCATGACCTGCATCAGGCTCCCTGCTCAGCAGGGAAGTCTGCTTCTCCCTCTCCCTCCCTCCTCACTCATGCTCTCTCTCTCTCAAATAAATAAAATCTTTAAAAAAATAAAAAATAAAACCTAGTTCTGACTGTATTTTAACGTAACTTCCTCTTAATATGCAGACATTTAATTTTTAAAATCAGATCTAGAGACAGAGAAGGAATTCAAAATGTTCAAAAGACACTTAAATCAAGAAACTATCTTAAATAGAGGGTATAACTTATAACTTCTTGCTTATATAATATAGCCTCAACACTCAAATCGCAAGAACTCTAGATGTCATTTTTGTGACAGTAAAAAAATCAATACTAGAAATGTTCAGAAGGGCATTTTATGAACAAAGTACAATTATTTTTGTTTTCACTGGTGTTTCTGTTGTTATTAGAACACAAGAATTTTTAAACGTGGCATGCTTACCTATCCCTAGGAAGAGCAGTCCATGCCAGACTATGTGATGTTCCAGCAGAGATCTGCTGAATAGCTATGCCATCTAAGCCACTCACTTTTTTTGGCTTAGTAATAGGACCTGTGGAATTTCCTTGGCCACATTGCCCCATTGAGTTATTGCCCCAGGCATAAACTTCATTATCTAAAAATAAAATAAAGAAAAACCAAATTTAAATGTAATACATTTATAGAAGATAATAGTTAATACTATTTCTTTTAAAAACAAATGACATTACCATGAGAAAGAGCCAAACAATGACTGTCTCCAATAGAAATATCAACTATTCTTGTGGCAGCCAGTTCTTCAATAAGCTTGGGTCTCAAAGCAGTAGCTTCTGAAGAACCACAACCTAGACAAGCTCCACAGCCCCAAGCATAGACCTGAAACAAACAGAAAAGCACTACATATAATATCCTGAGGTATTAGGTTGAAGACTTACGTTGTTTAAAAATAAATATCATCTAGGGGAACCTGGGTAGGGTAACTGGTTAAGTGTCCAACTCTTGGTTTCAGCTTAGGTCATGATCTCAGGATCATGAGATGGAGCCCTGCATCTGGCTCCACACTGAGTCTGGAGCCTGCTTGGCATTCTCTCTTTCCCTCTCCCTCTGCGCTGCCCCCCAACCCCCGACCAACTCACGTGCACGTGCACACGCTCTCTCTCTCTCAATAAATAAATAAAATCTTTTAAAAAATAAATTAAAAAATAAGAGTGTGGCTTGATACTAAATAACTTTTGGGGTGCCTGGGTGGCTCCATCAGTTAAACGTCCACCTTTGGCTCAGGTCAGGATCCCAGGGTCCTGGGATCAAACCCCGCACTGGACTCCCTGCTCAGCAGGGAATCTGCTTCTCCCTCTTTCCCTCCCCCTGCTTGTGTTCTCACTTGCTCTCTCTCTCTCAAATAAAATCTTGAAAAAAATAAATAATAACCTTCTGCTGTTAAAAATAATATTTACTGTTTTGATTGTTAAAGATTTTATAGTTATTTATTTTGCTGTTTTTAAATGTTCACTATACAGGCAGACAAGCAGCTGAGCTGAAAAGAAAAATAACTGGTCATAGAAAAAATGGAAGGATCTTAGAAGGATCTTAGCAGCTTAGAAATACTGTTGCTATCTTACAACCTCTCTTTCATATGTTTCCTACTCTGTCTGCAGGTCTCAAGAAATATTTCTTGGTTAATTAGACCAAGGTGTGAACATATAAAATGAATTATATAAGTCACAAAACTGATGTTTATGATTCAGTTAAAAATCACATCACCTCATTGTTACAATAATTTTAATGATCACTTACAAAGAGGGCCATGTGAAGCAGTAGTCAACACAGCTCTCCAATCATCTTCATTTTTGACTAATTAAAACAACAACCACCACTGACTGATTTAAGAAGCTTAGGGGAAAGGTGAGTTGAAGAGGAAGATAAAAGGGTGAATGCCTATCAGATGGGCAGCCCAAAATCAAAACAATTAGCAAACTGAGTGACTTTTTTTTCCTTCGGTGAGTTCTGGTAATATCATATAGACTCTTACCCTTATGCCACTGGATTCGGGAATTTTTTTGTCTTGAAATTCTTTCAGTAAAGATTACTGAGAGGTTAAACCTCTTAAGCAAAAAAAAGAGCAGCAAATACTTGTACCAGTTGCTAGAGAACTACTTAAGACAAAAATAGAACAAAATTCCAGTACACTAAAGGTGTATGTTAGAAGGGGTTAAGAACTAAAGACAAGTAAGGTGAAAAAATACATAGTCAAAGTCATTCAAAATTTCCTAAATCACTCATCAAGTACAATACAGTTCTGTCATTCAATAAGATCCATATAGCTAGAGTCTGCTCTTGCCGTGTTCCTCTGGCTGAACACTAGATGAAGAAATATCTGGCTTGTATTTAGGGACCTTGCTGTATAAAATATACATACTGTATTTTTCAACATAAGAATCACACTTAATATGATGGGAAGTCAGCAGTGAAGTGGCCTGAGAGGACTGAGGGAAAAACAGATGTTGCTCATCTCATGCTCAGCAAGTATAATAGTAAACAGAACTACCCTTGTCATTTAAACGTATTTCTCTCTCACTTTATTTTTTCCTAAGTATATATATTTGATTTCACGTAACTTAGCATACTCATGATACAACTCTTCTATATAGCAACTAACTCACAAGTTCCTTTGAAATTCAATGTAATAAATATATTATCATTATTAGCAACTAATAGTTGAACTTGGTAATTTATAGAAATTTTCAATTCATGTAATTACCTTATATGAGCATTTGTAAGCAAAGCAGATATCATTACCCCTCTCATACCAAAGAACCACATGATGATCAAGGGAAGTCTGTGATTTGCCTATGGCTATACATTAAGCAAGTGAGCATCTTCTGGCCTCAATTCATAGATTCTTACCACAAAACCCATAGTGAGGAAGATGTAAAAGAGAAGTTCCAGGTTTTAAGGCAGCATCCAGCATTGTACCAAATGACTAATGTAATGAAATAAAGGGTAATGAATAGTTTGAGTTTGATTTTTTAAGACACAAGGCATTCTAGTCTCTCCGAAATAATTACACTATACGCTAATTTCAGCTTTGCTGTTCATCATCTGCCTTGTGAATTAGTCAGAAAACATTTTTATACCACTACCTGGTACGTAATGGATTCCTACATGTGAGAAAAAGAGTGGTCAGCTCACTTTCTCACTGTGGTTACTAATGGATATAAGAAGAAAATTATTACTAAGTCTATCACCATACCTAGACCCTCTCCATCACCAACAAAAAACAGAGAGAAGTCAAAATATGCACATAGAGGTTCAAAAGTTAATAAAGGGATCGTAAAGTTCTGACTACCCTAAGCCTGACTAGCCCTTTCTTAGAAACACCTATCCCTCTCAGATCATCTTCCATATGGAAATTTCTCCTTACCCTCTTTTGATCATCTTCTTGCCTTCTTAGTTCCTATCACTGGTTTCAACAAGATCTATTCACACTTTCTCCCACTATCCGTAATTTTTAGGAAAAAATTTAAAGGGTGCTGAGTGTTAAAAAGGTTTTATAAAACCTGTTAATACAAAAAATGGGGCTGAGGACGGGTTTATCTGGGTCACACAGGCCAGGTGAGAAAATCTGGTTCCTTTGCAAATACTCTACCTCTTCAAACAGGAGAAAATACTTCATTTCAATAGATGCCTTTAAAATGTTATTTTTTGGGGGCACCTGGGTGGCTCAGCCGTTAAGCGTCTGCCTTCGGCTCAGGTCATGATCCCAGGGTCCTGGGATCGAGCCCCGCATTGGGCTCCCTGCTCGGCGGGAGGCCTGCTTCTCCCTCTCCCACTCCCCCGCTGTGTTCCCTCTCTCACTGTCTCTCTCTCTCTCTCTGTAAAATAAATAAATAAAATCTTTTATTTAAAAAGAAAAAAAAAGTTATTTTTTTAAGGGGCGCCTGGGTGGTTCAGTCGGTTACGCGTCTGACTCTTGGTTTCAGCTCAGGTCCTCATCTCAGGGTCCTGAGATCGAGCCCCATGTGGGACCCCACATTCAGCATGAGTCTGCTTAAGACTGTCTGTCTCTCTTTCTACCCCACCCACACTCTCTCTCTCAAATAAATAAATCTTAAAAAGTAAAATGTATTTTTTTAACTTTAAAGTTTAATTATGATTATTACTTTTTAGTCACCTACTCCTCTGAAATAATTTAATCCTTTTATGATCATTCCTTATTCCTACCTGCCCTGTTGATGTTAAAGCAAGTGAAGACTGGCTTCCAGCACAAACTTTGCGAATGAACATTCCTTGTAAAGCTTCAACAACTTTAGGTTTATACACTCTGTTAGTATCTCCATGGCCAAGTTTGCCTACCAAAAAAAAAAAAAAAAAAAAAAAAAATTCAAGTTAAACAATTTATTTGTTTTAAAGAAACTCTGTTCTTTTACCTAAGTATTCATGTTGATAAATATCACTCATCTTTCTATCACTAACCTGACAGATGTGCAAAACTCTGTTTCTGACAGCAGAGGAGGTGAACAAATGAATGTTTTTGTTACAAGAAAGAAACAACCAACCAACAGGCTTCTGAATCTTAATTTCAAGCAATTAAAACCACTTTAAGAGAGATATGGAAAATTGTTTTTCTTTCTCTACTTTTAGTGGTCATATTTCTAACTTCAAATCTGCTGATGTAATAAATAGGTTGTAACAAGCAGTTCGTATGTATCTAATTATTTTTAATTTTTGAACAGAGCCAATAGTTCCTGAAATAGAAAACTTGGCAAATCACTAAAGAAGAAAAGCAAATGGCCAACAACATATAAATTCAACCTCACTAAGAATCAAGGAAATATTAATTAAATACCATTTCACTACTGAAATTATTTTTTAATACCAATTGTTGTTGAAAGACATGGGAAAATAAGCAATCTCACACTGCTTTGTGAATTTGAATAAGCAAATTCACACTGTAGGTGTGAATAAATGGACAAGGATTTAGTCATTCGTTGTATAGTTTTTGATACAGAAAAATATTTGGAAACCATCTAGGTACTCAATAATAAACTGATTTTTTTAAGTTGTATTACAATTACATAAGGGAATACATTGAGCTACTTAGAAAAATGTATAGCCAGAGAAAGATATTCAAAAAATACTGTCAGATAAAAACCAGGTTATAAAATATCTAAGATATATACATGTCTGCTTTGGTTTTCAAAAAAGACATCTATGTGGAAATACATGTACATGTTTATATAAATACATATATACTTAGAGGTCTACCTATATAAGTTTTAACAATGGCTATAGCAACATTCATTGAAACAGTTCATTTAAATTTCTAAAATTTCTACTCATCTTTAGAGTTTTCCTACAATAGGCATGTACAACAGAAAAGTACATTTTTTTTTAAATCTCAAGAAAACAAGCCCAAAGCTATCAATAAATAATTTTTTACATACCATTGTCTCCTCCTCCAAAAGACCATACAGTTCTCCCATCTTTAGACAAAGCAATAGTATGTGAACTGCCACAAGAAACCTCTCCTACATTGCTAATGTCTTTTACTAATGTTGGAATGTTACGGCTATTACTGTCTCCGTGACCTTGGATAAAACACACACAACAAAGAATAATGTTGTTAACTCTTTCTTTAGGACACTACTTCACAGGCAGAATAAACATTTTAAGTTAATGATAGAAATGAGGTATTTTTAAAGTGCAATTAAATATGAAAGACAGAATCATTTCCAGTATCTATCTTCTCATCCAATCTTCTAGGCTGCTCTCAAATGAGACACACAGTCCCTTCAGTGAATCATTAGAATATTCTATATATGCTCCTCTCTCAGCACTTGTCTAATGCTATCTAGTATCATGCTCATATCAACTTGTTTTCACACACACTTCAGGATCATGACGGTATCTTTCTTGTCCCTGAAATCCTTCAGTGTCTGCTCATAATAGGTACTCAGTAAATACTTGCTAGATTTAATTACAGCTTAAATTTCAGCATTAGAATCCAGGTATTCACAGTATAAAACTGTCTTCCTCTGGGCTAAAACTAACAAAATAATTAACAGTTTTTTGGCCTATTAAATCTAGTCTCACTGCTTCTCTGTAACCATCATTTCTATTTTTCTGTGAGAGTAACTTCAATTTTAAAAAAGCTTACCTAGTCTTCCAAAGTCTCCTTCACCCCATGTGTATAATTCACCATCCTCTGTGACAGCAGCACTATGTCTGTACCCAGCAGATACACAAACAACTACCTGCATGGAACACAAAGCACACCAAGATGAAGAACATGAATATGCTAAAACATATAGTTCAGATTTGATCTTATGCACAGAGACTTCAGAGATACTGATATTCACAACTTATCCAGAAGTTGCCATGTACAGTTGTAGAGGCTGTGCCCAGGACAAGGGTGCCTGAGGTCATGAAAGTGCTGAAATACAGCCTCTGCTCTGTGTGCCAAGCCATGAAACCTGGCTTCCACCCGAAGAAGATGATAACTTTCCTTAATTCACGCAAAGGCACTGTGAAGGTTAGCAGGAGCCCTGAACACATCAATCTAATCACTTGCAAGAATACTGTATCACGAATCAAGTCTTTACTCAAAGAGTTGGCAGGGGCTAAACACGCATGGAACAATAAAAAAATATAATGTTAACATAAAACCTACAGTCCTGGCTAATCAAGAAAAACTCATTACATAATAGGGATAATTCTCAAAAACATAGTGACTGTTACCAATGCAGAAAGATCTAAGCAGTATATAAGCTTATATTAATTAAACTCTTAGCAGTATCTCTTTACCCTCAATTAGCTGTACAGTTGATGAGTAGAATCAGGGGAATAAGAGTATAGAGCAACATAATTGGGAGATGACTCATAGCTTTTACCACTGATCAAAATAGTGATTTAACAGAAAAAAAATATCTATACTAATTACTCTGTATCTTTTCAATCTCCAAAAATTAAAACTCACTTTAGAAAATTCAGAATTTAGATTCAATTAAAAATACTGAGAACCATGCAATGCCTGGGTGGCTCAGTCAGTTAAGCGTCTGCCTTCAGCTCAGGTTATGATCTCAGGGTCCTGGGATCGAGCCCTGCATCAGGCTCCCTGCTCAGCTGGCAGTCTGCTTCTCCCTCTGCCCCTCCCCCTCAACTCATGCACAATCTTTCTCTCTCTCTCTAAAATAAATAAAATTTAAAAACAAACAAATACTGGGCACCTAATACATTCTGGATAATATGCTAAAAACTTCTGAAATTTTTATCTATAAGTTATTAATTTACTTTTTAGAATACTTTTCCTTTATGACATTCATACTAAGTTATATTTAATTGGCAATGTTTCCATTAAAAATAGAACATAACATAATAAAATAAAATTAAAATTAAAAAATAGGACATTAAAAGGAATACAAGTAAAAAAATGTTTAAAGAATTGGAATTAAGGAAGAAAGAAGGTGCTAGAAAGACTAGAAAAATACAACTTCAAATAGTATTTATCTGAAAATTTCCTTAGAGCCCCACATTCATACTCTTATCAAGTATCCCATGATGCTATCAAGTGGAATATTCCAAAGCTCACTGCTTTGGGGCTGATGTCTAAGTTAAAATACTATAAGTTATAATAAAGTAAAATTCATTTGATAGCCAATCTTGTCAGACAACCTCCCATGAAGGAAAAGTGTCCCAACTTGCAATTCTGGTATAATATAAAAATTTAAACTTTAAAAGGGTCTTATATAAAAAAACTTTTGTAGCAAGAATGTAATTTTAAAATAGAGGAACCTGTATAATTGCACATAAGTTCAGGGAAATACCTTCACTTTTTTAAAGAAAGGTAAAATAGAAATTAGAAGAGGAGATCTAGGTTCAGTTTCTAATGGTGCTAATTATTTGTATGTGATCTTAGGCAAGTGAGTTAACCACTCTAAATGTCTCATTTCTATTAAGATGCCACCTCCTCCAACCTTATGATCTCATTACCTAATATCACACCCCACCCAAGTTAGTATCTTATACATTACTCAATTTTTTCTTTATTATTATTTGAAATTATTTTATGTGCTTACTTATTATCTATATCCACAGATTAAAAGCTCCATGAGACCACGGTTCTTGTCTGTTCTGTTCACTACTGTATGTCTAAGGCCTAAAACACTGCCTGGCACTTGGAAGATACTGAACAAGTATTTGTGAAATGGATGATTCTCAGTTTCCTCATGTGAAATGAGAACAATAACTACCTTAACAAAGTTGTTATAAGAATTAAAATTAAGTAATGTATGTGAAAGTGTTTGGTAAACCATAAGGCAAATATACAAAATACAAAAAGGATCTGGGGGTGGGGGGGAAACTTCAGAAAGAACACATCAAAATCTGAAACATATAATCACTTATACCACAGCACATCTAATTACTTTTAAATACAAAAAGAAAGCACATACCTTTCCCTGCAGAGGGCCCTGAATAAGCTTGGGATATTTCTGTGTTGAACTATTTCCATGTCCCAGTTTCCCATAATCACCATCTCCCCAACTGAAGACTTCTCCTTCTGTTGTAAAAGCTAAGGTGTGACCATCAGATCCTTTAGAAGATGAAACCTTTTTAATGGACCTGTGAGGTTCAAATGTTAACTTTTTTAAAGTGGACTGATTATTAGAATCTCCAAGGCCCAGTCTCCCATAGCTGCCTTTACCGCAAGCTCTGACAGAGCCATCCGTAGAAATAACAAAAGTGCAGTATTGTCCAGCTTCAATCTATAAGCAAAAAAACAGAACAGTAAAATAAAATGCTTCTGTGAGAATCAAAGTAAAATATTTAATGCTAGTTTTATCAAAGAGGTTCAAAGAAGTCTTTAAAAGCAGAATATGGCATGAATCTCCAGAGATATAAAATTTTTTTTTCTGTTAAGATGAAAAAAGTGATACAGCATGGTATATAGAAACAATATATCTTTTCATGGTGACTTTATTGTTGAGCTCAAATTAATGCATATTTTCTCTCTTCAGGGTATCTACCCTGTCATGATTCAATAAAACAACAAAGTAAAATGTTTTAGCCTCATCTTATAATTGGTGGGTGAAGGGCAAGGAATAAAATTATCTTATAAATTCCTTAGAGTCCATTATGGCAAGGACCATACAAAATGTATTTTACACTCATTTGGAAAAAACCTAACTTTAAATGAAACTAGTAATAAAATAGAAAGTTGTAGCTTGGCTAAAAGGTAGCTACAAATGTAAAAAGTAATCATAATAAGAAAATAAAATGCCAATCTGGCAAAAGGAAAATTCCGGCTTTTGCTTAGTCTTATTTACCATTTGCATTGAATACAATGGTTAAGTCTGTTGTCATTCATAATTCTTTTAAAAAATCCAGCTCCTAATTTAATTTTTTGAAACTTGGAAACCATGTTATTAGGGAAATGGAATAAAAATTTTTTTTTCTGTTAAGATGAAAAAAGTGATACAGCATGGTATATAGAAACAATATAGATAGGGGCGCCTGGGTGGCTCAGTCGTTGGGCGTCTGCCTTCGGCTCAGGTCATGATTTCAGGTCCTGGGATCGAGCCCCGCATCGGGCTCCCTGCTCCGCGGGAAGCCTGCTTCTCCCTCTCCCACTCCCCCTGCTTGTGTTCCCTCTCTCACTGTGTCTCTCTCTCTGTCAAATAAATAAATAAAATCTTTAAAAAAAAAAAGAAACAATATAGATAACAAACAAGAATCTTCACTCACTTAAAAAACCAAACAAACACCTGTTAACACTACTTACAGTAAACCGTGTCATTTACCAATGCGTAAGATATGCAGAGAACTCACAGTCTGAGCATCGGAGAAACTGGGAGCCAGTTTGGGCTGCAGTATTTTCTCCTGTGTGCCTTCCACCAGCTGATGGCTGCTGTTGCTCCCCCAGACATAAACCTCACAGGTTTCCGAGACAATGGGGGCATCACCAGTCTGAATACTGTCTGGGCTAGCACACGTCCTTGAGTAATCAGACGCCATTCTGCAAACCTATTAAAATTAAAAACATGCAAAACATAGGCAAGACATTCTTAATGGAGACAGCTTTATAAATGTTGTCTGAAATTACTGTTTATTTTCCTTACTTCTAAAACTCTCAACTGCTCAAATAACCTAAAAACAATACATCTAATTTTAAATACAGTTGGCTAGACTACTTACTCCTGCAAAAGATACTAATAAAAGTGGCAAAAATGAGGAGGAGGAGACACATAATCAAGACTTTTTTTTAACTAATAATTATTGCACACACAGCATTACAGAAAAAAAACTTAACAAAGTAGAAGGGGCGCCTGGCTGGCTCAGTCAGTAAAGCATGCAACTCTTGATCTCAGGGTTGTGGGGCTTGAACTTTTTAAAGTTTACTTTAAAAAAAAAAAATTGATAATCCTATCACCTTAATACAACGAATGTTATCTTTTTTACTTGTGTTCTTCCAGAATTTTGCATATACACATTCTTTAACATAGTTATCACAGTGGATATATAAAAGTGATGAAATAAAAGTCACCTAATCTTCATGAATGAACTGTTAATTTTCCACCTAATGTAAAAACCCCAGTTTACTTAACCCTTTTATTTATTTTTCTTTTTATTAACATATGATGTATTATTTGTTTCAGGGGTACCCGTCTGTGGTTCATCAGTCTTACACAATTCACAGCGCTCCCCATAGCACACACCCTCCCCAATGTCCATCACCCAGCCACCCCATCCCTTCCACCCGCCTAACCCTTTTCTTTTAAATAGGACATTTATTCTTTTTGTTATATAAGCCATTTTTTAATTTTTTAAAAAAGATTTTATTTATTTATTTGACAGAGAGAGACAGCAAGAGAGGGAACACAAGCAGGGGGAGTGGGAGAGGGAGAAGCAGGCTCCCTGCCTAGCAGACAGCCTGAGGCAGGCCTCAATCCCAGGACCCTGGGATCATGACCTGAGCCGAAGGCAGATGCTTAATGACTGAGCCAGCCTATACAAGCCATTTTTAAGAACATAGTTTTGACTACATTTTTCATTACTCCTTAAGTAGAGAAGCTCAGAAACGGGGCTACTATATCCCAAAAGGACAACAACCTTATGATTCTTGAAACATACTATAACAAACTGCTTTCCACAATGGTTCTACTATATATCACCAGCAGTATATTTTATGTATACATAAAATAAAAATCATCACTTATTTACCATCTGTGTTGAATATAATGGTAAAGTCTGTTGCTATTCATAATGCTTTTTAAAAACCACACTTCTCCACCTGCCGTCCCCCACAACCCTGCCAAAAGGACAGGACCCAGGGTGGCCATCCCAGTTGCCCTAACCAAGGAATACGTCTATATGAGAGTACCAGTCTCACTGCATCCATACCAATAATAAGTATTATGCTTTTAATTTTTTGCAAACTTAAGTGGGATAAAAGAGGATGCCTTATTTTAACTTGACATTTCGTTATTATAACAGAACTAAAGTTTTTCTATTTATTTGTTTACCACTAACTTCTGGCCATTTATTTATTAGGGCTTAATGGATTTTTAATTGGCTTATATGAACTCTATACAGTAAAAATATTAACTCTGGGGGCACCTTGCTGGCTCAGTCAGTAGAGCATGTGATTCTGGATCTTGGGGTCGTGAGTTAGAGCCCCATGATGGGTGTAGAGATTACGTTAAAAAAAAAAAATTAACTCTTGACTACAGCTGTTAATTCTTTTGTCTGTGCTGTAGTGTTTTTTTGCTCAAACAAAACAGAAGGAAAACCTTCAAAAGTCAATCTTCAAAAGCCCATTAAATGGAAGGGGATAGAATAATTTTAGTCAGAATCATTAAATAGTAACCAATACAACAGGATGACGTGTGTTAAACATTTTCCAATGAACATGAGGACAGTTGTGAGAACATACAAAATATGTGTAAGTGAAGGCTGCCAGTCCCTAATAAAAGATCTGAAATTTTGCTGGAGACAAAAGGAGGGTAATGGGGCCAAGAGTGTTAGAATTTTTTAATCTAAAGATCTATTACAAGTTTTATATGATAAATCACAGCTCTCCTCCTCCAACCCACATGCCCCAAAAAAGAGCAAGAGAAAAAAAAATTACTTATAGGGCCTAGAAATGTATGTTTAAAAACTGGAGCAGGGACAGGGTAGAAATCCTGTAGCATCAATGTCATTTTCTAAACACCCTGATTCACTACACAGAACAACTACCAGGCCAAACTTCAAATCCACACCTAACATTCACAACAAAACTAGGTGACAAAGGTACCTCCAATAACTCTGAAATATAAGCAGATGCAGACAGTCTGGAATAATTTGATGTGTCAGAGAGCAAGAAAGCTATGAAAGTTTATTAGGCCTATATCAAAAGAACTTAGTGGGGGCGCCTGGGTGGCTCAGTCGTTGGGCATCTGCCTTCGGCTCAGGTCATGTCCTGGGATCGGGCCCCGCATCGGGCTCCCTGCTCTGTGGCAGGCCTGCTTCTCCCTCTTCTACTCCCCCTGCTTGTGTTCCCTCTCTCACTGTGTCTCTCTCTCTCAAATAAATAAATAAAATCTTCAAAAAAAAAAACTTACGGGGTGCCTGGGTGGCACCCAGCTGATTGAGCATCCGACTCTTGGTTTTGGCTCAAGTCATGATCTCGGGGTCGTGGGATCAAGCCCCATGTGGGGCTCCGCACTCAGCAGGGATTCTGCTTGAGATTCTCTCTCCTCTCCCTATGCCCCTCTTCCCGCTTGCACTCTCTCTTTCTCAAATAAATACATCTTTAAAAAAAAAAGAACTCAGGAACCACCCTAAAGAGACTACCCTAAAGACTACTGGCCAAAGATGAAACAATATGAGCTCCACTATAGATAATAATTTAATGGGTTAAAATTCAAACAGGTTTAAGTCTATGGGTTCATAATGATATTTTTCAAATGAAATCAACTGGTTTACTTTGGAAGATAACAGACCAATTCATTAAACTGGACACTAGTATATAAAATCAGTGTTAAAATTTTTAAAAATTAGACAGACATAATCAAGCATTTAATTCAGTCTTTCTTATATGAACTGAAGCAGAGTAACCAAATAGTTGATAAGGGAATCATCTTTATAAAAACATTCCAATGAATAAATAAAAGAGGAATGATACAATTAAAATATCACCATTTTGCAACCAATGAATTAATAAATGTAGTCATTAAGCATCAAGAGTTGCTAATACCACAACAAGAGAGACAACCAGAAGGAAACTGATGAACATGGTCATCACCAACACCATGTATAGTCTTGCCAAAGGGATCAAACCTAGGATCCATCAATCCTCAGGTTAAGCCTCTGGATCCACCTGCCAATTTGCAGGAAATAAGTAGGACACAGTGAACTGATTATGAGTAATCAATCAGCAAAAAGCCCAGGTTCTGAACAAAAACAATGAAGGAAAAGAAAAAAATGGGGGGGAACCTATAGATTAACAGATTTAAAAGACACCTTTTTTTTTTTTTTTAAAGATTTTATTTATTTGACAGAGAGAGACACATTGAGAGAGGGAACACAAGCAGGGGGAGTAGGAGAGGGAGAAGCAGGCTTCCCGCTGAGTGGGAAGCCAGATGCGGGGCAATTCCAGGACCCTGGGATCATGACCTGAGTCGAAGGCAGATGCTTAACGACTGAGCCACCTGGGCGCCCCCCGCCCTTTTTTTTAAGAGGCAAGACTGCACTACAGTGCCTAGGAATACACACCTGGGTGACACAATGATAAAGAAATGCAAGGAAGTGATTAAAAGTCAAGATAGTGGTTGCTTAGGGGAGAAGGACAGGGGTTAAGACCAGGACATGAAAGAGCCATTCAGAATAGTTGGTAGTTTTATTTCTTTACCTGGGTACAGATTAGAAGGCTATTTATTTTATAATAATTCGTTAAGCCTGACGTTTGTTTGTATGTCTTTCTGTATCTGTTTTTATTTAAAAATTTTTAAAGTTACCTGCACATGATACAAAGCTCAAAATAAATAAAAGTGTATACACTGAAAAGTATGTCTCTTTCCCATTCCTGATGTCAGACGCCCTAGCTCCACTTTTAGGGGCAAACCCTGATGCTACTTTCTTCTGCATCCTTTCCAAACACTGAGTAATTATTTTTAAGGGATAAATATATGCTATAGCATTTTATGACAAAGTAATTTTTAATGTAAAAGCCATGATTATTACATACCTCTTCAAAGAGACATAAAGCTGCCTCATAGAGTGAGCATAAGCCATCAGATGTTCTGGTTGGTTCCCTCCACTGACTCCGATCAGCAGATGAACCCTACAGTTTCAGGAGAGAGACACATGTATTAAAATCACTTAAATATTCCACGGAAATATCTGAGGAACTGTATATATGAGTATGAGCACTAAGATCAAATCCTAACATGGTTATGAAACCAACTTTTACACAGAAGTGTTACAAAAGATGGAGCTATAGAGTGAAACAGTAAATTAAGTGTCAATCCCTCAATGACTTTATTCAACAGTCTTGGGCTTGACCTGGAAACAGACAAGGAGGCAGAATTTTGCAAATTACATATTATTTGGGTGGCCAATATCCAGTAAAGGAGGCCCTCGGAAATATTCTCCTCTCCTGGGGCTGCCTTGCCCACCTGTCCCTGAGGATACAGGCAAGTAGAACATAGCCAGCTTGAGTGACGACCTTGACTAGAGCAGCAGAAAGTCCGTTCCTTCCTTCTTAGTTTCAGTAAAACTGAAGTCCCACAAATCAGTTCATGTAGCTACCTGACTACACTAGCAACAAAGCATCTTCTTCCCATCATAGTTGAGGAATCATAGCACCTCTCTGGGACTCTCCAGAGTAGGGCCCAATGGCTGTGACCAGAAATCATTCTGTCATTGACAAATGACAAACCAGAAAGTGAACTTGATCTCACTGCTCCTTCAAATTCCCAAATCCTTAAATCTTTAGATCACAAATGTCAAGTTCCTTCTCTGATTTAGCAACCCTATAATTGTGAAATTTTCATCAGTGGCTTTTTCAATGCATACTATACTGTAAAAATATTTATATTCTAAATGATAAACTGGCAGATATATCATAGAAAAGTGTATCTTCTACTATGGAAGGGAGGTTGGCCTAGATGCCTGTAAGATCCCATCTAACTCTTAAGATTATATGATTTTATCAATTCAAACTATTTTAATTAACATGATTCCCAAGAAATGAAACAAATGAATATGCTGGCTATTTAATTTATGGCTAGTGTATCAGGTACTAACCTGCTGCTGCCAAATCAATTTTTCTTTTTATTTGTTTAAGGTGGTGCTTCTCAAATTTTAATGTGGACATAAATTATCTAGAGACTGTATTAAAATACAGATTCAAATTCAGTAAATATAGATGGGGCCTAAGGTTCTGCATTTCTAACAAGCTCCCAGGATATGTCAATGCTGCCATCTGAGGCTCACTTTTTGAGTAGTAGGGCCATAGAGAGCCACTTGTAAGGTCTGGAGTCATACCAGAAGCTGAGTGTTCAAAATTAACTAGTACTAGACATACAAAGTGTTGCCATACCAGCAAATACTCAGGGGCACAGACTCTACAAATCCATAATTAGCTGTGCACTACTTCTGAGAAAAACACAATTGTAATCTGTGGCTCCATTATTTAAAGGCCACCTCTAGTGATCACCAAATCAAAAGTAGATGTGTAACAACAGCCTGCTATGCCTTCCTAGGAGCTGGTACCAGAGCCATCAGAATCCCTCTTCTCATGCTTTTCCACAGTATGGAGGAAAATGTTGAAAACTGCATGAAGTTTTCAGTGACAGACAGATTTGGGTTTAAATCCAGGCTCCATCACTCACTGAATGTGTGAATGAAGGCTAGGTCTCCTTATTCTTAGACAGGAATAATGCCCATATTACTTAGGGCTGTTGGGAAGATTAAAGTTATGTGTAAAACATGCTTAGCACAGTTTCTAATGTACAGTTAAGAACTCAAAACTGGTAGCAGTAATTATTAATTTGCATCACGTGTACAGAGAAAGAAAATACAAGAAATCTTTAATAAATTCTCGCTAAATTTAAAAATACCAAACCAATAAAACATCCTTCAAACACTGTCACTTATTTCTGTTCTTCCCAATACAGTCAATACAGTACTCCCCACCCCCCCAAATCCACAGTTTCACTTTGAGTGGTTTAGCTACCTGAGGTCAATAGCAATCCAGAAGCAGGTGCTCCTCTTTCTGACATATAGTCAGAAGGTCAATAGTAGCTAACGCTAGGTTAACAATGTTTATTCATTCACCTCACTTTATCTTCATCTCATCGGCATTTTATCATCTCACATCGTAAGAGGGGTGAGTGCAGTACAATAAGATATTTTGAAAGAGAAACCACATTTACATAACTTTTATTGCAGTATATTGTTATAATTGCTCTATTTTATTATTGTTGTGTTTAATCTCTTACTGTGCCTAATTTATAAATTAAACTTTATCATCCGTATGTACGTATAGGAAAAACCATAGTACATATAAGGTTTGGTACTAACTGCAGTTTCAGGCTTCTACTAGGGGTCTTGGAACATAGTCCCCAAGGATAAAGGGGGGGATAATGTAGTTAAGGGTAAGACTACTCCAGCCGCAGCCAGTAAGGATTAAAAATCTCTCTAAAACCCATTCTGTACAGAATTCTTAATGTAAATAAACAATACTACATGTAGGTATTTTTAAAGAAACTAAATTTTGGAAAATATAGTACATTAAATATATAACTTTATAAAGTTTATAAGCTTTATAAACTTTATAGTACATATATATATTTAACATAGGAATTTCGATGGTCTAAAGATAAGTGGAAATTAAGATAACATAAATTCATGGTTTCATAGGTCTTCATTTAATTACCTCCCTCTCTTCAGCACCTACCATCAAAAATAATGTTATACCTTTTATTTTTTTTTCACATTTGTCTTTGTAAGATATTCTGACAAGGACATAAGACTGGATGGAGTACATTTCCATATATTCTTGCTATCTGGTTTTACTCTACTTAAAATTGCTTCAATGACTCCTCACTGCCTACGGGAACAAGTCTCAACACCCCATAGCACAAGATACAAGGCCCTGCCTACTTGGCCGCTTCACCTCATCCCATTCTACCCCATCCATCCAGGGGCTTGCTCTCCTACACCTTGGTCACTTTGTGAACTCTGGTCCTCTCATTTGAAAACCTCTCCAGCTCCCCACACTCACAGACTTCATGTTTGTAGCAAACTCTTCCTACTTTTCAATTAGCTCAGGGATCCTTCCTCCACAAGGCATTTTCTGCCCCTTCCCTCCAGTTCTCCTCCTGTGTCCCATCTCCTCCCACTGCAGACCTCTACTACAGCCCATTATCATTTATTTGAAATGTTTGTGCATCTGTCTTTCCTTAAACTGTGAGCTGGCTAAGGGCATAGATGCTACAAAGCTCATTTACCTTTTTTTTTTAAGATTTTATTTATTTACTTCACAGAGAGAAAGACTGCACAAGCAGGGGGAGCGGCAGGCAGAGGGAGAGGGAGAAGCAGACTCCCCACTGAGCAGAGAGCCTGATGTGATGTGGGGCTCAATCTCAGAACCCTGGGATCATGACCTGAGCTGAACGCAGACGCTTAACCGACTGAGCCACCCAGGAGCCCCTCATTTACCTTTTAAACTCAGTGCCTAACAGTATCTGGCACACAGTGTTAAATAAACACCTACTGGCAAAGGCCAATGGTGTTTTTATTGCTGTTTATTTTCAGAATTCAGAGACATACATTGACATTATTTCCCTGCTCTTTATTTAAATAGAAGTTAACGAGTATTTTGTGGACTCCCATTCAAACACAATTACTACATATGTATCATTAGTGAAAGTTAAGAATCACACAAGTAAATAAAAATAAAGGATTGAATTCATTTTTGTTAGGCCTTACATCAGGTACTCAGTTGATGGTTATATGTCTCTCCCTTTAACTTCTAGCTTGGGAGTAAGTTTTGTCCCAATTGTTTAGGGGTAGAGAAACTTAAGGCAGGGAAGATCAGGTCAGGTTGGAGTCCAGAGTACCAGGAGAGGATATACCTATTTTCTGAATTCTCAGACAACACTGTAAAGTATAAGAAATGTGGGTTCTGGGGGCGCCTGGGTGGCTCAGTCAGTTGTTAAGCGTCTGCCTTCGGCTCAGTTCATGATCCCAGGGCCCTGGGATCGAGTCCTGCATCCGGCTCCCTGCTCAGCGGGAAGCCTGCTTCTCCCTCTCCCACTCCCCTTCTCTCACTGTCTCTTTCTCTGTCAAATAAATAAATAAAATCTTTAAAAAAAAAAAAAGAAAGAAAGAAATGTGGGTTCTGGAGACCAAGAGCATTAGACTCAACACTTACTGTGCAAGAAGGAATAATAAACGTAAATTTCAATTAATAATCATTCCTTTCCCCTAAAGCCAATCTGAGATTTAATTAAATTTAATCTAATATAGGCCTGTGGTGACTTTAGGAGAGCCAAACTAAATCAAATATACAAGATTCTTCCCCAGAATAGATCCAGAATTCTGTGGAGAGCAATCTAGTTTTCTGGGGTACCCTCATCACAATAAAGAGCTATATTATAGGGTATAACCATGGAGGCTATGGAGGGAGACCCCTCCTGACTAGGTATATTTGTCCCAGAATGAAAGAGGCAAATGGAAAGAAAACTACAAATCCAACAATAATATAAACTTACATTTTACTACTTTATTATATTTTATCTACTTTAAGGTAGGCCTTCATGGGAAAAAATAAATCAATTTACACAAATACAGTAAAAGCCACATACAGTAGTCAGAAAAAACATGGGCTTTGCAGACAGACTAGGGGTTGTAAGAATTAGTTAACACAGCATCTGCCCCATAAGTATGTAATTAGTGTATGTTTTACTTCCAATTCTTTTGCCAAATACATGTGTAAATTTAGGATGACTACCAGTTTCTTCATCCTTAAGATAAGGATAAATAATATCTACCTCACATATTAACATGATAATTGAATCAGACAGTGCATATAAAGCACATGGTTGGTAGCAGGCACTCAACAAAGGTTAACTCTTTTCCTCCCTAACTCCTGGTATTGGGGAGCAGTATATAAAAGAAGTCCAAAGAGGAATGAGGTGTTTATTACAGATTAAAGACAGATTTATAGTACATACCAAAGAACGCCTCATCTGCATTAATATAGTCATAAAGCAGTCAAAGCTGATCATTCCTTCCTGGCTTGATAGTAGTTTGCTTTTCTCCATGGAATTTACAACTGCTGAAGCCCCCAAAGCCATTTCTATCCATTCAAGAAGATACCGCAAAGAGCCTCGCTGAGCTGCTAAACCAAGTAGCAACTCAGAAGCTAATCTACGACCTAAAGTGTCTGCGCCAGAATTGGGAATAGTTACTCCCTTAAGAAATGTTGTCACTTGTGATAAGCAGTCCAAACCCATCGGAGGAATCTTGCTTTCATTTGCTAAAGATAATGGTGGCAAAGAGCTGACAACTTCAATTGCAGTATGAATAACGTCGTTGCAAAGACTAAGACCAGGTCCTGACACAGGCATCATCCAACTTTGTCTTAGAAGTGCAAATAATAAACTTAGACCAGTTCGAACACCCATTTCTATAAGTGCATCAGTGCTTGACCGGGGACGTTCACTAACAGAATGGACATCTGCTGAACCAGAGCTGCTCTCCGGAGAATGCTGCTGCTGTTTCACTTTGCCTTTGTCGTGGTATTTATTAGAAAGTGCATAAAAGACACGCTGGAGTACAAGCAGTCGTTTCCGAAGTGCCCCAGCAAATGGGGAATCTGAACATACCATCTTCGCTAGTGCTAGCTGGCTGCTAAGAAGGGCATCCAAATAGTGGTCCTGCTCATCACTTGAAAGAGACTCACGCTCAAAGTCTGGCAACTGTGGTCCTTTGAGGCACAAAACTTGTTGGGGCAAAGGTACTACTTCTTTATTGCTGACCAGTTTAGAATACAGAACAGCAACTCCCTCTCTTGTAGCAATAGATTCACTATCCTCTGTAATCCAGGAGCTGTTGAGGTGTTCAAGCCATTTCAGTTTCACTGGTGGAACCATAGTTGCCATGTTGGTTTACTCTTCAGCCATTAGTTCTACGAAGGGAGATGAAAAAGCAGTCAAAAACTTACACAAATGATTCATAAAATGTTTCTGAATTTCCATCTTACAGTTACAATTAGCAATTTCAAACTGGTGAAACAAAGTCTGAACTGTAGTTAACAGGAATGTGCCAATATTAGTATTTTAGCTTTCATAAATCTACTATAGTTAAAAGATGCTAATATTTTTATTTATTTTTTAAGGATTTTATTTATTTATTTGACAGAGACACAGTGAGAGGGAACACAAGCAGGGGGAGTAGAAGAGGAAGCAGCAGCCTTCCTGCGGAGCAGGGAGCCCGATGCAGGGCTCAATCCCAGGACCCTGGGATCATGACCTGAGCCGAAGGCAGATGCTTAATGACTGAGCCACCCAGGCGCCCCATAAAATTTATTTTAAAAATTAGTGATTTCCGTACCTTTTCTCTTCAGTTTCTGGTCCCACTGTCAGTATAAATAACAGTGGGTTTTACATGCTGATCATCCTCACCCCAAATTCGTATCTCCAACCCACACCTCTTCCCTGAACTCCAAATTCATATATACAATTGCCCACTTGATCTCGCCATATAGGTATCTAATAGGCATCTCAACACACTCAAAACTGAATTCCTAATCCACCACTACCACCATGCCCACCCAAACCTGTTCCTGCAGTAGACTTCCTCATCTCAATAAATGGCAACTCTATCCTTCTACCTCCTTTGGCCAAAACGCTTGGGAGTCACTCCTCCCTCTCACACTCCAAATTAGTCAGCACTACTTTCAAATATATCCAGAACCCAAACAGTTCTCACCCCCTTCATTGCTAAAACCCCACCCCAAGCCATCATCTCTTGGATCACTGAAGGAACCTTCCTACCAGTATTCCTTGCTGTACGGAGGAACCAGTGACTCCAAAAGGGCAGAAATGTTTTTGTGTATTTTGTTAACTGCTGTATTCCAACACATAGTAAGTACTCTATTTGTTGTTGTTTTTTTTTAAGTACTTAAAAACTAAGTCCTATGGGATAAAATATTCACAAAACATATATCCCACAAAGGACTGGCATCCAAGGTACATAAAGAACTCCTGGGGTGGGCGCCTGGGTGGCTTCAGTTGGTTGGGCGACTGCCTTCGGCTCAGGTTATGGTCCCGGAGTCCTGGGATCGAGTCCAGCATCGGGCTCCCGGCTCAGCAGCCTGCTTCTCCCTCTGACCCTATCCCCTCTCATGCTGTTTCTCTCTCTCTCTCAAATAAATAAATAAATAAATAAATAAATAAATAAATAAATAAATAAATAAATAAATAAATAAATAAAAGATTTAAAAAAAAAAAAAGAACTCCTGGGGCACCTGGGTGGCTCAGTCGTTAAGCGTCTGCCTTCAGCTCAGGTCATAGTCCCAGGGTTCTGGGATCAAGCCCCACATCGGGCTCCCTGCTCGGCAGGAAGCTTCTTCTCCCTCTCCCACTCCCCATGCTTGTGTTCCTACTCTCGCTCTTGCTCTCTCTGTCAAATAAATAAAAATTAAATAAATAAATAAGTAAAAAGAGCTCCTACAACTCAGTAACAATTTAAGTTTTAAAATGGTCAAAAGACTGAACAAAACTTCACCATATATAAATGGCCAATAAGCAAAAGAAAAGTGCTCAACATCATTATTCATCAGAAAATGCACATTAAAAACACAAAGAGATACTATTACCCATCCAGGAGCATGGCTAAAATTCGCTTAAGACTGACAATACCAAATGTTAGCAAGGATGTATAGCAACCAAAACTCTCACAAATTGTTTGCAGGAGTGTAAAAGGGAAGAAGCACTGATAGTTTCTTTTTTTTTTTTTTTTAAGATTTTATTTATTTGACAGAGAGAGACACAGTAAGAGAGGGAACACAAGCAAGGGGAGTGGGAGAGGGAGAAGCAGGCTTCCCTCTGAGCAGAGAGCCCGATGCGGGACTCGATCCCAGGACCCTGGGACCATGACCTGAGCCGAAGGCAGACGCTTAACAACTGAGCCACCCAGGCGCCCCGCACTCATAGTTTCTTATAAAACTAAACTGATAGTTTTCTTATAAAACTAAAACTAATCTCTACTCAATGAGCCAATAATTTTTTCCTAGGGGTTTACCCAAAAGAAAACACAGGTCCATAAAAAGACTTAAATAAAAATATGGTTGCCCCTAGAAGGTGAGAGCATAAATAAACTGGGAAGGAGCAGGAAGGAACTTCCTGAGGAGGTGATAATATTGAATTACCTAGGCATACGCATTTATCAAGACTCAATAAACACACATTTAAGATTTTTACATTTCACTGAATGTGAATTTTACCTCAATAAATACTGAACTCTAGTTGATATGCATACTGAAGTATATTGGGGGGGAAGTATACTGATAATTAATTATTTAAAAGATTTTATTTATTTGACAGAGACAGACAGGGACAAAAGGAACACAAACAGGGGGAGTGGTAGAGGGAGAAGAAGGCTTCCCGCTGAGCAGGGAGCCTGATGTGGGGATCAATCCCAGGACCCTGGGACCATGACCTGAGCCGAAGGCAGACACTTAACCGACTGAGCCACCCAGGCGCCCCAACTATAACTTATTTTGAAATGCATCAAAAAATAAGATGTACTGATGTGTAATACATCTTTATATATCTTTATACATACCCATATATATGTGAGTAGATATGTGATAAAACAAAAATATTAAAAGATTAATGGTAGAATCTCAGTGGTGAGAGTGGTGTTCACTTAAAAATCTTTCAATTTGGCCATATATTTGAAATGTTCATCATAAATTACTGCAGGGGAGGTGGGGACTAAGTCCGTAGAATGGAAGTCATAACACTTGGTACTAGAAAAACATCCTCAAATACCGAAGGGCATTTTATTGTCATAATACAGGTAATCTTCAAGAAAGAGCTCCAGTGATAGCGATCCTAGACTAATTAAAAGGAGTTTCCTATTTCTCAGTATGCCCTATTAAATTCTACATGTAAAATCTGATGACACTTCCCTTCTCAAGATTATGATTATTAATTATGCTTAATTATCTTCATTAGATACTCAGAAAGTATGTACTTGGAAAGGGGGAAATAAAACATAAGCCTCCTCCCACTTCATTTAGTAATTATTTATTAAACATTGTGCAGAGGAGGGGCACCTGGGTGGCTCAGTTAAGTGTCCAACTCTTGATATCAGCTCAAGTCTTAATCTCAGGGTTCTGAGCTCAAGCCCCACACTGTTTAAAAAAAAAGAAAAAACAGGGCACCTGGGTGGCTCAGTGCTTAAGCGTCTGCCTTTGGCTCAGGTCATGATCCCAAGGTCCTGGGATGGAGCCCTGCATCGGGCTCCCTGCTCAGCGGGAAGCCTGCTTCTCCCTTTCCCACTCCCCCTGCTTGTGTTCCCTCTCTCGCTGTGTCTCTCTCTGTCAAATAAATAAATAAAATCTTTTAAAAAATAAATAAAGGGGCGCCTGGGTGGCTCAGTCGTTAAGCGTCTGCCTTCGGCTCAGGTCACGGTCCCAGGGTGCTGGGATCGAGCCCCACATCGGGCTCCTTGCTTAGCGGGAAGCCTGCTTCTCCCTCTGCCACTCCACCTGCTTGTGTTCCCTCTCTCGCTGTCTCTCTCTGTCAAATAAATAAATAAAATCTTAAAAATAAATAAATAAAAAGAAAAAAGAAAATTAAAAAAAACATATTATGCAGAGGATATTAAAGTACCTTATTTACCTCCATCCCTGCAACCCATAGGTAATTTTGTTCTTTTTAATTTTGCTAGTTTGATAGCTGTAAAGGCATATGTCGTTGTTCTAATTTCAACTTCCCCAATTACTAATAAATCTGAACATTTTATATTTATTGATCATTCGGATATACTCTTCTGGGAAATGCTTGTTCATAACCTTCTAGTCATGTATTTTTCTATCGGGTTAGCTTTCTTGTCAACTTTTAAAAGCTTTCTGTATTTTGTCATTGTCCTCAACACGGCAAATATTTCTTCTAAATCTATCTTTTGCATACACACACACACCTCTTTGATAGCTTCTGCTTTCCATTCTTGGTTAAAGGAGCACCCCCACATACTCATACCCAGATTACATATGAATTCTAGATTATACAGGTATTCACTTGGGACTTTCTTGAGGTATTTTTGTTTTGTTTTTTTTAACACGAGTCTTTAATCCACGTGGAATTTAAATAAATTCTATATTCATTTGGAATTGTAATAAGTTCTACATGTAAAACTGGTTTCAAGTTTATGTTTCCAGGTGTATGGCTATTTATGCAATCACCATTTATTAAGTAATCCAGGACTTCCAAGACAGCTGAGGACAATGGCAGCTGAATAACTATCTCCCCAAATTTCTTCCCTAACAGTGAGAAGGAAAAATTGAATTATTATTTTTTTTTAAGATTTTATTTATTTTTTGACAGAGAGCGAGAGAGAGCAAGAGAGAGCACAAGCAGGGAGAGCAGCAGACAGAGGGAGAGGGAGAAGCAGGCTTCCCGCTGAGTAGGGAGCCTGATGCGGGGCTCCATCCCAGGACCCTGGGATCATGACCTGAGCCGAAGGCAGATGCTAAACCAACTGAGCCAACCAGGTGCCCCAGAAAAACTAAATTCTCCACAAAACCAAACCAGTTCTGAATCTATTGTCAGACCATGGATCCCTATGAGAATCTAATGAAAGCTGTGGATTCTGACTCCCCAAGAATAAAATTCTTATGCACATACTCATAAAAATATGAGCAAAATTCCAAAGGTTTCACAGATGTCCTAAAATCATCTATGTACTCCAAACTGATAAAATTTTATGGATATTCTAAAACATCTTATTAGTACCAGTAGAAAATCTTTAAAAACCGACTGTATTTCAACAAATAATTCCAAAATTTAGATATAACTTAGACCATATTTCTAACCGTAAAGCAGTAAAACCAAAAAGTATTTACAGGACAACTAATATGGAACTATCTCCAAGATACATTAAGTGAAAAAAATACGTACTCATGTGTAGTATAATTCATATATATTAATATTTACATTAAAAAGGATTTAAATATGCATGTATGTTCGTAAATGCAGAAAACTCTGGAATACACACAAAAACCTAAAAATATTAGTTGCCTTTGAGGGGAGGGGACCTGGGTTACTGGAAGATAGGAGTAGGAAAGATATTTACTTTTCACTGCATAACCTTCTGAATTTCATATATGTGCATTTGTTACCAAAGCAAATAAAAAAAAAATCCATTTTTAAATAAAGAAAACCAGGGAAGCCTGGGTGGCTCAGTCATTAAGTGTCTGCCTTTGGCTCAGGTCATGATCTCAGGGTTCTGAGATCGAGCCCCGCATCCGGCTCCCTGCTCAGTGGGAAGCCTGCTTCTCCCTCTCCCACTCCCACTCCCGCTGCTTGTGTTCCCTCTCTCACTGTATCTCTGTCAAATAAATAAAAATCTTTCAAAAATAATTTAAAAAAAGAAAGAAAACCAAAATAAAGAAAAAGCCAAATTTTTAGAAATGCTCTTCTACAGTTTTTTAAACAAAAAGGGGAAGAGAAAAGGATTTCACAATTTCTAGAAAAGTATATAAATCATTATATATCAACAAAATGTAGCCAAAGTTGACCCAAAACAAATGTACATCAAGAATGACTTTGATCTGGGCGCCTGGGTGGCTCAGTTGGTTGGGCGGCTGCCTTCGGCTCAGGTCATGATCCTGGAGTCCAGGGATCAAGTCCCACATCGGGCTCCCTGCTCAGCAGGGAGTCTGCTTCTCCTTCTGACCCTCCTCCCTCTCATGCTCTCTGTCTCTCATTGTCTCTCTCGCAAATAAATAATAAAAAATCTTAAAAAAAAAAAGTACTTAACTTTAAAGAAACAAGAGTATTCTTTAAAAATATAAACCAATAGGCTTAAATAAACTGCATTCATATTTGCTATTTATGGAATTGATGTCAGTGTATCTTCTGATCTTACAGTCAACATACCCAGAAATGTTTTGGTTTTTTTTTTTTGAGAGAGAGAGAGCGAGAGAGCACGTGCGAAGAGGAGTGAGGGGGGCAAAAGGAGAGAGAGAATCTTAAGCAGGCTCCAGGCTCAGCACAGAGCCTGAGGTAGGGCTCAACCCCACAATCCCAAGATCATGACCTGAGCCAAAATCAAGAGTCAGATGCTTAACAAACTGAGCCACCTAGGCACCCCCATCCAGAAAATATTCTCTGTTAACTCATGACTAGTTCCCTAGTCTTAATTTTAAAAGAAAACCCAAGATAAGCCTAAATTACCAATTGTCTTACACATCTTTTTTTTTTTTTTTTTTTTAAAAATTTTTTTTTTTTTTTTATAAGAGACAGAGAGAGAGAGAGGCAGAGGGAGAAGCAGGCTCCCAAGGAGCAGGGAGCCCGATGCGGGACTCGATCCCAGGACCCCGGGATCATGACCTGAGCCGAAGGCAGACGCTTAACCATCTGAGCCACCCAGGCGCCCGTCTTACACATCTTTTATAAACATACACCACTATAAATGTGACTACATTCTATTAAAAACAGTTACAAGACCAAAAAAGTCAAAAGTATCTTTAAATAACTACAATAACCAGGGATTATATAATATGTAACAAGAAAAAAATTGCAGAGTTGTAATAAACAATATAAATACCTAGTAATAAACTGAACAAGAAAAGTGCAAAAATTTTATTAATAAATACGTAAAATTCTACTGCAGAACAAGAGATTCTTTTAATAAATGGAGAGCTTAAGAATGCTCTTATTAGGAAGACTCCACATTTTAGGTGGTCAATTCTCCTTCAGTTGATGTATAAAATTAATTCAGTATCAACCAAAATCACCCTGGAGTTTTCTAAAACTTGATACAAGTGTTTAAAATTATCTGTAAAAGTAAATACATAGGAATTTTAAGAAAAAAAAAAGAAAGAGGGACAGAAAAAAAGACCTCTGAAAAAAAACTGGAAACTGAGAAAGGTCCCAGCTTACCAGATATTAAAAATTATAACGCTAGAGGGATGCCTGGGTGGCTCAGATGGTTAAGCATCTGCCTTCGGCTCAGGTCATGATCCCAGGGTCCTGGGATGGAGCCCCACATCGGGCTCTGTGCTCAGCAGGGAGCCTGCTTCTCCCTCTCCCTCTGCCTGCCTGTCTGCCTGCCTACTTGTGATCTCTCTCTCTCTCTCTGTCAAATAAATAAATAAAATCTTAAAAAAAAAAATTATAACGCTAGAATAACCAAATGTGGTTCTGACACATGAACATATTACATCAGAAAATATTAAGAGAAGAACTGAGCGTCCAGAAGATCCAAGTACACATAAAAAGTTAGTATATGATGAATGTTAGCATATGATAAAGGTGTTAATCCTAAGGAATGCATATACACTACATCCCACTGTGTACAAGGACACATGTTTAAGGATTTTCATTACGCTCTCATTATAAGAGGGAAAAACCTAAACATTCATCAATAGGGAAGAGATAACTAAAACGTGGTATATTCAGATGATGCCAAATTGTAAACTTTATACCATAAAAAAGTTAATACATGCAATTCAACAAAACTAATAAAATTTTCTAATTTTCAAAATAAGATTTAGTGTTTAAGGAACACCAAAAAACAATACTAGAGGAGCTGTACTGCATAAGTTAAAAGTAAAAGCACCAGGGGGGCCTGGCTGCTCAGTAGGTAGAGTATACAACTCTTGATCTCGAGGTTATAAGGTCAAGCCTCACAGTGGTGTAGAGATTACTTAAAGATAAATAAAATAAATAAAATAAAAAAGTAAAAGCACCAAAGTCTGACAGATTGGCTAGGTTTGAATCTAGGCTGTATCACGGTCTACAAGTTCTTCAATTTCTCCATGGCTCAAAGTGCTTATCTATAAATTAGAGGACAATAAAGAGAACCCACTATGGTTATCATGAGGGTTAAATGAGATAACACATACAGAGTTCTCAGAATCATTGCCTGGAACATAGTACACATTCAATAAATGTAAACTGCTATTATGATCATTATTATTTTGTTCCTTATTGCTATCTCTACCAAATATTGGTTGTAGGGGTGCCTGGCTGGCTCAGTCAGTGGAGCATGCAACTCTCAATCTCAGGGTTCTAAGTTCAAGTTCCACGATGGGTGTAGAGATTACTTAAAAATAAAATCTTAAAAAATATATTTATATACATATAGATTATAGATGTATGTGGAGATGTATATAAAAGTATTTTTTTAAAAAAGATTAGAAGGACAGGGACACCTGGGTGGCTAAGTCGGTGAAGCGTCTGACTCTTGATTTCAGCTCAGGTCATGATCTCAGGGTCGTGGGACTGAGCCCTGGGTCAGGCTCCACACTCGGTGCAGAGTCAGCTGGAGATCCTTTCCCTTTCCCTCTGCCCCTCCCCCCTTCAAATAAATAAATACATAAAATCTTTAAAAAAGATTAGAAGGATAGACCCCCAAACTCATGATAGTGATTGCATGGGGGGGATGGCAGGTGCCAAACAGGACATCAACTTTGTATGTTTCCATTCTTTTATTTTTAAGATGATTACATAAACTTGACAAAATTTTAACACTGTTAAATGACAGTAGATATAGGACAGTCCTTTTTTATTCTTGTACTTCTCTTCAGTCTTAAATTTTTCTCAAAAAAAGCTAAAACAAAAAAGCTGGTATGATCATATTGTTTTCAATTACAATATAGTCAAAATCTGTCATCAACTATCCCATTATTGTTTTAATTTATAATATGCTTGTTTTTACAAAAAGCATTTTAACAACAACAAAAAAAAAACCCTACAAATGTCTCTTTTTAAAGGACTGATTTTGTCTCTCTTGTTTCTAACTATAACACAAGTTTAGAAAACAAAAATCAAATAACACAGGCTTAACAGTATTTTATCCTTTCTCAGGCACAGAGAAATCTGCAGTTGCAGGACAAATATCCTAGAGCTGATATATTCATCAGCCTGCTACCTCAAACACCTGAGATATATTGCACATAAATATCACAAACATAACCTCTGGGCATATTCTGATGATGTGTTCTGTAAAAGAGAAAGATGAATCATAAGAGCAAGGGTTGCCAGAGATAAGGGGATGATGTTTTATGAATAATTCTGATCAATGGAGAAAGGTTCAAACAACAAAATACTGCGTCAGACTAAACATTTTCAATGAAACTTTTGAGTTACTAGATAAATCCTATTTATTTCCTTTTTAAATACATTATGTTGCAGGCAAATAAAAGAATAAAAAACAATTCGGGCGCCTGGGTGGCTCAGTCGTTAAGTGTCTGCCTTCAGCTCAGGTCATGATCCCAGCGTCCCGGGATCGAGCCCCGCATCAGGCTCCCTGCTCCACGGGAAGCCTGCTTCTCCCTCTCCCACTCCCCCTGCTTGTGTTCCCTCTCTAGCTGTCTCTCTGTGTGTGTCAAATAAATAAAATCTTTAAAAAAAAAAATTAAATATGTGTTTCATGTTGTTACTGTCCCATGGTTTTTTATGCTAATTAAAGTATCTCAAATCTAATAGGTGCTCAGTAAAGGCTTTTGAATTTTCCATTTTAGTTTAATTTTTAAAACTAAAAAAATTTACATTAGAAACTACTGGATTTAGTCCTCTTTCAGTGCCCTTATCCACATACTAGATCCACAATTAGATCTTGAAAGACTGGGGTGGGGGCAGGATTACATCATTTGACAAGATCACATAAAAGGTGAATGTTAGAATCAGGATTTAAACACAAGTCTCCAGAGTCTGAAGTCCAGCACTATTTCCACAGCTCCATAGTATCACTCCCCCGAAAAATTAATTCTAAATGCGGGGTGGATGTAAGAATGAAGGGTGAGAGCTTGTCCAAATACACACGCCCAGCTCCCCAACCCCAACCTACCCCACCAAAGAATTTCTTTTGGAGAAGTGTGATATTGCCAGCCCCCATCTTCACCTTTGTAATCAGTGCCTAAGGATGATAGCTGTAACACAGTGATTTATAATAAGAAATATATATTTACTTGGTCACTGTCCCCATTCCTAGCAAAAAGCTCCTAAAAACCCTTGGAATTTGCTGTGATGAGAGTAATAAAAGTGTCTTTTGTTATATTAATTGACTTTTGGAAAATATCTGAGGATAGGGGCTAGCTGCCAGGGGAGCCAACCATTGTGACTAGAGGGTAGGAAGGTCCTCTGACCTCTGGGGAGGGGAGAGGAACTGAAGATTGACTTCAACCACCAATAGCCCATGATTTAATCAATCGTGTCTTTGTTATGAAACCTCCATAAAAAAGGGGGGGGGACTAGCTGGCTCAGTCAGTGAAGTGTGCAACTCTTGATCTCCAGGTTGTGAGTTTAAGCCCCAGGTTGGGCACAGAAATTACTTTAAAAGAGAATCTTGGGGAGCCTGGGTGGCTCAGCTGGTTGAGGGTCTGCCTTCGGCTCAGGTCATGATCCCAGGGTCCTGGGATCGAGCTCCACATCGGGCTCCCTGCTTAGCGGGGAGCCTGCTTCTCCCTCTCCTCCCTGTTTATGCTATCTCTGTCTCTCTCAAACTAAATAAAATCTTTAAAAAGAGAGAGAGAGAGAGAATCTTAAAAAAAACGGGGTATGGAAAACTTCCAGGTTGGTGAACACATGGAGACTCAGGGAGCGTGTCATGCTCCAAAAGGGCTTGGAAGCTCTATACTCCCTTTCCCCATACCTTGTCCCATGCATCTCTTCCATCTGGCTGTTCCTGAGTTATATCCTTTCATAATAAACTGGTAATCTAGAAGTAAAATATTGCTCTGAGTTCTGTGAGCCCTTCTAGCAAATTAATCAAACCCAAAGACGGGTTATTGGAACCTTCAATCTACAGCTAGTTAGTCAGAAGTATAGGTGACAATATAACATAAGGGAGTGGTGGCAGTCTTTAAGGACTGAACCCTTAACCTGTGGGACCTGACCCTATCTCCAGGTAAACAGTGTCATATTGAGTTGAACTGTAGGACAATCAGATGGTGTCCAAGAATTGCCTGGTTTTGTATAAAACCCACACATCAAAAGTGGAATTGGAGTTAGAATTGTACATCTAATTGGAAATTCTCTCTAAGCTGACCCATTACAGTAACTTCCTTATTCAACTCCCTGATACCAGATTCTCCCCAACTCCTGTTCATCCTCCATCTTTCTACAAATCTGTTATGCTCTTGTTTCAATCCTCAAAAGGCTACTGGTTTACCATGTAAAGGCCAACTGCCTTACACCAGCAACCACCTCCTTATAATCAGGAATTTAAGTTCTTTCCAGTTGATCTTCTTCCACCCTCTCCTATGCAAGACCTTTTGGAACTTGAAAACTAGACTTTCTAATTCTCTAACAGAATACCTCTCACTCTGAACTATAATTAATCAGAGTTTTTTTACTCTAACCCTAATAGATAATGCTTCAATTTTAATTCCCTAGCATGCAGCCTAAAATATTACAGTGTTTGTTAAATTAACTAATTAATTACAACTAATGTCTACATTTATTTTTTTTTAAGATTTTTATTTATTTATTTGACAGAGAGAGACACAGAGAGAGAGGGAACGTAAGCAGGGGGAGTGGGAGAGGGAGAAGCAGGCTTCCCGCGGAGCAGGGAGCCCGACGTGGGGCTCGATCCCAGAACCCTGGGATCATGACCTGAGCCGAAGGCAGACACTTAAAGACTGAGCCACCCAGGCGCCCCTAATGTCTACATTTAAATAATATTAGCTACCAAAAGAGTAACTTTCAGACAAGTTAACTTCAAATCAGTCAATGATTGACTAAAACTCAATTTAGGAGTTGTACAACTAAATTATAAACTGTAATTCAAAGGAAACAACCTCTTCTACATACCTTTTTCTTCAGTTCTGATATATAAATCTTTGGGAAATGGTGGCTATTATCATTACCATTATTATCTCCAACCACAGATATAGTTACTATTCATATAATATCTATATCTAGCCCGTAACCTCAAGAATAAAGTGTAGAACTAAAGTCTAGAAGTGTAGAAGAACTTCTAAAAAATGTAGAAGAACTTAAGTGTGTCTGAATTATAAGTATAATATTGTTCCTTGCCACAAGTATCCAAAGGAGGCAATGATCCAGAAAGCCCTTGAAAGTTATTACAATCTCCATGGGTAGCAGTGGAGGTCAGACTTAGGAGAAACTAGGGACTTTGAAAGCAAAGAATATAGAATTTGAGAGAAGACAGGAGATAGAAAGTAATGAAACAATAAAATACTACAAAATGACAGTAAGTACTTATATTCACAAGGATAGCCGCAAACAAGACTAAAAATGCAGAGAAGCAAGAAGAGGTCAGAGAATTTCTGAGGGCAAGTTTCAGGAGCTGTTCCTAAGTCTCGCTCAAGATTCTGTGAAACCAAATGAAGGGAAAACAAACCACAAGTTCATCTCAATTGATTCAGAAAAAGCATCTGATGAAATTCAACACCTTTCCATGGGAAAAACAACAAACTAGGAACAGAAGGAAACTACCTCAACATAATAAAAGCCATATATGAAAACCCACAGCAAACATCATACTCAATGGTGAAAGTTTTTCCTCTAAGAATGGAAACAAGGCAAGGATGTCTACTTTCACCACTTCATTCAACACAGTACTGGAATTTCTAATCAGAGTAATTAGGCATGAAAAATAAACAAAAGGCATCTAAAGTAGAAGAAAAGAAGTAAAGTTGTCTCTGTTCACAGAGAACTTACATGTAGAAAACCCTATTAAGTACACACACACACACAAAAAACCAACCCTGTTAGAACTCATAAATGAATTTAGCAAAGTAGCAGGACACAAAGTCAAACACACACACAAATCAGCTGCATTTCTATAACAACGAACAATCTGAAAACAAAATTATGAAAACAATTCCAATTATAATAGCATCAAAAAGAATAATATACTGCGGAATTAACTTAACCGAGGTAAAAAACTTGTACAATGAAAACTACAAAACATCGCTGAAAAAAATGGATGTCGGGAAATATTCTTTCCACTAATGTGTATGTTTAATTTTTAAAAAACAAAAAGTTAATAAAGTCAGTAAGCTTTTCAATAGTTTTACTCTAAAGAACAAAATCTCTCCATGGTTGAAAAGATCAAGAACTAGGGCGCCTGGGTGCTTAGCCTGTTAGGTGGCTGCCTTGGGCTCAGGTCATGATCCCAGCGTCCTGGGATTGAGCCGCACGGCAGCGGCGGACTCCCAGCAGGGAGTCTGCTTCTGCTTCTCCCTCTCCCTCTCCCTCTGCCTGCTGCTCTGCCTACTTGTGCTCTCTGTCAAATAAATAAAAACTTTAAAAAAAGAAAAAAAAAGGTCAAGAACTGACCTCTCGGGGCACCTGGGTGGCTCAGTCGTTAAGCGTCTGCCTTCAGCTTGGGTCATGATTCCAGCGTCCTGGGATCGAGTCCCGCATCAGGCTCCCTGCTCCACAGGAAGCCTGCTTCTCCCTCTCCCACTCCCCCTGCTTGTGTTCCCTCTCTCACTGTCTCTCTTGCTGTCAAAATAAATAAATAAAATCTTAAAAAAAAAAAAAAGAACTGACCTCTCTCCCCTGCTCTCCCTTTTATAAGCTATAACTGAGATGTTTAATTCCTGGAAGGACTCATGCTCCTCGCTTTCTATTGCAGGACCTTTGCACAAGAAAGTTCCCTCTACTTAGAGCCTGCCTTCTCCATCCCACCCTCTTTCACCCAGTTAATGTCTAGTCACAAGACCTCAATTTAAACAGCAGTGCAGGGATATACTGGGTACTCAATAATTGCTAGTTGAATTAAATGTCACTTCCTCAGGGAAGCTACCCCTGACTGCACCCATATGAGATCAGGTCCCTTTTAAAATGCTCACACAGTACGCAGTATTTACCTTCTCAGCATTTTTCAGTTTGCGATTATATACTATTTGTTTTTGGGGTTTTTTTGTTTTTTTTTAAAGATTTTATTTATTTATTTGAGAGAGAGAGAATGAGAGACCGAGAGCATGAGAGGGAGGAGGGTCAGAGGGAGAATCAGACTCCCTGCCGAGCAGGGAGCCCGATGCGGGACTCGATCCCGGGACTCCAGGATCACGACCTGAGCCGAAGGCAGTCGCTTAACCAACTGAGCCACCCAGGCGCCCGCGATTATGTACTATTTGTGTACTTATGTGTTTAGCATCCTCTCATACTAGTCTATAAAGTCATGAGGGCAAAGATGCTTATATCCTCAGTGCTTAGCAAAGGTAAAGCACATAGAGGGACCTCAATAAATATTTGCTGAATTGTGCTGAGCAATCTGCATCTATGTAGTTCATTATTTACATAGAATCCAACTTAAACCCAGTAATATTATCTTATGCTGAGCTGATACATAATGGAAGCACTTTAAAAGAACTGATTCCAAGTGTGGAAGTACCACAGACAGACCACGTGAATTCCATCTTCAGTCCATTTCTGTATACTCTTATCACTGTCTATAATTTTTGGAGTAATTCTAGCTATTTCCAAGGCTTTCATCTACCTCTCAGATGCTAATGAGTATAGTCCAAATTCTCTCTCCTGAGCTCCAAACCTGAATATCCACTGCTCACATGATATACCCACTAAGATGTTCCAAAGGAATCTTAAATTCAACATGCTGAAACAGAACTTGTCATTCAGCACCACTCCTCTGCCACATCAGTACCCACAAATTTATGAAGCTCTAAATTTGTGAATTTAGACCTTCATAAAAGAAAGACATCAGTAAGGATATTTATCAAGAGCATTGATCAAGGAAGTGCAGGAGGGACACAGCCCATCTGGAAAGTTCTGCAACTGAAAACTAAGTGCACACTGTGATCCAGCTTTCCCCACCCGTACCCCAAGTGCTTCCCTTCTAGAGGGCTTCATTAGGCCGACTGATTTTGGCTCTCATTAAACCATACAAATTTTCAATGTTTAGCTGCACAAAATTAAACAGCTGATAAGAAGGAAAAAGCTTTTTTTTGTTATTATCCCTATTTACAAAGTGAGTACACTTAGAAAAAGAAGAGACTTACTGAGTTTGCTGGCAAATTGTTTTGCTACATCAATAATGAGAACTAGTCAAATAAACCAGGAAGCAGACCTGCTTATTCAGCAAGTAAAGAACTACAGACAAAATCAAATCAAACTGATGGATTTTCGCTTGTATTCAAGAACCACCGATTCACAATCCTGATGAACCAGCTAAATGCCAGGCAAAGAAAAAAAAAAACTGCTGTTGTCTTGTTTTGTTTTGTTTCATTTACAGCAATGATTTATACCACTAAAAGCCAACTGTTCTTTTTTCCATTCATGGTCCAATGCGCAAATCCAAATTTAATTACATACATAAATTACCAAATTCACCAGTGAAAAGTGGGGCTGGAAAAACGACCAAAGGACTAGAAAAGAAACCAAATAGCACTATCTTTCTAAAACTGAAATAAATGAAGCCGGCTGAAGGATCTGAGACAGGGGTAGACTAATAGAACCTACAAGTGAATTTATCAAATTGTGAAGCTTTCTAACACTCTCTAGGTGAACAGAGCAATAACAGTAGCTAACATTCATTGAGCGCACTGAACACTGTGCTAAAACCTTTACATGTTATTATCTTATTTAATCTCAGAACAACTCTGAAATAAGTATTCTTATTATTCTGATTTTCCAGGAAAGGAAATGGAGGCAGAGAGAGGCTAAATATAGTTTGCCCAAGGTCACCCTGCCAGTAATTGATAGAGTAAGGATTCAAACCAGAGCAGTCGGATACCCAACCTTACTTAACCACTAAATCATGCTGCTTCTTATCACTGACATGGTGGTTTCGCATGTTCTAGATCACTCTAAATTTTAGAAAATTAAAAACCTCAGAAGATTTGAATCAATCAACTGCCAATTCAGTTCATTCTCAGTCCTGTTGCTATGATAAAATCCATTCCTCCCAGCCACTCTCTCAAGATCACTAAGTCATTAAATCCCAACTGGGTAACAACAACAAAATAACTTTCACAGTCCTTATCAGAAATTTGCAGGATAGAAATGCAAAGGACTGAGAATAGAACAATTTTGATAGAGAACAAAATTGAGGAATTTCCATTATGTGACTTTAAGACTTATTTTAAGGCTACAGTAATCAAGACATGTGTACTGGCATCAAGACAGATCAACAGAACAGAACTGAAAGTCCAGAAACAGACCCACACATATATGGCCCATGAATTTTTAACTAAAGTGCCAAGGCAGTTTAATGGGGAAAGGATAACCTTCCACAAAAGGTGCTGGAACAACTGGATATACATACGGGGAAAAAATGAACCTCAACCCTAATTTCACACCACATACAAAAATCAACACAGACCCATGGCGTGCCTGGGTGGCTCAGTTGTTAAGCGTCTGCCTTCGACTCAGGTCATGATCCCAGGGTCCCGGGATCGAGCCCCGCATTGGGCTCCCTGCTCAGCGGGAAGCCTGCTTCTCCCTCTCCCGCTCCCCCTGCTTGTGTTCCCTCTCTCGTTGTGTCTCTCTGTCAAATAAATAAATAAATAAAATCTTAAAAAAAAAAAATCAACACAGACCTAAATGTAAGAGCTGAAACCATAAAAATCTCTAGAAGAGGGGCTCCTGGGTGGCTCAGTGGGTTAAGCGACCGACTCTTGATTTCAGCTCAGGTCATGATCCCAGGGTCCTGAGATTGAGCCCTGCATCAGGCTCCATGCTGGGTGTGGAGCCTGCTTAAGATTCTCTCTCTCCCTCTCTCTCTGCCCCCCACCCCACCCCCACTCTCACGCACAAGTGTGCAGTCTCTCTCTGGGTGGGGAGGGGGGCAGAGAGAGTGGGGGGGACTCTTGAGAAGAAAATGCAGGAAAAAATCTTAGTAACCCCGGATTAGGCAAATATTTCTTAAACAGGACTCAAAAAAATCAATACATTAGACTCTCTCAAAATTAAAAAGTTTTGCTCTTCAAAGAGCACTGTTAAGAAAAATGAAAAGGCAAACTCCAAACTGAAAGAAACTATTTGCAAAACATGTATCTAATAAAGGACTTGTGAATACATAAAAAGAACCCTTACAACTCAATAAAACATAATTTTTTAAATAGACAAAAAATTTGAACAGACATTTCACCAAAGATATTTAAGTGGCTAAATAAGCATAAAAAAGTATGCTCAACATTCGTCATTAGAGAAATGGAAAATAAAACTATAGTGATACTATTACAAATGCACTGAAGTGGCTAAATTTAAAGAAACAGACAATACCAAGTATGGATGAGGATGTGGAGCAACTAGAACTCCCATAAAGTGCTGGTGGTAATGTAAAATGGAAAACTTTTTGGCAGTTTATTATAAAACTAAACATACCGTACTTACTATATATATGCAGCAATTCCACTCCTTAGGGATTTTCCCAGAAAAATGAAAACACATGACCATATAAAAACTTATACCTCAAAGTCCAAAGCAGCTTTATTCATAAAAGCCAAAAATTAGAAATTCAAATATCCATCAACCAATGAATAGACAAATAATAGTAATTTACATATTCTTGCCTTCTCTTGTCCACTTAATGCCCTAAAGTTCTGAAACCTCGTTTTCTTTGCAATATTTGTTTTTTTGTTTGTTTGTTTGTTTTTTAACATCAACCATTTCTGTTCATTGCTAAAGCTTTACTCATCATCACTATACAGAGATACTCCCAAATCCATGCCTCTGGCCAGCACCTCTGCAGTCTATGTTTTCAAATGTCTGATGCTCTTTACAATGTCAATGCTTCCCACCCTCAATTCACTATATCCAAAATTAACTTCACCATCTCTTCCAGCTTCTCTATCTCCTCATGCTCCCCTCCCCCTTTCCTATAAAACCTTATAAAACCAGTTCCTTCTGATATATCACTCAAGCACCCAGAGTCAAAACTGTCCTTTAAACTTTGACTCAGGCCTTTCCTTTACTCTCCAGCCTCTTTTAATATTCCCACTGGCCCCACCTTGCCTTTATAACCTGCCCTGGGAAACTGTAATGCGCTCTCAAGGAGTCTCCCATTCCATCGCATCTACCTCCTGCTAGATTAATCTTAAAGCTCAGTTCTAACCAATTCATCATTGCCCATAAAGAAGTCAATGGCTCTACCATCTCCTATGAAAGTGAATACAAGGGGCGCCTGGGTGGCTCAGTTGTTAAGCATCTGCCTTCGGCTCAGGTCATGATCCCAGGGTCCTGGGATCGAGCCCCGCATCGGGCTCCCCGCTCCACGGGAAGCCTGCTTCTCCCTCTCCCACTCCCCCTGCTAGTGTTCCCTCTCTGGCTGTGTCTCTCTCTGTCAAATAAATAAATAAAATCTTTAAAAAAAAAAAAAGTGAATACAAGCCATTGTTGTGGGCTTAAGTCCATCCAGGGGGAGCAAAGTTTGCCTTGCAATTTCACCTTCCACAACTCCCCTAAATATATCCCACTCTTGAAAAAGCCGAACACTTCCCACCTCTGTGCTTTTGTTCATGTTATTCCTTGTAACTGTCCTCACCTATCTAATCTTTACCTGACACAATCCATACTTCTTCAAAGGCCTATCTCAAAGATCACTTCCTCCATGAAGACTTTTGTGTTTTAATCACCTTATTCACCAATACAGAATTCATCACTTCTTCCTCATAACACTCATAACTCCCATAACACTTTGCTTACACATATTATAACACCTGTACCCTCTGCCTGATTTATTATTTGTGCACTTGTCTTCATTACCACTAACCCACTCACCAGACTTTAGTTTTTCAAAACTGGTACTCTGTATTGTCCCTCTTTTGTCCCTTTAAGCCACTGTCATCCTACCCTTCTTGTTGCAGAGACTCAGGAACCCTCTGTAGTAGATGAATTCTGATCTAATGAGTCTACAAAGAAATTTTTTTAAGTATATAGCCCGTGGGGGGGGGCTATAAGGATAAATCAAATAAGAGATTACTTTCTGCCTTTTTTGTTATAAGTTGAAACTCTGCCTGGAGAGAGGTTTTTTTTAAGAAGACCCTCAAAATCCACTAAACCAAATCTTCCTACAAGAGCATTTTCAGTATAACATTCCTCTGCTTACGCATGTACAGTAATTTAAAATGGGTTCTGGGCTAGGCATTCTCTGTTTGACCCCAGTCTCCCCACACAAACTTAATCTCTACCCTTCCTTCTATCTTCCTTCTGCTTTGTACCTTTTGAGGTTGACCTCTAGGATTGCACTGTCCAAAATCCCCTGGTTTCCAGGTGGGTTAGGCCAATGAGAGGCAGTAGAAGGAAATCAGAGAATGAGAAGAAAAGGAAAGAGTGGTCCTTATTTCCCTGGCTCCCTCCCCACCTCTTGGTGGGTTCTGACTTTCCTCTATGGCCACAGGTGCTATCCACTGGCTTGGCCTTCATTGTTTCAGCTCTCATCAGTCTTCCTCTTCTTGGCCCCATTGTCTTAAAAGTATCAATGGCTTCCAGATATTGCTGGACCTTGGGAACTTCACAATACCTTGTTGCTTTCTTTAATCCTACCCAAAACTCTATAACTACTCTATTTCCTGCCAGGGCCCTGAGTGATATATATAGCTCCCTAGGCTTAAAATTCCTCACTCTGCTTCCCAAGGCTTATAATCCACTGTTCCTCCAACCTATCAAATCTTAACCATCCCATGCCCCTCAGCAGCCCTCTGCTCTAGTTAGGCAGGCATCCCTCCCAATCCTTACGATCACTAAGTTGGAATGTATTCATCCCTACCTCTGCACCCTTAGTCATGTATGTTGCTGGCCCCTCGAAAGCTCACCCTTCCTCTCTACCTAACAAATCCTATACTTCCTTCAGCTACTAATTCAGATCCTACCCACCCCCCCACACACACACACTTAAACCTGTTCTAATAAACTTAATCCAAATTATCTTTTCCATGTTGGAATTTCCATGTCTCTTACATAGAAGTACTGTGAAAACTGTAAAAATAAATGCTAGTATTACATTATATAGACTCTAATTGTTCACCACACATCCCCCAAAGGGAAATAATTTGAACTATTTTAAGTTCCTTCTTTCGTATACCATCATGGAAGTTAGTATAACATTAGAAATACAGTAACTCTGGTTGGCAAAATGCAATAAACAAAAATACATCACCACAATGTTCTACTATAAAAAGTTTGTGGTAACTAGCTATAAGCAAATTAACCATGTATTTAATGATTCTGCTTTCAATGTAATGATTTCAAACTATGTCTGCTAGCGACCTTAGGCAGTTTTTATTTTTTTTTATTTTTTAAGATTTTATTTATTTGACAGAGACACAGAGAGAGAGGGAACACAAGCAGGGGGCAGTGGGAAAGGGAGAAGCAGGCCTCCCGTGAAGCAGGGAGCCCGATGCGGGGCTCAATCCCATGACCTGAGCCAAAGGCAGACGCTTAACTACTGAGCCACCCAGGCACCCCTAGGCAGTTTTTGGAAGATCAACGCACTTTTTAATGAAAGAATCTTTGGGAACGAAAGAGTAAAGCAAGTTATGCACTTGCCAAGTTCAACAAGTTGTTATGCAAATAGATTAGTCTATTTAGTCCAGAAATACAAAGAGAAATCAGCACATGCAGGATACCTTTAAGTTGTAGCTGACTAGAGGCCATGAACCAGACAATACACTTCAACAATAAAAGATTTTCAAGAGGCATGAAAAGGCCAGTGGTCTTCATCATATACTGTTTGTAGAAAAAAATCTCCCCCTTCTTCAGAACCATCAATTTGCTGGCATCTAAAGCCTAAGTCATGTTAATCATAACATCTTTTGGTAAATTTATCCTCACTGAATTCCCAATGACATATCCAATTTACACTTCAAGAACTCATTCTTATGAGGCTCCCTAAAATAAAAAATGGAGACATAACTAAAATGCAAGAAAAGGGTACTATGGCTAGCTCCTCACACAATCTCAGAATATGTGAATATGATTTTGAGGAGAAAAAAAACTTAAAAGACTGTATGAAAGCTCTAATGGTATCAAAAGATATGGAGGGGAGGGCTTAATAGTACCAAATGTTAACTAGCTTCAAAGTAACTTTTTTATCTCTTCATCCAAAAAGAAAACAAAGAAAGGGATGTACTCCTACAACCTTCACTAATGAACTAAGGTCAGTCCTGTTTGCATATTTTTAAAAAATCTCTGTAACTATATGTTAATTTTAACAAAGCCATTTCAGTTTATTACTACTAGGAACTTGACAAGAATGTGCAAATTTCTCCATAGTAGGAAGGTCTGCTACATACAAAGCGCAGGGCTCCTAAAGGACTCAGGACCCAGAAGAGGATAAGGGTATGTAAAGAATTACAATACAACATGACAACGCTGCATAACAAAGTTACCCAGCAGGAGCTATGGATAATACTAAGGGAATGAAGGGAAGGACGGAGTAGCCAGGACACAACAGACACCCTAAAAGTTGAGTTGAGACATGAGAGCCTAAAATAGAAGAGCAATAAGGTATCTGGTTTGTGAGAAGATAAATTTTAAGGATACTGAAAAGATATACTTAATGAGACTAGGCTCAATCAACATTTTCACATTACAATTTTAATTAAAAAACAAGGCATTGCTTAAACTAAGAATATCCTATTCACTGCACCCTTGTTGAGAATAGCAAAAAGAAAAAAAAAAGGTAAAAAACAAAAAGGGGAAACAACCTAAAATCGACCAATAAAAACTGGTTAAATGAATTATATACATACACTGGGAATCAAGGTAATCATCAAAATGAATGAGGAAGATCTACAATTATCTGGAACGTATTAAATTGGAATGATAACAATGATATAAAGTTAAAAATACATTAAGATGTAGACCAAGCAATTCCACTCCTAGGTATGTACCCAAAGAAACTAAAAGCAGGGACTCAAACAGATATTTATATTCCCATGTCCACAGCAGCATTATTCACAGTAGCCCAAAGGCAGAAACAACCCAAGTGTCCATCAACAGATGAATGGATAAACAAAACATGTTACACACACACACACACACACACAATGGAATTTTACCCAGCCATGAAAAGAAATGAAATTTTGATATATGTTACATGGACGGACCTTGAAAGTATTGTATTTAGTGAAATAAGCCAGACACAGAAGAACAAATTTATGATTCCCCCTTTATGAGGCACCAAGGATAGGGAAATTCATAGATAAAGTACCAAAGAGGTTACAGGGGCTTTGGGGGAGAGGAAGAAGGAATTATTATTTAATGGGTACAGAGTTTTTCTTGGGGATGATGAAAAAGTTTTGGATATAGACAGCAGTGATGGTTATACAACACTGTAAACACATTTAATGCCAGTGAATTGTACACTTCACAAATGGTTAAAATTATAAATGTTATTTTACTATAATAAAAAAAAGATTTAGAATACTCTGTAGTATCTACAATTTGTGTAAAAAGAAATAAAAATGAGAGAATATATATGAATGCATGACTGGAAGGGTTTAGAACTTCTGAAAAGATTCAAAAAGAAACTGGCAACAGTTAATTCTGGAAAAAATTGGAAAGGGAAATAGAACATGAATGGGACACATGCATTTTGCTGTGACCTCCTTTGTACCATGTGAACTTCTTACTATGTACACATATTGTTTAATAATTTTTTATTAAAAAAAAAGAATTACCATATAAGGATAATCTTCCCATGGATGCCAAGACCACTGGAAAAGGCTGTGGGAGAAATGATTTTCACACAATCTCAAAATACCACCCCTAGATTACATACTAGTTACAAAGGGGAAAAAAATGTGCGTTTACAATGAACTGATCTAGTAGTAGTCACCACCTTAAGTGATCAAAGTTAGCATCACCTAAAATGTTAAAAAAAAAAAAAAAAGGCATTAAGTGCCTCCTGAGGTGATGTTAGAAGTATGCAGCATCTATACAGTCTCATGCAATTAGTGTTTAACCTGAATATACAGTCTTAAAGAAACAATCAGCAAATTCATATTGTAGGACATTATGTAAGACAAATGGCCTACATTCTTCAATAAAGTTAATGTCAAAAAAAAAAAGACAGGATTGTTCTAGATTAAAAGAGACTAAAGAGAAATAAAACCCAAAAGCAATCTATCAATGTGATTGCATCTGAGATCAGGAAAAAAAAAAAGTTATAAAAGATAGACGGGAAACAAACAGAAAACTTCGTATCAGGTAATAATGAATTCTTACTATTTTCCTTAGGCGTGACAAAGGTATGAAGCTGTGTTGAAGAATGTCCTTATTTTTAGGAGACATACACTTGAAGTATGCAGGGGAAGTATCTTGGTGACTATAACTTACTCTCACTTAAAATAAAGTGTGTGTGTGTGTGTGTTTAGAGAAAAGAAAAAAGCAATTGCAGCAAAATGTTACAATTTTTGAAACAAGGTGAAAAATATATTGGGTGTTTATTTGTACTATTCAACTTTTCAATAGATTTAAGAAATTTTCAAAATAAAAGTTTGAGGAAGAACTGATCAGGAACGACTGAGCCCCAGTGATGTAAAGAAACTGAGCCCCAGTGATGTAAAGAAAGAAAATTTAACATAAGAGTTAAATTATGATTTTTCCGTAATTAACTATGTCCTTCCTGATGGAGCATATGTAATAAACTCATGTATTCCCAGGAGTATCTGTAGTAAGCAAATCTCATTTTTAATTTCCTTGCTACATAAATCATTTTCCTTTAAGCAATTACAGTGATATCATCTCTAAAAATTCAGGAGTTAGATTTGTAGTCTTACTCAAAAAGAAGCAGACAAAAAACTCCCATAAATATCAACACTAAGTAGTCTATTCTTCCTAGAAGGAAAATAAAAGCCAGACAGCAAGATGACAAGTTTACCTTGGTGTGTGCTTTATACAAACTGCACAGAAGGAAGCTAAAAGGCAGGGGATAGCTTGGGCTCAAAAAAAAAAAGAGAAGGCATAACTTTCCATCTCTTAAATCTTCAACCCACATCTTCATTGTTTTAAAACAGTATGAATTCCTATATCAGAAAACACCTACGCAAATCTCTATTACAACATGACTGGAAGTAAACTAGAAAACTGATTTAGAAATAAGCTTAGCTATCAGAATATGTGTTCTGTCTTGAGAATTCACTTATCAACAAAACAAGGAAGTCACACTATGAAGACCTGACTCAGAAGGAAATGGAAAGGAAGCTTTGTCTTGTTACCTCATCTTCAATCCTCCCTCCCTCCTAAAAATCTCTCAGGTTGACAGAAAATAGCAGAATTTGAAAATAAGTCCATCCCTGTGGAACTAATCCAGCTGTAAGCTTATTATACATACACTTCTATGAATTTATATATTTTGATAAAAAGTTTTTAAAACATTTCTTAATGGAAAAAAATTTTTTAATGAGGGGCGCCTGGGTGGCCTTCAGCTCAGGTCATGATCCCAAGGTCCTGGGATCAAGCCTCACATCAGGTTCCCTGCTCAGCGGGGAGTCTGCTTCTCCTTCTCTCTGCCCTTCCCCCAACTGATGCTCTCTAATAAAACACTGTTAAAAAATTTATTGATTTTTTTTAAAGATTTTATTTATTTGAGAGAGAGAGAATGAAACACAGAGAGCATGAGAGGGAGGAGGGTCAGAGGGAGGAGACTCCCTGCTGAGCAGGGAGCCCGATGCGGGACTCGATCCCGGGACTCCAGGATCATGACCTGAGCCGAAGGCAGTAGCTTAACCAACTGAGCCACCCAGGCACCCCCACTGTTAAAAAATAAAAAAAAAAATTTTAATGAAATACCTAGGCTCAAGTCTAACAAAACATGTAAAGGACCTAAATGCTGAAATTACAAGACACACAGATGAAAGAAACCAAAGGAGATCTAAATAAATGGAGAGACATACCTTGTTCCTAGATTGGAAGACTAAATATACAAATATCAGTTCTCCTCCAAATTGATCTACAGACAAGCTTATTTTTTTTAAGATTTTATTTTTAAATTGTTTTTATGTAATCTCTACCCCCAACTTGGGGCTCAAACTCAAGATCCGAGATGAAGAGTTGCATGCTCTATGGACTGAACCAGCCAGCCACCCCTAGACAAGCTTATTTTAAAATTTATATAGAAAGGAAAAGTTTCTAGCATAGCTAAACTGTAAGCCTTACCATCAACTTAGAACCAACAAGAAAATACTGAGACATGTAAATAAAATATAACCCAATCCTCAAAAAGAAAAGTATTTTTAAAATAAGACCAACCCCAATATTTGCTTGGGCAAAGAGAGTGATTAACAAAGCAAATTACTAGGTGCTGTCAATAATACAGAAAGCAAGATTTGCTGAAGAATTGACTTCAGGTACAAAAATCTATTCCACAACACAACAGACTCCTTTCCTCTCCCTACCACTCCAAAAGTACAGATAATCAGAGATGGTTATATACACACCCACTCAAACACACTAAAAGAGCACATATAATACAATGCTCCAGAAGAGCCGTGCTTTATTCTTCTTAATGCTTACCTGAACATTAAGGTCTGAGTTACTTATCTTTTGATCCAGTATAATGTAAAAATAAGTATTTTTCCCCCAAATTCTACCATAAAATGAAGCTTTATAATATTCATTGCCTCCTTCAGCTAACCTAATCCCAAACAGGATTCGCCTAGCCTTTACTAACAGGTCAGCTATTAAAGTATGTGTGTGGTATAACTATACATCCCAATCTGCCCAAGATATTACCATTTTATGCCAGTCGTCCTGCACACACCCTTTTACTATGGTAGAGGCAAAAGACCAAGACCAAGTACCAAGTAGTCTCTTTTAAGAATACAGTATTTTGGGGCGCCTGGGTGGCTCAGTAGGTTAAGCGGCTGCCTTTGGCTTGGGTCAAGATCCCAGGGTCCTGGGATCGAGCCCCACGTTGGGCTCCCTGCTCGGCGGAGAGCCTCCTTCTCCCTCTCCCTCTGCCTGCCGCTCTGCCTGCTTGTGCTCTCTCTGTCAAATAAATAAATAAAATCTTAAAAAAAAAAAAATACGGTATTTCAAGTTATAAAACAGTATGTATAGAATTTTGAAAAAAACTCCCTATACGTATAAAAAGAGCTAGAAAAAAAATCTGGAGAACTACACATTAGAATTTAACAGTGGTTAATTGGGGCGCCTGGGTGGCTCAGTTGTTAAGCGTCTGCCTTCGGCTCGCTCAGGTCATGGTCCCAGGGTCCTGGGATCGAGCCCCGCATTGGGCTCCCCGCTCCGCGGGAAGCCTGCTTCTCCCTCTCCCACTCCCCCTGCTTGTGTTCGCTCTCTGGCTGTGTCTCTCTCTGTCAAATAAATAAATAAAATCTTTAAAAAAAAAAAAAAAGAATTTAACAGTGGTTAATCTGCACAGTTGAACAGTTTTTACCTTTTGCTTTGTATTTCCCTATGCTGTCTAAAAATAGTTTTTTTTTTTACAATTGCATATATTACCTTTCACATCTAGGAGAGAATTATTCCCACTCGTTAAAATGTAGCTTTCTTTCTGATCCAAATCCTCATTTCAAAAGCACACTCTACTCATAAATATATTTTATTCATCAAGAACTGAGGCAATGTGATATATATATGTATATACATATATGTACATACATTTATGTGTATATATATGCACATATATATGCACACGCACACACATATATAGTGTGGAACACTTTAGCTTTTAAAATGCAGAAAATCTAACTTCAAGAGCCAGTCTTGCTGTGGAAAAATGTAGTACCTACCTCCCTTTCAGAGTTGTTTAGAGGAGCAAACAAGAATCCATGTGAAAGTACTTTAATGCAACACACTAATGTGAACTATTATTACTACAAGCACATGAACAAACTATGTAAACTCGTATTTCATATATAAAGTAAGGGGGTCTTATTACGTGAGTTCCAATTCCCTTCTGGTATTAACAGTGTCCTCTCAGCTCAGCCTTCCACCTACATCTCATCTATCTCTTTGGGAGGTATACCTTTTTTATGGATAATTGTTCCCGGGTCTCCATGTTTCCTATCTTCACTAGGACAGAGCCAGCTCTCCACATTCTTCTCTTATGGCTCTGATTGCCTGAAAGTGAAAGAAAATATGTCTGTTCCTTCCAAAAGATGTTAAAATCTGATTTATATTTTATGATCTGCCATATGCTACAATGTAGAGTAGTGGCTAGGCACATGGACCCTGGAGCCAGACTGCCTAGGTTCAGAACCAGGCTCTGCTGTGTCACCAACTCTGCAATGTAACCTTGAACAATTTATTTAATCCCTCTGTGCCTCAATTTGCTCATCTGTAAAACTGAGGTAACAACAGTACATCAGTGCATAAAGTTGTAAAACAGTTGTAAAAACAGTGCGTGACATACAGTAAATGTTCTATATGACTTTAGTCCTTTTCTAATACTACTTCTCTAAAAGTATAATGCTTATAGGCTAAGCTAAAACAAGCAACCAACATATGTCTCTCGCTTTTTTCTCACTGAAAAATTTATTTACCTATCAAAATGTCTCCACTAACTGTAGTGAAGTCATCATCAGCCATTTTTCATTATTCTTTGTTCAAATCCTCTAAGCCAACATTTCCCAAAATTTGTTTCCTTCAGAAAATTTGTTTCACTAGTTCTTCAAAATGTTATGAGGTGGGGAAAAAAAGGTTCAGTGATCAAGTAAATTGGGAAAAGGCTGTGTTAATGTTAAACAGGTTTCTTTTACATATTAATATGCACTATTACATTCCAAGAGAGCATAAAATGCACAATGTTCACCAAGTTTATTTGACCCCAAAACCCTTTTGTCAAGGGGCCACATTGCTGCTCCAGATCTTTACAACCTTTAATACAAAATATTTTATGTTATATAAACTCAACATGTTTAAAACCTAATTCAAACACAAGGCCTGTTCTCAAACTCCTGCTGAGAAATCTGGCTCAAGAAACCAGTAATTGCTGCCCTGCACTAATCACTTTTGAAATTTCTGAATATGAACACTGACTTCTAAAAAGAACAGACACCAATGGCCAGCTAGCTACACACGCTAAGTCACAAGATATTATCTCATGATGGCATGTTAACTTATTTATTGGCCAAACATCCTTTAAACGAAGTCTAACTATTCAATATTCCTAAGTAGTCTCTGAATTTTCAATAATAAAGACTTGTACTCTTCCCTTAAAGGAATCCCACCACAGAACCTTGTCAATCATCCCAGAACCAGCTTAGGCATAAATACAATGCCCTATAAATATACAATCTACATTGCTGAAAAACTATCCAAAAGAACACCACTTAATACATGAAAAAGAAAAAAGAATTTCACTATTTTGCAATCCCCGATGAATTGATAAATTTAAACAATGATCATCAATAGCTGCTACCATCCAAAGAGATAATAAGACCTTATGTACCTCCTTATGTACACAAACCATTCTAATGAAGTACTCCTACAATAAGAACAAAACTCTGACAAATCTATCAATTTACAGGAAATCAGTGGACAGAATAACATATTAAATGACATTACAGAAATGCAATCAGCAAAATGAGACTATGGGAAACTTCTCAGAGCAAACAACAGAGTCTCTTTTAACAAAAAACTATAAGGAAGAAAAAGAAAGATATATACACATACATATATATACACACACATACAAGTATGTATGTAAAATAATCAGAAAAATATGAAACTGATTACATATTTGGTGATATAAAGAACTTGCTATAAATTTGTTTTGGTATGATAATGGTATTTTGCTTATTTTATGAAAAGAGAGAGACTCTTAGAAATCCAAACTGAAGGGCGCCTGGGTGGCTCAGTTGGTTAAGCGACTGCCTTTGGCTCAAGTCACGATCCTGGAGTCCCAGGATCGAGTCCCACATCAGGCTCTCTGCTCAGCGTGGAGTCTGCTTCTCCTCTGACCCTCTCTCCTCTCATGCTCTCTCTCACTCTCTCTCTCAAATAAATAAAATCTTTAAAAAAAAAGAAAGAAAGAAATCCAAACTGAAATATCTGAAATTTACAAATTAAAAATGTCTATGCTTAGGATTTGGTTCAAAAGAGTCCAGGGATTGGGGGTGGGGTGGTAGTGAACAGAAATACAGAGGAAACAAGACTGCCTATAACTCCCAATTTACCCAATAACTCCTGAAGCTCAATTATGAGTACATGGGAGCTCTTTATACTATTCTTTCTGTTTTATATTAACATGTTCAAAATACTTTGTAATAAAATGGGTTTTTTTTAATGCTATCTGGGAATTGAATTACCTGCCTAGGACTGCAAATAGTCTCTACATATTCCCACAATAGATTAATGCACAGTCGGGCATAAGTGAATATAAACTGTCCATGATCAAATTATATTTATAAAGTACTATAAGAAATCATTTGGGCGCCTGGGTGGCTCAGTTGGTTGAGTGACTGCCTTCGGCTCAGGTCATGATCCTGGAGTCCCTGGATCGAGTCCCGCATTGGGCTTCCTGCTTGGCAGGGAGTCTGCTTCTCCCTCTGACCCTCCCAACCCTCCCCTCTCTCATGTGCTCTCTCTCATTCTCTCTCTCAAATAAATAAATAAAATCTTTAAAAAAAAAAATCATTTGACATGAATTTCATTAATATTCAACATGCTAAACTCTCTTATATAATTACTGTTATTTGCAAGCCTGTTTCTATCTAACCAATTTATAGCTTTTTACGAAAAAAATATAGTGTTTCAGTATACTTTTTTAGTTTTTATTTATTAAATAAAGCAACAGTCAAAAAACTTGCAGACAATATTGCAGAGTCATCACTATCTTTCTAGTCCTAGTGGCCTATGGTACTTCTAGAATTTATCATCAGCAGACTTAATTGCATAAGTGCACCAGTTCACTGAGCTCCAAAAGAACAAGTTTTATCTTGTGTACGAAAACTCTTCCCTGCCTTCCTACTCTGAAATAAAGAGCCAAACCAACAGATGGCAGACCAAGAGGGAGGGGGTGGTGATAAGGAGGCAGTTATAAGAGAGCACCAGAGAAAAAGAAAGTAACACTGAGAGCTGAAAGATATAAGAATTTAAGAATACAAAATATTCAGCAATTCCTTAGATTTTTGCAAAACAAAGTCACATTTTGTCAATCATCAACTACTTTAAAGTGAAGTGATTCTGTGAATTTGCATCTGACTTTAATAAAGAGTTTTGAAAAGTCCCTCTTAATATCTAAGACCAATTTAAGTTAACCAAAGCAACTCAAAATATTTCCAAAATAAACAAGAAAAAGAGGGGACATACTGAACTTTTATCAGCATTTCACTACTGCTGTACATTCACATTAGCCTTTTCAGAAGCTACAAAACTGGGTTTTTTTTACTTCAAAAAGGTAAAGCACTCTACCTCTATCCTAATCTACAATACAATCAAAAAAAGCATCAACATTACTGCATCCTAACTGGTAGAAGGTTTTCATTAAAATATTAGTTTAAAAACATTACAATAGTGTTGCAATTAGAATTACAGTTTTAATCTAACTTATATTTCTTAAAAACAGCTAGGCTTTCAGTATAACATTAAGAACATGCCAATTACAACAGGCCACCTTTGCCCAATCATCATGCCAAGTTATCTTCTGCTTCCAGGTTAAGCAATTTATAACCATCTATTTAAGAGATCAAGCCCATTAACACCATACAATGCAAAAGTCCAGGGGCGCCTGGATGGCTCAGTCGGTTAAGCGTCTTCCTTCAGCTCGGGTCACAATCCCACATAGGGCTCCCTGCTCAGCTCTGCTCACTTGTGCTCTCTTTCAAATAAATAAAACATTAAAAACAACAACAACAACAATGCAGAAGTCCACCACTCACACTCTGGCAGTTGAGCAAAGAAATAGCAACCCCCTTTATGAATAGAGAACCTAATAAAAGAAGGTCTAGCAATTAGAGGTTATTCAAGGGCTCATTCCTCAAAGCTACCTCTCTCCTCTGTGGAAGCTTGTCAAATGTCAGAATACCTTCCCTGTCTATCTCACAGAGGTATTATGAAGATCAACTGAGAAAATGGTTACCAAAGTACTTTGCAAACTAGAAGCCATGTACACTACACAAATATGTATGTGTGTATATACATAGGTGCGCACCCACACAAATATAAGTCATTACTATTTCACTACCTGATTGCACTCTAGACAGTCTGCAGACTAAACTTGCTCCTTAATATCATTAGGTTTCAAGGTCTACCAAGAAAAACTTCATATTCCAGGGCATAAAGATTCACTAATATTCACCTTTCTATAGCAATGTTCAATCCTTATACCAATTACTGTTTTTGTCTAACATCTATTCGCCCTCTTTGGCAGAACAGAACTAGAAACATTCTTTAAGAATTCAAAGCAACATGTGGCACCTAAATTCTGTCTGTCACAATGAGTTCCTCAACACCTATGTAGAATGGTCTTGCCCAAATATTAGTTGGGTAGGATTTTATTTTATTTTTCTTAAAGATTTATTTATTTGAGAGAGAAAGAGAGAGCAAGCGTGTGCATGTGTGCACATGGGGGGGGGGGATCTTAAGCAGACTTCCTGCTGAGTGCAGAGCCCCGATGTGGGGTTCCATCTCATGACCCTGAGATCATGACCTGATACGAAATCAAGGAGTCTGATGCTCAATGGACTGAGCCACCCAAGCGCCCCAGTGGGATAGGATTTTAGATCAACCAAAACCATCACATTGAGGCTCGCCACTTCCATACTCTGCCCCCAACAGTTTTTGCCAACACCTCCCTTTGTTACAGAATTCTAATCCACACTCCCACCACCTACTAGCTGTGTGATCTTGGGCAAGTTACTTAACCTCTCTGTACTTCCATTTCCTTCTCCGCAGCATAAACAGGTTAAATGTGGTTTAAATAATTAACAATTCAACCAGATTTAACCATGGTTTAAATAACAGATAAAAGTACTTTCAGAGAAAGACAATTATCATATGATCTCACTCATATGTGGAATTTAAGAAACAAAACAGAGGATCATAGGGGAAGAGAGGAAAAAATAAAATAAGACGAAATCAGAGAGGGATACAAACCATAAGAAGCTCTTAGTCATAGAAAACAAACAGGGTTGCTGGAGGGAAGGGGGTGGGGTAACAGGGTGATGGACATTAAGGAGGCCACATGATGTAATGAGCACTGGGTGTTATATAAGACTGATGAATCACTGACCTCTACGTCTGAAACCAATAACACATGTTAATTTATTTAATTTAAATAAAAAAGATAAAAATAAATAATAAAAGTACTTAGAATAATACCAGGTGCACAGTAAACATTCAATAAGTGTTACCCAGTATTATTCCTTATATGTGCATCTGTCTACTCCATCACACCACCTTCACAAATTCCATAAATCTCTCCATCATTCTCCATCATTCCCTCTTTTTAAAAGAATGAACAATTTTGAGAAAACAGAAACTATGACCATATTACTGACAAAATTTCATTATATATGACTGGATACTTGTTTATATAAGAAAGTTCAATGATACCTTCTATAAAAGACACTTTTGCTTTTCAATTATATTAACACATAGACAATATAATCTTTCTAGTTCTGTATTAGGTTATCCTATATTTCTAATACTATCAGTTAGCAAAGCTGCTTACTTGAATTGTATCACATAAAACTGCCCATTGCCCATGACCCAACAGTTTTACAGTAGAGTGACTAACACCAGGAAAGGTCTTAAAACATGGCAAAACTTGGGCGCCTGGGTGGCTCAGTTGGTTAAGCGACTGCCTTCGGCTCAGGTCATGATCCCAGGGTCCTGGGATCGAGTCCCACATCGGGCTCCCGGCTCAGCGGGAGGCCTGCTTCTCCCTCTCCCACTCCCCCCTGCTTGTGTTCCTGCTCTCGCTGTCTCTGTCTCTGTCAAATAAATAAATAAAATCTTTAAAAAAAAAAAAAACATGGCAAAATTTAAAAGAGATTCTATAAACGTGGCTATATTAAGCTTAAAAGAAACCAAAACACTTGGACAACAATGTATACCCCCCCCGCAAAATCAAAATCAACAGACTTTAAATCAAGAGCTTAAAGTGAGGACAAATAGCTTGCCAGAGTTAAGAAGAAATATTACTATTCTATTAACATCACTACCATTATAATTAGAGAACAACCACAAGACCTGAACTCCAAGTTAATTTTTTACATATTACTTAGCACATCCTATGCACAATTATATGCTCTTGATAATGTTATAAATACTAAATCTTAACATTTCACATGTGAGAACCCAACGCAAAAAAAAATCACACTGTTTAACTGATTTAATAGTTCTCTTTCAGGGGTGCCTGGGTGGCTCAGTCGATTGAGCATATCAGACTCTTGATTTCAGCTCAGGTCATGATCTCAGGGTCGTGAGATCAAGCCCCACATCCAGCTCTGTGCTGGGCATGGAACCTGCTTGGGATCCTCTCTCTCTAAAATAAATAAATCAATCTTAAAAGAAAAAAAATAGTTCTCCATCAGCACGAAACGTTAAAAAGGTAGAATTATTTAATCTAATTTAGAGACAATTTTACTCCACGGTCAAGTTTCTAGAGCTGCATTCCTGGATTACTATGTACCATGGACTTTTAGAAGCACTGGAATGAATAAGACATATAGGTTCATGCTCTCATGGAGTTTACATTCTAGTGAGGAAGACAAATAATAAACAAGTAGACAAGTCAATCATTAAATTTCAGGAAGCACAAGTGCAAAAAAAAAAAAAGGCAAAAGAGACAAGGAGAGTGGAAGGGAGATGATCATTATTTTTTATAATGTGATGACTGATGATTTCTCTAAAGAGGTAAACTCTGAGAACTCTTCTTTAAGCAAACACTTGAATGATGTGAGGGAGGAAACAGTGCAAAGACCTGAGGGAAGAGAACTCCAAGCCAAGCAAGAACAAATACTAAGCCCTGAGACTGTACCTGTCATGATCAAAGAATATAAGGAGTTCAGTGTAGCACAAGTGGAATGAACAGAGAGAGGTAGGCAGGGATTAACTACATCATGTAGTGCCTTTAAGCCAATACCAGGAATTTGGTTGTTATTTTAATTGTAGAAGGAAGTCACTGTAAAGTATTAAATAGAGGAGTGGCCTATCTGACTGACAGTTAAAAAGATCATTCTATCTACAAGTGGAGAACAGACTGTTAAGAGATCAAGTGAGAAAGCAGGGAAACCAGTTAAGAGACTACTGTAATTATCTAAGCAGGAGATGATGGTAGTTTAGACCAAAGTTACAAGGAGGAGATGATATATGATCAGATTAGAAAGATATTCAAAAGATAAAGTCAAGAGGTTTTGCTATTGGGCTTGTTATAGGGTATGAAGAAAAGAGAAAAATCACAACGGACACCTAGGCTTTTGGCCCGAGTGACTAGTTGAATGGTCCAGCCATTTACTAAGAGCTGATTCAGAGGAAATGATGAGGACAGAAATCACACCATCTTTATTGTACAAATTTAGTTTGAGATGCCCATCAGAAGGTCAATGAAATATGAAATAAGCAGATGAACTCTTAACACTGACCTCAGGGAAGGTGTCTGGGCTGAAGACATAAATGTGGAAGTCAATCAGCATAGCGAGTTTTTAAAGTCACAAAAATAGATAAACGTAGACTGGAAAGATTTGTTTAATCCTCACATCAGCCCCATGATGCAGCAACTATTATTATTCTTACCTTTACAGATCAGAAAGGTAAGAGACTAAGACTTGTCCAACATCACTCTGCTAGCAAGTGGCCGAATTAGAAAAAAAAAAAAAAAAACCAGATCTGACTACAATGACGATGACAATGACCTTTCTCAACTGAAGTTCATCATCTAAACCAGAGAACTTTGGGGCGCCTGGGTGGCTCAGTCGTTAAGTGTCTGCCTTCGGCTCAGGTCATGATCCCAGGGTCCTGGGATCGAGCCTCTCATCGGGCTCCCTGCTCAGTGGGAAGCCTGCTTCTCCCTCTCCCACTCCCCCTGCCTGTGTTCCCTCTCTCGCTCTGCCTCTCTCTGTCAAATAAATAAATAAAATATTTTTAAAAAATAAAAATAAATAAACCAGAGAACTTGAATATTGGAGTATCTTCTCAATTCTCCCAAGGATGGTACATACCTAATGCCATTCTAGATGCGCTGGAGAGAACTTAATTCTTTACATACAGTGACTGTCCAAATGTCCTAGAGCATTTAGTTCTCTCATGGAACCCCAGCTGAGAAAAAAAACTCTACTATTATTCTCTACTACTACTACTACTGGGAATAGTACTACTACTACTACTACTAGGAATCCTTTAAAATGAGAAAGAGATTCACCGGTGAACAATGTTAAGTTACCACTCTATGACTTTTCATGGCCTTCTCTTTGTAACCAGTAAAATCAAGTGTCATTTGGGGTTTTTATAGCAACAAAAGTAATTTTATTTTAAGACTACACAGACCTCTGCTGGTTCCATTCACAATCAGCACTCAGCATCTTTTCTTAAGAACACCAGTTCATCAGAAAACTACTAGAATGTAAGCTCCTCTGGTGCAAGATTTTTTTGTTTTTTTTGTATAGACCTGTCAAATCACTATGTTCTACACCTGAAACTAATGTAACATCGTGTGCCAACTATACTTAATTTAAAAAAAAAAAAAGAATCTTTGTGTTTTCATTAATGTGTCCCCAGCACTTGGAAGAATATTCTTTCTGGGGAAAAAACCTCAATCTCAGCTGGGCAGAACTTGTTACCTTGTAAGATGGGGATGTTTTTCATGTTGCCTTAGTATCTTGGTCCCACTAAAATCTGGTTAAGATTATCCTAATCCAGAACTGTAAACTCTCATTTCATCTTCCTTCAGATTAACCTTCTTTCTTATGGAAATATAAAAGGTTCCAGATACAGCCATTACTGGTCAAATAACTACCATACCATGATTTCAGTATGTACTGTGTGTCCTATTCAAAATAACTGGCATATACTGTGAACCAAAACTTGATCATACATACTCTGGAGAAAAGAATATTCTCCTTACAATTTCAGTTACCCTTTGTTAAACTCCAGAAGTATTTCAGAGCATGGGTATTATGAATCAATGCAGCAACTCCTATTAAATGTTTCAATGAGCAATCCTGGCTAGATCAGAAATGCATTCCAATTGATTTTCACCGCACATAATTACCTACAACTATCAGTGTAATATTAATGGACTATTTATTTCATTTTCAAGCTATAAGAACCTACCAACAGGCATTAAGTGCCCCTATACAACAGGTTCGGGGTACTGAAATGACTACAGAGCATTTTTAAAAATCAGTCCCCTCTTGCAAAAAAAAAAATATATATATATATATATATAACACAACACATTCTCTGTTGGTGAGGTTATAGGGAAAACAGATGTTCTCATACATTACCAGTGGGAATGCAAATGAGTACACTTCTGTAATATCTAACACAACTACATACAGTAGTCCCCCCTTATCCAAAGGGATTATGTTCCCAGACCCCCAGTGGATGTCTGAAATCGCAAATAGTACCAAATCATATATTATAGTATGTTGTTTCCTACACATGCCCACCCATAATAAGGTTTAGTTTATAAATTAAGCAGAGTAAGAGATTAACAACAATAATAACAAAATAGGATAATTATAACACTATAACTGACCCTTGAACAATGCAGTGGTTGGGGGCACCAATACCCCATGCAGTTGAAAATCTGCATATAACTTTTGACTCTCCAAAAACTTAACTACTAAAAGCCTACTGTTGACCAGAAGCCTCACTGATAACATAAGCAGCCAATTAACATATATTTTGGACATTATATGCATTATATATTGTAATCTTTTTTTTTAAGATTTTATTTATTTATTTGACAGAGAGAGACACAGTGAGAGAGGGAACACAAGCAGGGGGAGTGAGCCGAAGGCAGATGCTTAATGACTGAGCCACCCAGGCGCCCCTATATATTGTATTCTTACAATAAAGTAAGCTAGAGAAAAGAAAATCATAAGGAAGAGAAAATACATTTACAGTACTGCCTAGTGGACCTAGGCAGTTCAAACCCATGTTGTTCAAAGGTCAACTACATACTGTAATAAAAGTTATCTGAGGGGTGCCTGGCTGGCTCAGTCGATAAAGCATGAAACTCCTGATCTCAAGGTCGTGAGTTCAAGCCCCACTTTGGATGTGGAGCCTACTTTTAAAAAAAAAAGTTATGTGAATATGGTCTCTCAAAATATTTTATTGTACTTTACTCAATCTTATGATGATGTGAGATGATAAAATGCCTCTCACATGATGAGATCAAGTGAGGTGAATGACTTAGGCACTGTGATATAGCATTAGGCTAGTACTGACCTTCTTTCTGACTATATTTCAGGAGAAGGATCATCTGCTTCTGGACCACTGCTGACCACCAGTAAGTGAAACCACAGAAAGAGAAACTGCAGACATAGAGGGGACTCCTGCATGCTCAACTTTTGACCCAGCAATCCCACTTATAGAAATCTACCTTGAAGATACACCTCTAACAATACAAAAATACATATGCACAGGTCCGTTACCACAATACTGTTTATAATTGCAAAATATAGGAAATTACCTAAATGTACATACATAGAAGAATGGTTGAATAAATTAGGATAAATCCCCAGAGTGGAATGCTGTACAGCTGTAAAAAAGAATGAAGAATATCTATTAAGAAGAATGAACTAGGGCGCCTGGGTGGCTCAGTTGGTTAAAGCAACTGCCTTCAGCTCAGGTCATGATCCTGGAGTCCCGGGATCGAGTCCCGCGTCGGGCTCCCTGCTCAGCGGGGAGTCTGCTTCTCCCTCTGACCCTCCCCCCTCTCATGTACTCTCTCTCATTCTTGCTCTCTCAAATAAATAAATAAATCTTTAAAAAAAAAAAAAGAAGAAGAATGAACTAATTTGGAGTGATTTCCAAGATATCCAGTGATTTCCAGAAGTAAAAAAAATAAAGTGCAAAAGAGTATCTATAAGATGCTACTCTTCATATAAGAAAGAAAGGAAAAAGCAAACAGTTGAGCAGTTCCTCAGAAAGTTAAACAGAGTTATCATACGACCCAGCAATTCCATGCCTAGGTTATATACCCAAGGAACTGAAAATATATGTCCACATGAAAACTTGTTCATGAATGTTCATAGCAGTATTATTCACTATAGCCAAAAAATGGAAAACCAAATGTCCACCAAATGACGCATGCATGAATAAAATGTGATATATGCATATACTGGAGTATCACTCAGCCATAAAAAGGAATGGAGTACGGACAGATGCTACATGGATGAACACTGAAAAAATTATGCTAAGTGAAAGAAGCCAGGCACAAAAGTCAACAGATTATATAATTTCATTTATATGAAATACTCAGAATAGACAAATTCATACAAACAGAAAGTAGATCGGGCTCCCTGCTCGGGGGGGGAGTCTGCTTCTCCCTCTGACCCCTCCCCTCTCTCATGTGCTCTCTCTCTCATTCTCTCTGTCAAATAAATAAATAAAATCTTTAAAAAAAAAAAAACAAACAAAGTAGATTAGTGGTTAACTGGGGCTAAGGAAGGTGGAATGGGAAATGACTGCTAATGGATACAGGGTTTCTTTCTGGAGTGGTGAAAATATTCTTGAATGAATTAGTGGTAAGGGCTGCACAACCTTGTGGAAGGCAGCTATGCTCACCACTATACCACCAACGCTGCACAACCTTGTGAATACACAAAAAAACCAATGAATTGTACACTTTAAAAGGGTAAGTTTTGTGGTATGTTAATTGTATCTCAATTAAAATTGCATGAGGAAAAAAAGAAAGGAATATAACAAAACACACACAATCTGTTCATTTGTGCAAAAGAAGTAACAGAAGGTTAAACCAAAAAACTAAAGAGACTAGTTACCTAAAAGGCAAGGAAAACAGATGGGGAAAAAGGGACAGAGGTGGGAATCAGGTAGGAGGAATAAGGAGTGACATTTCTGACTGTATCTTTTTATGTAGTAATGTTTAGTAATAGTAATGTTTCATATACCCAAATAAATAATCTAAATCAACCAGGATTGAGGGATAACCCAAAATGGAATACAAAGAGTAAGAAAAGAACCAAACTGCATTACAGATGAATAACCTAACACTAAAAGTGTGGGGGGAAAAAAGAACTAACCTAAATAACTTTGGAAAATAATATTTTGACTAGATACCGTGAGGTTAAAGACAAAAAAAAAAAAAAGACTGTACACTAATTACCAAATACGTTTCTCATAAGGATAAAGGGTTAGCAATCAGTAATTACTTGATGGGCATTATAAAAGTGAACAAGTGGGATATGATCTATTATCTCTATGATCTATTTACAGATAATGAGAGCCAGGTTTTCACTATTAGAAAAAAGTTACAAATAAGAAATGAGTAAAGGTTAGAATGAACCTTGTGGTGTTGAGGACTAGACTAGAAGCTATCAATATGAACTCATGGTTTTTAATATATATAGAAAGATAAATATAGAAATAAATTGTGTGTGTGTGTGTGTGTGTGTGCACACGCACACTCACTTATATGTGTGGGAGAGTTAGTATATATACCTATATTTCCTAGCACTGTCCTCTGAGGGCTTAGAGGCAATGACACTCCAATGAGTGCACCTAACATCCAGATCTTGATTTATATTCTATTCTCCAATAAAAAGAATCAGAGTTCCTTAGACAAGCTCTTGATTCCAGGACTGGTACAAGGAAAGATACAACATGAGTGGGGCGCCTGAGTGGCTCAGTTGGTTAAGCGACTGCCTTCGGCTCAGGTCATGATCCTGGAGTCCCGGGACTGAGTCCCGCATCGGGCTCCCTGCTTGGCAGGGAGTCTGCTTCTCCCTCTGACCCTCCCCTCTCATGTTCTCTCTCTCGCTCTCAAATAAATAAATAAAATCTTTAAAAAAAAAAAAAAAAGATACAACATGAGTGAGAAATAGCCTATGATACCAGAATATAAGTGCTCAAAAAAGACTGAAGGCCAACTTGAAAAGGCTCTTAATGGCCAAAGCTGGAACAATTTGAGCAATAAAAAAATACTATTGGGTTAAAAGATGTAGAATAAAACAAATACCCATGAGATTATAATTACATAAATAACTGAATAAACAAATGAGAAAGAGATATCTCTTCCTAACAGAAAAATTCCAATAATATGTTGGGGGAAAAAAAAAAAAAAAGAGGAAAATATAAAATCACCATTAGGTAAACACCTCAATAACTGTTGCAGGCAAGATCTATCAACACATGCTAAAATCAGCAGGAGAAAGTTTGAGGAGAAACAGTATATCTACATAGTCTCAAAGTTATCTCCCCCAAGATATGTATCAAAAGGAAGAATAGTAACTTTACAGTAGAAAACAAAGCAGAGGCCACCTTAACAAAGTAATCAAGGTTAAAACACCACTAGCAATAAGACATATAAACACCACGTACCCTCTAAAATGATGCACAAAGGACACATCATTTGTGGTTTTCCTGCAAACATACATAACTTAAATCTAATCATGAGAAAAACATCAGACAAACCCAAAATGAGAAAAATTCTACAAATTGACAGTACTCATCAAAAATGTCAAGATCATGGGGCGCCTGGGTGGCTCAGATGGTTAAGCGTCTGCCTTCGGCTCAGGTCATGATCCCAGGGTCCCGGGATCAAGTCCCGCATCGGGCTCCCTGCTCCTTGGGAGCCTGCTTCTCCCTATGCCTCTCTCTCTCTCTCTCTGTCATGAATAAATAAATAAAATCTTTAAAAAAAAAAAAAATGTCAAGATCATGAAAGACAAGGAAAAACTGAGGAACTATCGGAGATTGGCAGAGACGAGGAAAATACCACAACTAAATGCAATGAATTAGGTTGTGGAACAGAAAAAAGGACATTAGGGGTAAAACTAGTGAAACTGCAATAAAGTCTGTAGTTTAGTTAATAGCATTATACCAAAGCTAAGTTCCTGTTTTTGATCATTGTACTATGGTTATGTAAATTGTCAACATCAGGAGATGGTGTAGGAAGAATATTATATAGGAACTCTCTGTACTATCTTTGCAACATTTCTCTAAGTCTAACATTATTTCAAAATAAACAGTTAAAAGTAAATAAAATCCATCAATTGATCATCTTACCCAACTGTCATATTTCCTTGCTCAGGGATCTCATCTGTAATTTAATATTCTGATTAATTTAGAGGACCCAGTAAGTGACAGCAGAAAAAACTAAAATCATAAAAATCATATTTGGCATCTAAAAAGTAAATTAGCTACTTTATGTTCCCTTATACTTTTTTTTAGTCAAAAAAATTTGCGGGGCGCCTGGGTGGCTCAGTCGGTTAAGCGGCTGCCTTCAGCTCAGGTCATGATCCCAGGGTCCTGGGATCGAGCCCCGCATCGGGCTCCCTGCTCAGTGGGAAGCCTGCTTCTCCCTCTCCCACTCCCCCTGCTTGTGTTCCCTTTCTCGCTGTCTCTCTCTGTCAAATAAAAAAAAAAAAAAAAAAAATTTGCTAGCTGTTGTGATTTTACTGGCTTTGCAAACTTCTTTTTTAAGTGATGTGACCAATTTGTTGTTTTCAACATCATGATAATCTGCAGTATGTGCCCATAACAACACATTTCATTTGTCTGTTAAGCCAAAGTTTTATTTACAATTAAAAAAATTATCTTTAACAGGTTAGAGTAAGTTGTTTACTTATCATTACATAGTTGTCCAACTATAAAATTCAAAATTTGTTTTCACAAGTCACTTTGCTTTTATCCTAACATGAACTTCTCTCCACACACCAAACCACAAGGTCTTCATTATTGTTATTTTACTGAAAATATGAATTTTAAAAGATCAACTGTTCAATGTATCAAGTCTCTCTCTTTTTTTTTTTAATACTAAGAAGGAGGAATTTTGTCTTTTTTGGGAAAAAAATGCTTGAGGGCGCCTGGGTGGCTCAGTCAGTTAAGCGTCTGCCTCCAGCTCAGGTCATGATCCCAGAGTCCTGGGATCGAGCCCCACATCCAGCTCCCTGCTCCATGAGAAGCCTGCTTCTCCCTCTCCCACTCCCCCTGCTTGTGTTCCCTCTCTTGCTGTGTCTCTGTCAAATAAATAAATTTTAAAAAAAAGAAATGCTCAAGACATCAGAATTCGATTGCTATTTATTATTTACATCCTCTAATAACCAATCCAGCCCAATCAAGAACACAGTCTTTGAAATTCCTTTAATCAAATAGGATTTGCAGAAAATGTTTATATTAATAGACTAAGTGACCCATTTACATTTGCTTTCTTCTCATGCACCACCAGGATTCCTGCACTGGGAGTGGAATACATGACCAGCAAATGAATGGGTAAATGTCACATGTAAACAGCATGACTAGAAATTTAAGAAGCAAAGTGATAACAGAATCTTAGGAAAAGCAAAATTCATAAAAGTTCAGAATTACAAAAGGCCTTAATAGGTCATTTAATCCATTCCAATGACAACCCCAGACAAATGACACTATCCTAATTTTTTAAAGCTGCCAGATTTCCAACCTCCCTAGATGTTTCATTCTGCCATATAATCCTGTCATATAATTTGGGAGAAATATTACAAGACTATTCTTTGCCCTACCTAATGCTTTCTTTTCTCAAATAATACATTTTAACTCACTTCCAAGATAAAACCCATGTATAGGTGCATTATATGTGTGTGTACATACAGACACCTAGGCCACTCAATTTTGCTTGTAAAAACTCACACCATAGAAACCTACATAATCAAAGGCATGTATCCATCCCATCCCAATCACAAAGGCACTATAACAAACAGTGTCACATAACGATTTTGGTCTAAAAATAACCAATAGAAATCAATGTTATAAAACCTTGAGGTAAACAGGTTTCTTCCCACTGTGAGTAATCATAGTTTGCCTTCCACAAACACTGCTCCTTTTCAGCGCCCACCACAGGAAAAACTGTAAAAACACTCATGTACTACATCCAAGCAGATAATAATTTTTTAACTTTTGATTTTTAAAACCATTTATCTAACAATCATTTTGGAGGAGAGTCCAATGGAAGAGCTAGAGATGACAGAGTACAGCCAGTGATAATGAACAAGTAACCAGTTTTAATCAAGTGGGCCAAAATGACTCAAAACAAATCATTTTGAAATATATATAGAATAGGGGAAGTCCCAATCAATGATGAGCCAAGGACAATCTGAAAAAACTAAGTGTCTGTTAGGAAACACACCAAAATGGTAACCATGAAATGCTATCTCTGAAAATGGAATTACAAGAACGAGTTAGTTCAGATTTGGTATTCCTATAATTCTGATTATCCATATTTTCTACAGAACTATAGACATTATTTTAAAATTAAGGCAAATTGTGTCCCTGCTCACAGCTCTCTGGGTTGGACAGCGTGTCTTTTATATAACCTCCTGGGAAAGGTGGTAGCAGTTCCGGTGCTCGGGTCTCCCAAGAACCTACCACCCATCACAGAAAAGGTTTCACCATGTTCCCTGGGACAGCTCTTGTCATCATCATCCTCATCTCACCCACAGATTGAACAATGCATCCCATCTCCCCTCCTGGTAGCACAGGCTTTATAAATTGTTATATTACCGAGGCGGGAGATTTGGAGAAAGGTTTGCCTGATGATGATGAGCTGCCCCCATCCAAAAGCAAAGGAAAGGAGAAAGACACGTCGTCCCAACCTCCACCCCTCAAAAGGCGGCCGGCGACGGGAGGCGGGGGGAGGCACTGGGGTCGCGGCTCTCCCGAAAGAGAGTCGGGCCGCTGTCCCCCGATCCTAGCCCCGGCCGGGGGGAGGGGCCCTAGTTAGCGGATAAAGGGGTGGGGGAGAAGGTCAAGACCCGACTCCCGAGGAGCAAGTACAGCAAGCCGCCGGAGGGGCGGGTCCCTCTACCCCTTCGGGCTAGCTCTGTAAGTGCTCGGGCTGCGAGAGGCCTCTGAGGCCGGGACCCTGCACCGCGCCGGGAAGCTTCCCTCAGGCCTCTGCCTGCCGCCCACCCGGGACCCCGGCGGCCCCCGGCTCGGCCGCGGCCCGAGAACAGTCCCGGCCGGCCTTGCCCAGCTCGCGGGGCGCACGCACAGGCGGCCAGGAAGGCAGAGAAGAGGCGTTACCGTACGCGGCCCCGGAGCTGGCGAGGGTGGGGCGCGGCTCCGTCGACCCGAGCCCGGCTCGGCAGCGGCTGCGGCGGCCGCGTCCTTTATTTTTGCTGCAGCAGCGGCGACTTGTCAAAGGGGAAGACGTAAGAGGCGGTGGCAGCGGCGGCAGGCAAGTCTCGCGGGATTTTGGCGGAACTCTCGCGCAGTCTTGACCGCTCGTCCCGCCCCCCCAGGCCCTGCGCGGGAGGCCAGACGGGCTGGGGGGAGGAGCGCCAGAGCCGGGTTGCGGGAGGAGGGGAAAAGGGAAGGAGATTTAATGGCAGGGGCGGTGGGCGCAGGGGGGGGGGTAGTGTTGACAGGTTCTGGGGACGACCCGCCACCGCGCTGTCCTCTCCTTTCAGCCTTTGCGGAGTCCAGACAGCCCCGTCCGTCCACAGGGGCCGGACTCCGCTTATGAGGCACAATTGGAGACGTTTCACAAAGGCCGGCGAGGAGTTAGGGGCCATCCAGGGCTCCCCGTTTTCCCCGTAGTGGGCGAGGAAGACCCCACCGCCCGCAGTCCTGATGCTGCCAAAGGAAGCGACGCGTGGAAAAGCTGGCAGCAGAGGCGGGGCGGCCACACCCCTTTATATCGGACTCTCGCCGGCGGCTCTGCGCTCTTTATCTCCTTTCACACCCGGCGCTAGACCCCTGGCCGGTGAAGTACAATCATATAAAAGCGTTTCACTTGACACACTTCTATCTTATTCATGTCTTTGCGCTGCAGGACTGCTAGAACCCCGCAGATGCTGGGGCCTGCCACCCCTCTGAGGAACACCAAAGTAAATTGTCCTTTAGGTGACTTACATCCTTGATCATGACCCGGACCTTTGCGAAGAAGTCCCATGAAGGGTGGGAACGCTAACAGGCTTGGTCATCATCACTGTACACCCAGCACTAACACTAGTCCAGGTGCTCATTAAATGATTGAAAGAATATTCCTGTCTTCTCCCTTCTGTATCTTTTCTTAGTTCTAGACTCCCACATTTCTAGCCATCTTCCTGATGTCCATCGTTACAATATATTCTACTGAGTTACTGGGTAACTGAGTGAGGATCTAGAGCCAGTCTCTGCCCTCCACAAGTCACAATCTAATTGGGGACATAAGAGGAGTGCACAATGTACAAGCCATGTATGTGTCATTCACGTAAAAAATTATGATACAGGCAGAAGAGGAAGTGCTTGCCAGTGGTTAAATTGGATATATATGAGGCAGTTTAGCCTAAGATCACTATCAGACATACGTGAGAATTCTGGAGTTCCACTTACCTGGTGTATGGCCTTGGGCAAGTTGCTTGACCTCCCTAAACCTCTGTTCTTATCTGTCAACTTACAAAGTTAGTTCTTATTAATCACAGGGTTCCCGTGAGGAGTAAAACATCCATAAAGCTCCTGGCACATACTAATTACTCATTAAGTGGTAGGCCTCATTATGTGTCTTTTAAGTTTCTACATATGAAATGTGTTATATATTTCTGGTAACTAGATGTGAGGGAGTGGGTATATGTGGAGTTATGTCACTGGTGCTTGTGCTTTATGATCTGGGTATTGCATGTGAGGCTGAGACAAAGCCAACAAGTTCCCTTGTCCTTCTCATTTTAACTTGCTGATGATGTGGGCATCTGTGCCACTCAAGCATCCCATGACATTCCATTTATCTTGGATTTGTAAAACTACAGCTTTTACCCATTCTTTTTCAAGAAAAAAGACTTTACTTATTTTAAAGGCCATTTTAGAAAGTTCCTCCTTTCCCTTTCCTTAACTTCCTCAGAGCCGTGTGCAAAGGAGAATTGAACAAGTGGATGATTGAGTTCAATTGCCCACAATTATCAAATGCAGTATAATGTCAGCAAATAAGCCCTGACTTTCCACCCTCACCTTGACCATTCCACCCATTTTCTAAACACTCTTTAATAATTTTTTAAGATTTGGGGCGCCTGAGTGGCTCAGATGGTTAAGCATCTGCCTTCGGCTCAGGTCATGATCTCAGGGATCGAGTCCCGCATCGGGCTCCCTGCTCCTTGGGAGCCTGTTTCTCCCTCTGCCTTTTTCTCTCGCTCTGTCTCTCATGAATAAAAAAAAAAAAATTTTAAGATTTTATTTATTTACTTATTTTAGAGAGAGAGAAAGAGAGTACATGTGTGCAAGCCCAAAGAGAGACAGAGGGAGAGGTAGAGAATGTCAAGCAGACTCCATGCTGAGTGTGGAGCTGGACAAGGGGTTCCATCTTACAACCCTGAGATCATGACTGGAGATCACAACCTGAGCCGAAACCTAGAGTGGGAGGTTTAACCAACTGAGCCACCCAGGCACCCCAACACTCTTTCGTATTTAAATCAACATCTGCTAGAATCTTGTCGGTATCATTCTCCCAACTCTACTAGTTCATTTTATCCAGACTTTCCCTAGAGAAAAATGTTGGAGTTGGGAGGGGGTGACAGAGGGAACTCAAGGCCATGACTGAGTCCCCAATTGCTGGCCCTTGCCCTGAAAGTCCTCTGAGCAGTGCACTGTGGTCATGCCAGTCAGCTACATCTTTCCCCACACATGCACATCATCCCCACCTCATCCCACATATTCCACAATCCCACACCTCAGCCAGGAGGTCCCAGGCAGAGAGGAACTGGAGAATCAACAGAAGAGCATTTATTTTTCCTTTCAACTGCATATAGGAAATATGTGCCTCCTAAATAAAAAGTAGTGATGGATCAAGGACCCACAGGGTGTCCCACAGGACCAGCCAAGAGAGTCCCTGCCTGTGTGTGCAGGATAGAAATCAAATGTGAATCAGCAGGAGGTGAAAGTAATGTTTATTGAAGGTATAGAGGGCAGGTACAGATAGAGTGTCTGGGAGACTCAGAAAGGAAAGGAGAGAGAGTCTCTCCAGATATCTGTTCAGGATCTGGGGTTTTTATAGAGGATTGTAGTCTGGTGTACATGTCCTCTCAGGCATCCAAGAACCCATTAGAACAAAGGCAAGGGCCCATGTGTTACTCCTTGGAGCCAGGGGGTCTTGGCGTTGAGATGTCTAGCACCAGTGGTCTGGAATACACAGATGATAGCTTCCTCTGGTCATTCTCACCTGGCCCTTCCTTAGATGTAATCTATTCTAAAGAAATCATTAACTTCTTGTCCCTTACAAGGAGGACATGCACTATTTGCATTATGAGGTTGTGTAAAGTGGGGGTGCAGGTCCTAGCAAGAATAGAAGCAGGAGGGGCACCCAAGTGGCTCAATCAGTGGAGCATGAGAATTTTGATCTTGGGGTTGTGAGTTCAAGCACCAGGTCAGGTGTGGAGCCTACTTAAAAATAAAAAAAATTTTTTAAATTAAAAAATGTGTGTGTATATATATATACATATATATGTATATATATATGTATATATGAGTAGAAGAAGGAAAAGGAGCAAAAAGCAGATTTTTATGGAGTCCTTCAGTTCCCCTATCTCAGCAGGGCTAAGTCAGAAGTGAAAAGACCCAAGAGAGGAGTAAAGTGTGGAGGCAGAAAGTTAAAAGGATTCAAGGAATAAGTTTGTTTTGCCTTTGCCACATGGCTCAGAAAACAAACAGCTCCGATGTTCAGATTCCTAGAGCAGGAATCCACAGTCATGAGTCCTGGTCTCCCGAAATGGCAGTCTATTTGCCCTTAGGTTACACAGCCTTTCTGAACCTCTTCTCAGATCTGTAAATAAGGATGATAATGGGTTTCCTGCCTGCCTCAGAATATCATGGGAGTTGAGTTAACATAGGAAAGTGCTTTATAAGTCTAAGGTGCCATATAAATGAGACATTGTTATCATTCATTCCTTTAACAGATCAGGCCCTTTTGCAAGGCACCAAATAATACTAAGTTGAAGGAGATTTAATACCTGCCCCCAAGGAGCTTCTGGTCTAATAGGAGGTGATAGGAAGAAAATGGATCATTATAATACCATGTGAGGAGAGTGTAAGTGACAAGAGTATGAGGGGAAGGATTGAGCAGGAGGACGGGGAAAGAGCTGAAACATTCTTGGAGAAGGAGTTTTGGAAAGACAGCACATACAATGAGGAACCAGCACAGTTTATGAAGAATGGTGTGTAAATCAACTCTAAAACAACTTCGACAAGTTGCTCTGTTGTGGCTTGTGAATTCTGCTTTGTTCTAATAAAACTCACATCTCTTAAACCATTAGAAAAGAGTCTTTGATGTGGAGTCATTATATACACCCATTAGTTTGGAAGAAAAATGGAATTAATGGAGGGAAAAATCAGTGGTATCTTAATTGGAAACATACCTTACATACTTGGTCCCCAGTTGTTCCTTTCAGACAGTCTTTCTGATCTGGGTAATATTGCAGATCGGAGGCCAAGAGGCGTTTCCAAACTGTGGTAATAATATCTTTATTATTATCCACTTCTTTACAAAAAGACTTTAAGGTGACTATTAGTACTTTATTCTCAATCATGTTACCCTGCAAAGAAACTCTAAAAGAGTATATAGATCATTCACTCACTTCTCACATTTATCAGAGCCTACTGTGTATGAGACACCATGCTAAACTACAGGCTGTACAAAGTAGGTCCATGCCCTCTGGGGTTCTGAAAATGAAAGATGGAGATAAATATCTACATAAAGGTAGCTAAATAACCAACAACGTGGATTCTATTCCTCTATATGTTTCATTGGTTGAATGAGCAAAATTGTAAAGTTGGGTGCCTAGCTTCTGAGATTTGGTTACCCTATAGTTCCTCCAAAGAAGTCGGATGCAAAGGAAGGGCAAGATGTTTATTATAACTTGATATTTATAGATGCATGATAGGTATTTTAGTAGGTCCTCTGGAATACATCATCCTTTAAACAGAGTGTAACCATTATAGTTTTCTCTGGGTACAGGTAAGATTTAAAATTGGCCAAACCCAGGGCGCCTGGGTGGCTCAGTCGTTGGGCGTCTGCCTTTGGCTCAGGTCATGATCCCAGGGTCCTGGGATCGAGCCCCGCGTCGGGCTCCTCGCTCAGCGGGAGGCCTGCTTCTCCCTCTCCCTCTCCCCCCTGCTTGTGTTCCTGCTCTAGCTATCTCTCTGTCAAATAAATAAATAAAAAATTAAAAAAAAAATAAATAAATAAAATAAAATTGGCCAAACCCAAAAACCAATTAAATTTATTCTGGAAGACAAAGACCTGTACCAAAGAACAGCCATCAGTAAAAAGCAGTATGATGCAAACTGAAAGAGAGTGCAAAAAGATATTCTCAGAACTCAGAAAAGAGACTATAGATTTCGGGACAGAGAGAACTTCATCCAGGTGGTGGAATTTGAGAGGGAAGCTGACAGCTAAATATGAAAAGTTACATATTCTGATAATAACGTATTCTCAAAACACCAACCTCCAAGCCACAGAAGTTGCCTAGAATTTTTAAATGTATCTACATTTGAGAACACACTCATTACCTCTTTTCTCCCTAACGCTAATGAATAATTGATCTACCAAAGAGGTTTGAAGGGAAGCTGGGATACTAAAAATAGGACCACAAGATGGTTCTTTTGGAAATGGGAGTCCCTTCTTGCTGAATGCAAGCCTTACAGGGTTCCCAGGGTTCCCACTTAAAATCCATATTCTTTTTTTTTTTTTTTAGATTTTATTTATTTATTTGAGAGAGAGAATGAGAGAGAGAGAGAGAGAGAGCACGAGAGGGGGAGGGTCAGAGGGAGAAGCAGACTCCCTACCGAGCAGAGAGCCCAATGCGGGACTCGATCCTGGGACTCCAGGATCATGACCTGAGCCGAAGGCAGTCGCTTAACCAACTGAGCCACCCAGGCGCCCCCCTTTTTTTTTTATTTATTTGAGAGAAAGAATGAGAGAGAGAGAGCACATGAGAGGGGGGAGGGTCAGAGGGAGAAGCAGACTCCCTGCTGAGCAGGGAGCCCGATGCGGGACTCGATCCCGGGACTCCAGGATCATGACCCGAGCCGAAGGCAGTCGCTCAACCAACTGAGCCACCCAGGCGCCCCTAAAATCCATATTCTAAATGAAATATCACATATACCAGGACAAAGCACCAACTAAGCAGCACTAACAACTTCCCTCACTAGTTCCTTAAGCTGACAAAGCAATAACCATTTTTAGGCGAATTAAATTCTTTTTACAACAGTTTGTTGGTGTTACTTCATCAAAACACAACTGCCTGGGGCAGACACAGATGAACATTTTCTCACTCGGCAGCAGGAAATGGAATATTGGTGCTGGGGAAAGCAAGTGAAGCTACAGGAAGAAAGCGTGACTACAATGAGGAGAAGGAGAAAGAGAAGAGAACTAACATTTATATACTATCCATGCCAGACATTGTGGTAGCACAGTGAGAACAAGATGAACAAGGCAAATCTTGGTTCTGGAAAGAAAATAGTAGAGAGGGTGTATGTATAAGTAACAATAATACAAGTTAGAAAGTTCTGAGTACAATAAGGTAAATTTTCTCTCCTTTTAAAGGATCGGGGAGCTTGGAGAAGAGATAGGTTAATTCCTGCAGGTTGGATCAGAGATAGTGCATGAGAAATGAGGCCTTGAAGACTGAGTGGTTAGTTTGGGACATGTGGGAACCAAGAACATTCTAGGCACAAAGAACAGCATAAGCAAAAGTGTGCTCAAGATCAGCAGGCAGTCCAGTCTCGTTGTGGCTATGGATATGTATGTTATCCAGATTTGTTGGTTGCAATGGACAGAAACCCAACCTGAACTTGCTTGGGCGAAAGTGAAGGAGAAGAATTAGCTGAAGGAATCCAAAAAAAGCGCTGAACAGTGAAACTAAAAGGTGGGAGGTCGGGGGGAGCGATGAACTGAGGCTTTAGGAAATTTTGGAAGCAGGAACTTCAGCCTCACCAGAATTCTCTTGCTCCTTCCTTGCTTCCCCTGCTGCATTGTCTCCAGTTTCTAACAAAACTAGCTTTTTTTTTTAAGTTTATTTTATGTATTTATTTTAATAACCTCTACACCCATTATGGGACTTGAACTCACAACCCTGAGGTCAAGAGGCTCATGCTTTTCCAACTGAGCCAGCCATGTGCCCCAAGACTGGCTTTCTTCATATATCTGGAAATACGGCACTCCTAAGTTTTGCATCTGACTATTTCTACTGCTAGAAAGGGACTAACATTCTTAATTCAAGTTTGAGAAATTCCTGGGGGAAAAAAGTGTTGATTGGCCAGGATTGGATCAGTATTCAACCCTACAACAATCCCAGGGGCCAAGAGAAAGGGCAGGGCGCACGGTAGATGTACACCATAGTACTCACTAACCAACTGAGAAAAAGTGGGAGATGGGTCTGGAAAGCTGGAATTGTAAGACTGTGCTCTGGGAGTTGGTAAGAAGTGAATTTGGCATCTATAAAGGGAACTTTTTAACCAGGGGGTTGTGGGGGAGTGGTGGGGCTGTGTTGGCTCAAAATTATGATGAACATTTGCTGGACTATGAGGTTAAAATGGGGTTGAAAATTTTGTTATTGTCCAAATTGATTAATGTTTTGTCATTTCGGTCCAGATGTTGTGAAACATAGTGGATCTCTCACACTGACTTTAACGACAGTGAGATCCTTCTTCGGCCTTCTAGCTTGTTGATTTTAGGTGGGTATCTTAACTAATGGGAACCTCAATTTCCTCACTGAAGAGTAATAGTAATCGTGACAGCTAACTTCTGTTGAATCTAGATGTTCTAAGCACTTTATTTTTTTTTAAGATTTTATTTATTTGACAGAGAGGGATACACAGCAGGAGAGGGAACACAAGCAGGGGGAGTGGGAGAGGGAGAAGCAGGCTTCCAGGAGCCCCATGCAGGGCTCGATCCCAGGACCCTGGGATCATGACCTGAGCCGAAGGCAGACGCTTAACGACTGAGCCACCCAGGTGCCCCGCACTTTTCAAACATTATTTCATTTAAACTTCAAAACAACCCTATGGGGCTCTATAAACCTGAGATAATAATCCCCACTTGTTTTTTTTTTTTTTTTCACCTGGTTGTTGTAAACATTAAAGACCATGTAAGACGCAGAGCCCATTTGCCTGGTGCATAGCCAGCATTCAATATATCATTATTTTTAATTATTTGTTGCCCAGAAAAGGAAATTCCTCTTATTTCCTGATTGTCTCAGGCACCCAAAGCTGATACTTTGAGAAAACAAAGACAATGGAAGGGAGGAATTCTATGACCCCTTGTCTCTGATAGAGAGGGGGTTAGTTGGGGTCTGACTTAGGGGCTAAAATAGGGCAGGATGAGTAATACTACAAAATAAATATTGGATATTGAGAAATGTGACTATGGAATGTCAACTGAAGGAGATTGGGCTAGGTCAGTCTTTCTTTCTCTATCTCTTTCTCCCTCCCCCCCCCACAAAAAAAAGTCCATCTGTAAAGCTGATCTAAAGAACCATTTGAAATTTCTTGTCTTTTTGACCTAAATAGCTGTCAAACAACTGGGATTATTCAACCAAGGACAGGAACTAACATTCACTGAGAAAAACCAATGTGCTTGGGCTCTGGGCTGAGCTCTTTAAATACATTAGTATCTTTTACTTCCCCTCCACCATCTGTGAATACTTTCTCTGTGTTATACAGATAAGGACACTGAGGCTGAGTTTAGAAGTAATTTGGTACTTTCTAGTAAGTAGCAAGGCTGGGATTCAAACACAGATCTGTCTGACTTCAAAGACTAGAATACAAAATAAGTCCCAGGGACAGATATTCAAGGCATGGGTACTACCAGAACCTGAGAATACCGGTGAAATAGGAATTTCTCAACTCCTCTTTTACCTACCCTTTTTCGTGTGGTCATCCCCTTCCCTTACCATAGACAACAGCTCCTGGCTGCCCAGGGCTGCAGATTCTTTCCAAAGAAGGTCTTCTTATCAAAATGCATCTGTCCTGGGGCACCTGGCTAGCTCAGTCCGTAGAGCATCTGACTCTTGATCTTGGGATGGTGAGTTCAAGCCCCACATTGGGTGTAGAGCTTACTTTGAAAAAAAAGAAAGTACCTGTCCTCTCCTACTCTTCACCATAGTGATATTGTGTCCTAAAGTGGGCTCATCCCTCTAGTGAACACGTTTTATTATTATTATTTTTAAAGATTTTATTTATTTATTTGACAGAGAGAGCAGGAACGGGAGGTTAGGGGAGGGCAGAGGGAGAGGGAGAGGAAGAAGCTGGCTCCCCACTGAACAGGACCCTGGGATCATGACCTGAGCCAAAGGCAGACACTTAACCAACCGAGCCACCCAGGAGCCCCTGGTTAACACATTTTAAATACATTTTTGCATTCTAAATGGGATTTCCTGGGAGTATTGCAATAATATTAAGAATAACTCATAGGATGGAAATTTCAGAAGCTGGAATGGGGAATGAATCAAATCAAAGATAAATAAGCCTCCAAGAGCTCCCCAGGTTTTACCACTTAGCTCTTCACCACACCTCGCCAACCCTAGCTATGAGTTTCCCGAGCGCTGAGCCTGGGACTGTCATGTTCAGTGCCTGAAAATCAATAAATATACTATGAATAGATGAATGAATGATCCCTGAAACACAGGACTGCCTACTACTTCCCCTGGGCTCAGATTACCCCCAACAAATGTGCCAACTGTTCAAGTGGTGGGATTTTTATTCCCTTTTGATAGAACACTCCTTCCCATCCCCTCCTTCAGTGAGCTCTGCCAACTTTCAAACAAGGTCAGAATGAACCATGAACCATGCCTTAGTGAATGACAATGGACTCCACCATTATAAAATATGGAATAAATCTTTCAAGACCATCTGGAGAATGAAGAACAGATTTGCCTGCATGTAGCAGTGAATGCGAGTTACCGCAGATAGTTGAAGCAATCACCAAAAATCCAACAAAACCAGCAGTTTCTTGAGAAACATTTACCAGCTTTTCGAAGACCTACAGATATTCAGATGAACTCTTGGTTACAAACCAAAGGAGTATAAATAAAAAGGGACTTTCTTGGTTCATATAAATGAAAATTCCATGGATATATCAAGCTTCAGAAATGCCTGAATGGAGGTAATCAAACAAGATTCTTATGGACTTTGTTTAAAAAAAAAGTCCCAAATGGAGTCATTTGCTCCCACCATGACAGCAAAAAAAGATTTAATTACTGTCCCAGGAATGTGATTTTTAAAAAGATTTTATTTATTGGGCGCCTGGGTGGCTCAGTCGTTAAGCGTCTGCCTTCGGTTCAGGTCATGATCCCGGGGTTCCGGGATCGAGTCCCACATCGGGCTCCCTGCTCGGCAGGAAGCCTGCTTCTCCCTCTCCCACTCCCCCTTGCTTGTGTTCCTGCTCTCGCTATCTCTCTCTGTCAAATAAATAAAATCTTTAAAAAAAATAAAAGATTTTATTTATTTATTCAAGAGAGACAGAGGGAAAGGCAGAGGCAGAGGGAGAAGCAGGCTCCCTGAGCAGGGACCCTGATGTGGGACTCAGTCTCAAGACCCTGGGATCATGACCCGAGCCGATGGCAGACGCTTAACTGACTTGAGCCACCCAGGTGCCCCAGGAATGTGATCTTTTAAAGGTCAGTCTGAAATTTCCAGATCAGCACTGGTAAGGTGACCTGCATGATAAAAAAACAAAAACAAAAGCAAACAAACAAACAAAAAACCCTGCCACCCCTCCCAAATGTTTGGACCTGAAACAATCCTTTCTTTTGCTAATAACTTCTTGCCCTACCCCCTGCCTATGAACACCTCCCATTTTATACAAATTCATGGAGCATCTCTCTACTTACTAGATGGGATGTTGCCCAGTTCATGAATATCTTAATAAAGCCAATTAGATCTTCAAATTTATTCAGAGAATTTGGGGTTTTTTTTAGCAACTTAATGTCTCACATTCTGTCCCTATGCCCTGTTTCCTCTGGGCATGACTTCATTCCCAAAGCAGCTCTGCACACGGGAGTCATGGCAGCTCCAGGCTTCTGTTGTCCTTAGAACTCCTTTTTTTTTTAATGCAAAATAAAACATAGACACAACAAACCAAACACAAAACAAAAGCGTAGTTCAATTTAAGGTGAACATTCTTGTCACCACCACCAGATCCGGAAATAGAATCTTGCCATCCATGGGAGCCCTTCCCAGTTGCAACCCTCTCCAGACCTCGATTTTTATAATACTCACCCAATAATACGTACATCCCTAAACTGGAGTTTAATCCGGCCCATTTTTCTCCAAAACAATACAACCCTAAATCTCTTTCAACTTATATCTCCTCCCTCTATCCTTTTGCTTTACCCATCTGTTGAAGAATCCTTTTGACTCGTACAGCTTCCCACAGTCCGGATTTTGCTGATTTTCAACATGTTTCTCTGTGCCCTATATTTCCTGCAAGTATGTAGCTGCATCCGGAGACTGAATTAGACTCAGGTTGGGTCCTTTGGCAAGACTATAAGGAGTGTTTGGCAAGACCATAGGAGACACACAATGCCTGGTTGTCTCACATTTTATGATGTTAAAATCCACTGATTTGTAAGGCCCATATCTATTAATGCAGTGAGGGCTGTTAAGTGAAGATACTCTGATTCAAGGGTTAGCAAACCCTTGTTATATGGGCTAAATCTGTCCGAACTTCTCCTCTTTTTATAAATAAAGTTTTATGGTCAGGAAATGACAGTCAGGCACAGAAAACCAGGATCCAAACTCTCTGGATGCACCAGGCTTCTGGTCCCCTCTGGCATTCTGGAATCTTCCTGAGACTAGCCCAATTAGGTTACAAGTTCTCAAAAGTCACAGAATCTACAGACTTGTATCCCTCTCCTGTCTCAAGGACTCTCCCTTCACTGTCTCTGCTTCTACATACCTACCCCACCTAGAACCTCTCTCCCTTCCTCCTGAATAATCTTCCCGGGGAACTCGAACTTTTGGGAAACCAAACCTAGAACAGCAGACTGTCTTAGGTAACTTCTCACAGCCCTGTAGCTCAAAGTTCCTCTGAGGCAGGAAACCCGAAGCCTGTCTATCTTTTCAGAACACGGAGGGAAAATCCCAAGAATAAATAAACAAACGGCTGTTATTCTTTCTGATTCTTCCACGACTGCAAAAGCAAAATACATTATCTCAGTAAATTTTCCTGCCACACCTTATTGGCAATCCTATGCCAAAGAAAGGGTTATTCTGGAGGGCTCTATCTTTATGAAGTCCCGCTTTTTTGCAAACAACGGGAAAATTATTCAAATTACCTGAAGGAAAATGGGGAATCTATTAAAAGGACCCAAGCACAGGAGTGGTGTGGCCTCACTCATGAGGAATGAGAGCCCAGACTGGGACAGCTTCTCTGAATCCCCCCAGACCTCACAGTATCCCCATCCTGCCTCTTGGTTTGCGTTTACTCCGTTCTTTCTTTGCAAACCACCTCTCCTTGTTTCTCTGTTCTCATGGCAGGAAGCAGCCGTCCTGTGGCTCCCAATTCTTTCTTCTCAGTTCAAGAGACCAGCAGATATTCATTGGTATCTCTCAGAGGCCTAAGTTTCCAGAAGAACAAATCCGAGTGTTCCACCTTTGGTGTTTGCAGACTTCCCTTCCACACATCTCGTCTTGGCCAAAACTTATTCATATGGCCACACCTAGCTGTAAGGGAGGCGGGGTTATGTGGTCTCTCACTGGGTGGTTATAGGCTCTGTGGGATCTATTACTAAAAGCAAGAAGGGGAGATAGCCACTGGAACTAGCTGCCTCTGCCACAGTCCACATCAAATGCTTAGCTGTTTAAGACAAAGATGGGTATGGCACCCCCAAAGGCCAAAGACGCCCGATAGATCTAGCTCATGCCGGGAGCTATAACCTGTGAAGAAAGAAACTGACACAACCAGGAAACAGACCCAGTACCTTGCTTTTGTTGAATAGATTCACAAACATGAGACTCTCAGATCAATTTTTTGTAGTTTTATTGAAATAAAATTGACATATAATGTTGTGTAAGCTTAAGGTGTACAATGTATTGATTTGGTATTCTTAAATATTACAATATTATTCACTCATGAGAAAGAAGGAAATGCTGCCACTTGTGACGATATAGATGGACCTTGAGGGCATTGTGCTAAATGAAATAAATTGGTCATAGAAGGACAAATACTGGGAGGTGCCTGGCTGGCTCAGTCAGTAGAGCATGTGACTCTTGATCTTGGGATGGTGAGTTCAAGCCCCATGTTGGGGGTAGAGCTTACTTAAAAAAAAAGAAAAAGGAAGGAAGGAAGAAAGACAAATATGATACCACTTATATGTGGATTCTAAAAAAGCCTCTTAGAAACAGAAAGTGAAAGTGGTTACCAGGGAATATGGAGAGATGTTGGTCAAAGAGTACAAACTTCCAGTTACAAGATGAGTAAATTCCAGAAACCTAATGGACAGCATAGTGAAGGTAGTTAATTATACTGTACTCTACTCTTTTTTTTTTTAAAGATTTACTTATTTATTTTGAGAGAGAGAGAGGGAGGGAGGGAGAGAGCAGTAAGGGGGAGGGGCAGAGGGAGAGGCAGGGAGAATCTCAAGCAGATTCCCCGTTTAGCCAGAGTCGGATGCGGGGCTCACCAATCTCAGGACCCATGAGATCATAACCTGAGGCGAAATCAAGAGTCCGATGCTTAACTAACTGAGCCACCCAGACGCCCCTAATAATACTGTACTATATTCTTGAAAGTTGCTATGAGAGTAGATCTTAAATGTTCTCACCACGAAATAAATGGTAATTATGTGATGCAATGGAGGTGTTCTCAGATCAGTTTTTTTTTTTTAAAGATTTTATTTATTTATCTATTTGAGAGAGAGAGAGCATGAGAGGAGAGAGGGTCAGAGGGAGGAGCAGACTCCCCACTGAGCAGGGAGCCTGATGTGGGACTCGATCCTCAGACTCCGGGATCATGACCTGAGCTGAAGGCAGTCGCTTAACCAACTGGGCCACCCAGGCGCCCTCAGATCAGTTTTATCCATGTGGCCAGATTACTTTCCAAAAGGCTGTCCTAACCGCCATCTCTATCAGCTGATGGTGACGGTGCCCCTTCCCCCAATCTCACAAGCACTGTATGTTACCAGTGTTTTCAAGTTTTACCAACCTGATGGATGAAAGATGGCTCTAATATGCATTTCCCTAACTACAAGTGAGTTTGCATTTTTTTCTCAGTTTTAAGCAGGGCAAGTGTACTTCCTGTTTGTTGCTTTGGTCACGGCCTCAGGGCACAGCAGTCTGTGGTATCCTTCCAACCCCCTCGGTTTGCAAGGCCTGGGAGGGAGCCCTGCTCTACCTCTAAGTTACAGCACCTGCACCATTTCCTGTACATTTGGGCAGCCCTCCTGGAAATCCATTTGCCACCTTGAACCCGGCAAACCCTCTTTTGGGAATCTGTTTTACAGAAATAATCTAAACTTGAGAGTTAAACATTTGCACAAAAATGTTCATCACAGCATTATTTATAATGAGAGAATTTTTATAACAATCCAAGTAGCCAACACTATTTAACGAGGGTTAGGCAAAATATGGTACACTGCAAACCAAAATCTATTAAAATGATAGGTTATAAAGACTTTGGAATAGGGGTGTCTGGCTGGCTCAGTCGGTGGAGCAGCTGTTGATCTCAGGGTTGTGAGTTTGAACCCCACGTTGGGTGTAGATTACTTAAAAATAAAATCTTAAAAAAAAAAACTTTGGAATGAAATACAAATTACTCATGTTATGAAATATGGATAGAGGACCGCTCCTGTCTTTGCATGCCCCGACACGTCCTGTCCATTAACTGCCCTTCCCCCGGGGTTATATGGCAATCACCCTGTTCCTTCTAATCCCTGCCTACAGGAGTGGGCATGTGAGGCAGGCCCAGAAAATCAGAACACCCCTTTCCCCTACCCACACTGGTTTGTCCAAGTGTCCAAGTGCATAAGACTGATGGCAGGCTAATCAAAATCTCGGCACGGTATTTGGTATGTGGTTACTTTCTTTTCCTCTGTGAAGAGCTGTAAGGACCACAGAAGCCTCCTCATGCTATTAACCATTCTTCACCCCCCACAAAAAGAGAGCCCCCTGGTTACTGAAGCCACACAGAAGAAAGCAGAGCCAGCACCTGGAGAGACCCTGGAGAGACACAGGACTTTCACATCATCTGAGCCCATGAATCTCGCTGTTCCAAAAGCCAGTGCACTTTCCAGTTATTGAACCAACACATTTCCTTTTTTAACTGGAGCTACTTTGAGTTGGGTTTTGGTTACTTGAAACTGAGTCTTGACTAACATAATGTGAACATGAAAAAAGATCAGAAGAAAAGACACAGAAGAATTATTGTGTTAAGGTAAAGGAATTATGGGAGTTTTCCTCTATATTTTCAATTCTGTTTGTAATATTATATTATTTTTATAATTTCAAAAAAATGATTTAAGAAAAAAAAAAAGCAGTCTCTCCGCTCAGGGCCCATTGCAGTTGAAAATGATTATATCTCCGGGTCCACAAGTAGGTAGGTTAAAAGATCAGAGAAGTCTTCTAGGAACTTATGACTCAAGGTCACACAGCTGAGGAGCTGAGATGCAAATTCCGGTCTGCGTGCTCCAAAGCCAATGCCACTAATTAATCCTCTTCCTCATACAAAAGAATGTCATCAGTGTGAAGAAAATATATAACAATTCCACTCTATTTGATGACACACTGTTTAATAACTGGCAGTTTAGGAAATTAATTTTTGTTATATGCATTAGTCATTTCAATTTTATTATATATTTTATATTTATTTCCTATCACCACAAATGTAGTGGCCTAAAACAACACACTTCTTATCTCATAATTCTGGGGGCCAGAAGTCCAAAATAGGTCTCACTGGGCTAAAAGCCAGGTGTTGGCAGCACTGTGTTCCTTCTGGAGGCTCTGGGGAGCCTTTGAGGGGTGGTCATTCTGCCTACCGTGATAAGTTATATAACTATAGAATTTAAAACTTGGAGCAGGTACCAAAAAATTCGCCTAAAATTCCTCCATCATCCTAACATCATCACCAATAATATTTCTGTAACTCTCCCCAATCTATTTTCCTTTCTAGTCTTTCACACAGTTATGCTTATACCATTTTGTGTCTATTTCATTTGATATAGACCAGAAGCCTTTTCCTGTGCTGCTGTATGGTCTTTGCAATTCTCATTAGCAATGGCCGTATAGTGTTCCACCGAATAAATACGCTGTGGTTCATTTAACCAACCCTCTACTGTTAGACCATCAGGTTGATATTTAGGATGTTTCCATCTTTTGACTCTTGTACACAAAGAGGCAATGCACAACCCCACATACACAGCCCTTCCTAAGTTTGTGGATTATTTGTTTAGAATAGATTCTCAGAAATAGATCTACCAAGCCCAAGGGGGAAAAAAGCCCTTTGACGCCAAGAGCCAAATGACCTTCTCAAAGGTTATAGTGATTTCACTGGCACCAGTGATGAAGGAGATTGCTTGTCTCACTATTGTCGTTCCAGAGCCCTGAGTTCAAAGCCATTTGCCAAATGTCATTTGACTCATTTTCTATGTCCTGTATGTACCCTGGAAAAATTTGCTCCCAGTCACCACGTTTGAGATAAACCTGAGGCATCATGATTTCTCAGGTGTGTTTTCATCAGTCATGACTGAATTAGCCTGTTCACTAATTCAACAATTTTTAAAGACACATAAAGTTAGAAACCAGTTTCCCAGCAATGTCTTTTTTTTTTTTTTTATGGTTTCATAGGAGAGATGAAGCTTTTGGTTTTGTTTCTTTTGCGGGGGGGTGGTTTGAGTTTATGGATTCATGGGAGAGACAGCACCAATCCCCACTACAACAGCTGTGGAGCGTATCTGGAACCCGTCAACATCTCTTCCTTGTCTCTTACAGCTGTGCCTAGCTGAACACACCAGGGAGATCCTCAGGCTGCCTGACCTCCCAGTCCTTACCAAGCATGTGGTCTCAGGCTACTGTGACAACAAGGAGAAGTAAAGCCAAGTTGGTACCTAGATTTGTGGTTGCCTCTGGTCTGGAGTTAAAGCTTTTTCTGAAAATGACAATAACATGCCAACGATACTAACAACAACAATCATCACTATCTCCTCAGTAATTGCTGAAGTCCAGGCAGTGTGCTGAGTACCATACACAGATCATCTCCTTTCTCCTTACAAGAGCTCTAGAAGGTATCTACTATTACAGTGGTTTTTAAGGCAAGGAAATTGAGGCAAAAGTGACAAAGCCAGAGTGTGAGGCTAGGTTTATCTCATTCCAAAGGAAGACGCTTAACCACCACATTGGGTGGTAGGGCATGCTAAAAATAGCTACAACATACTGTCTCGGTGTGTTGTTCATCAAACCCAGTGTCTTAGGGAAAAGCCACCTGGTGCTTTTCTATACATTCAGAGAAAAGAAGCAGGGAGGGCCCCTAAACAGGGCATTGGGAAAGAATTACAGAGATAATGAGGAGGTGTTTGTACTTGCCTGCACATTCTCTTGCTAGCTGACCTGTTTTCTCAATTGGAAAATACCATGAAGAGATGAATGTGTACTTGGGTTCAGGATCCTGGCTTGTCTTCCAGAGGAGAGGGCCAGGCCTGGAATTCTGGGCTCTTTCACGTTTCTGCATTTCTCTGGTGTTCCCCTAGCCCCAGGCCTGGACCGAGGGTACTGGGCCAGACAGAAACACAGACGGAAGGTCTTGGCCCGTGATTCTGAGTCAAGGTCTCAGAGCCAGAAGGCTGCACCCCCAGAAATAGACATCTAGCCTCAAGAGCTCTCCGGCCAAAGTCAATCTCAAACAGCAGTTTGAAGTGGCGACTTCCACCCTCTGACCCTCCTGACTCCCAGCCTCCCTCCTCCCTGCTGCTATGTCTATTCTTCCTTCTTGTGGCACGTGCTCTGCCCCTCAGCCACAGACCCGTCGCTTGCCGTTGCTGCCAGTGGTAGGAGTAGAAGGGACAGTAGTAGTCACGGGAGTGGTGGTAGTAACCACAGTGGTGGTTGGCGGCGGGGATGGTGGTAGGAATGAGAGTAACTTCTGCTATTAGGTATCCAGGCCTTCCTATGTCCCAGGCACTGTGCTGAGCACTTTACCTGCATGATTATATTTCATCTTCGTGACCTCCCTGGGCAAGGTGGGTATTAATACTCCCATTTTATGGACGAGGAGCTGGGGCTCTGAGAGACTGTGCAATGTAGCAGAGCTGGGATTCGAACCCCGTCTCTCTGCCTCTAAGGCCCATGCTCTTAATTGCCCTGTTACTCCCTTTGGATGAGAGATGAGTTTCCTACTGACTATGAGGCCATGTGCTGGTTGTCTTGGGCCTTGGTCACAAGCCCTCTGTGTTCATTTTCTATTTTGATAAATTACCACAAATTCAGTGACTTAAAACGAGAATTTATTATCTTACAGTGTCGGAGGTCAGAAGCCTAAAGTGGGTCTTATGGAGCGGAAATCAAGGGAGTCAGCTGTGCTGCATTCTTCCTAGGGGCTCTGGGGAGAGTCCATTTCCTTGCTTTTCCAGCTTCCAGAGGCACCTGAATTCTTTGGCTCATGGTCCCTTCTTCCATCTTCAAAGCACACCACTCCAAGCACTGCCTTTTTCGTCACATCTTTTTCTGACCCTTGGTTACTTTGGGCCCACCTAAATGATCCAGGCATATTTTCCCATTTCCAGATCCTTAACTTAAGCACATCTTTTGCCACGTGAGGTAACGTCACGGCTCAGGGATTAGGACGTGAACATCTTTTTTTTTTTTTTTAAGATTTTATTTATTTGACAGAGAGAGACACAGCGAAAGAGGGAACACAAGCAGAGGGAGTGGGAGAGGGAGAAGCAGGCTCCCCGCCGAGCAGGGAGCCCGATGCGGGGCTCGATCCCAGGACCCTGGGATCATGACCTGAGCCGAAGGCAGGCGCTTAACGACTGAGCCACTCAGGCACCCCAACGTGAACATCTTTAAGGCACCATTATTCTCTCTACCACACCCACCGAGGGCCAGTTTCCACAACCCAAAGCCAGGCAGGAAGAGAAAGGCCCATTGAGTGAGCAGCACACACCTGCCCCTCCCCTCAGATGTTCCCTCGCCAGGGTTCATGGAATTTGAACTTGGCCTTGGTCTGAAGAAGGATGTGTCAGGAACAGGGTCAGAATGAAAGGAGAGGGCTGGGCACCCAGGGAATTCAGAGTTGGGCAGCGTTAGAGGCAACGGAGAATGCATTCCATCCAGTTTACCACAGCAGGCTTCCCCTACACGTTTTAGACAGACCCTTGCTAGAATACCTCCTGGAACAGGAACCTCAGTCCTTCACAAGACAGCCAGTTCCATTGCTAACCGCTCCACTTGTTAAAACTTATTCCTTAACTGAAGCCTTCCTCCTCAGAAATGTGCCCACCGGTCCTGGCTCTACTGAGGCCGAACAAATTGTCTCCTCCTTCTGGAGGTGAGGCCTTCCAGAGCAGTGAAGAATTTGAAGGGTGCTTCTGCTAAATCAAAGGCACCAGTTGCACCTGGGGTTTGTTCTGCTATCCTCCCCTGCCACAGTAACAGTGGATACTCTGGGGGCCATCAGCGTCCCTTGTGCCCATGGACAATACCAGTCTGGTGCCTGCCACATAGTAAAGGGCTCTCAAAGGCAGTGCTCTGGACTGGTGTCAGACAAGGTTCAACCTTGATAGAGAAGGGCAGAAGCAGGTTTGGAAGCCCAGCCAGGAGCCCCGGATTCTTCTCTTTAAAGCAGCTGCCAGAAATGAGGGACTAGAAGCCAGTGATCAAAATTATATCTGGTGGCGCGGGACAGCACCTCCTACCGACTGAGTCCAAATGAAAGTCTACTTGAGGCCTGATGTTTCCTTCCTGCTCACACTCATGGGCTCTGCTGCGGCCTCCGCCTCTCCCCCATGTCTCTCTCTCTCCTCTTCTACCTGTTGAAGCACCTCTGGGTCTCTCCAGGGACTCTGCCATTTGCCCTCCATGCCCTTCCTCCATTTTCCCCTGCTCTGGTCTGTGTTACAGGAGGCGCCCCCTGCAGGCTGCATTTCCCAGGCTCCTGGATCAGCTTTGGCCAATGGGACGTCCTGGAGCGGGGGACTGGGGAAAGGCCAGGCTATTTCTCCCCATCACACGCCTCTGACTGCATCTCTGCTTTTGTTCTGTGGTTCTAATTCTGTTGGTGTCCCCGGCTCCTGTGCCCTAGTAACCTCCTCCCAGGGACCTTCCAACCTAGGGGTCAAAGTGGCTTCTTGCTGCTGCTAACTTCTGAGTTGCACTATGTTCCCCGGAGGTTTCTGGTTCTTCTATCACTTTATAGCCAGTTCTCTTTATGAATGTCTCTGTTTTAAAGTAAATACTCAAAGTGGTTTTTGTTTCCAGAAGAGACATTACCAATATCTGTTTTGTTACTCTGTTAGCTGTCATGTTTCACGCATCCCATACTGTTCTACAAGTCCTATGCCCCCCCCCCCCCCCCTTAGTCTAAGTATTGGTTTACACATCACAGCCTTGGTAACTGCTTTAGAAAATTCCTTTTTGTTTCCTAAAATCTCTGAAAAGGAAGATACAACTCTGTGAGACCCAAAAGGGCAAGGGTGGGATCTAGTTTCATTCATTCCAACAAATATTTACCTGGTTCCCAGCATTCATTCATTCAGCAAATATTTATTGAGTACCCATTATTTTCCAGGCACCTGGGGATACAGCAGTGAACAAGACAAATCTTTGCCTTTGCGGAGTCTATATTCTAGTGAAGGGAGACAATGAAAAAATAAGCAAATAAATCAATAGTATATCAGGTGGTGATAAGAGCTACAGAGAAAATAAAAAGCTGAGCAAAGGGGTGGGGAGTGCCTAGGAGGACTGGAGTGGAGTGAACAGGATAAAGGGTGATAGGGATGAGGGAAGAGAGAGAGGAGTGGGGAGGAAGAATCCCGTGAAGCAACGGAGGTCCAAGTAAGAATGCTGGCTTCTGCTATGAGGTGGGGACCACTGGCGGGTTGTGAACAACTGAGGGACGTGCTCTGGCTTACGTTTTTGAAGGACTGCAGCATTACAAATAGATGAGAGGAAGGCAAGGATGGAGGCAAGGAGACCTATATAGAAACCCAGGAGGCTAGAGCCTTGACCCAGAGAGAGCTGATGATGGCTTGAACCAGGGTGGACATGGTGGAGATGGCCACATGAGATTGGGTTCTGATATATTTTACAGGTAGTGTCAGCAGGATTTGCTGATATAGAATACACAAGAAGGGATCATAGACAACTCTGCTTCTAGACGTGGGAAACTGAGAGAATGCAGTTGCCATTTATTAAGATGGAGAAGACTGTGGGAGGAAGGAGTATGGGAGGGAAGGTCAGAAGTAAGTCTGTCTATCCAGGGGCACCTGGGTGGCTCAGTCGGTTAAATGTCTGCCTTCGGCTCAGATCATGATCTTGGGGTCCTGGGATTGAGCCTCGCATCGGGCTCCCTGTTCAGCCAGGAGTCTGCTTCTCCCTCTGCTTCTGCTCCTTCCTCCCACTCATGCTCTTTCTCTCTCTCTCATAAATAAATAAATAAAAATCTTAAAAAAAAAAAAAAAAGAAGTAAGTCTGTCTGGTTTTGGACATGTTGAGTTTGAGATGTCTGTCAGCCAAGCAGGTAGACATATCAAGCAAGCAGTTGGGTATGAGTGAGTCTGGAATTGCTGGGAGAGGTCTAGGTTGGAGATGGAAAATGGAGAGTCGTCAGAGAACAGATGGTGCTTAATGTCTTCAGATTGGGTGGGATTACCTGGGGAGTGAGTGCCAACAAGATGAGCAAAGGTCTGAGGACTGAGGGCTGAGCACCCCTGTTTAGAGGTCAGAAAAATATAGAAGCAGCAGGAGAGGGGCCCGGGAAAGTGGTGTGTGTGTGTGTGAGAGAGACAGAGACAGAGAGAAAGAGAGACTGAACGACCCTGTGGGTGACTGTCATCTGTGTCCTGCCTGTCTCTAGGTCGGGTAACTCTGGGTTTGTGTGGCAAAGGGAAGCCACCTGGACTTTGAATCTGTAGGCCAAGCTCCAGGCTTGCAGCAGCAGTTCAATAGGCTTCCCAAGAAGCGTTCATAAACTCAGTTCATTGATTCCTCCAAGAAGCCCCCATAACTTGAGTTCAGTGTCGTCCCCAAGAACATCCTGTGGGCCCTGAGCCCAGTAGCCTCCCCTGGACATCCTGACAGAGTCAGCACATCTCCCAAGCAGCCCCCTGCCTGAAGCCGTGAGTTCCCTGAGGACCTTTGCAGCCCGAATGGCGTGCATTTCCCGAAAAGGTCCCACAGCCTCAGTGCAGTCCCTTCACCAGGATGTCCTCAGAGCCTGGGTACTAAGAATTTCTCAAGGGTTCCTGCAGCCTGAGTCTAAAGCATTCCAGAAAAAGTTCCTTACAGCCAGAATCTCTCTATGCCCTATGCCTAGGAAACCCCCCACTCCATGGCCTGATTTCCAGAGTTCATTGTACCCCTGATCTCCATTACGCCAGGCTCTAAGTTACCAAAACCCAAGCCCTTTAGGGCAGCTGAAACCAGGAGTCTTTTTCTTCAGTAAAGGGAGGAAGCTGGGTCTCTCTCCCTGCTGGTTACCTTGACAAAGGCCTCTGGCCTTTGCTGGCAGTCTAGGGTCCCCACTAGGAGATCCTCAGGGGTGGCCACAGGCAGATCAGGATACAGACTCAGGATGGCAGGAAAGAAGGATCCTAGGCAAGGAGAAGTATGAGTCACCCTGGCAGCTCTGCTTCTGTCCCTCTCTCTTCTTTCCCCCAGCTCTGCAGAATTGCTGGGCACAACTTCCAAGTCATGCTTCCTGAATGGACTCCAGAGTGGGTGGGAGAAACAGGGGAGAGGATGTAGAACAGGAGTCCCAGATGGCCCTAACACAGGCCAGCATGTTTGCAGGGAGCTGCCAGAGGCCTCTGATGTTAGAAAGCTCTGTAACACCACCTCCCAGGAATAGTTTTGAGCTAGGTGGGCCAATGGCCCTGGCCCTCAGTCTGCTACAGAGAGCAGAAACAGGCTTATTCAAAACCATTCCTGACCCCCTTAAAGCCAGGAAATTTATCCTGATCACAACAGGAACGCTGAAGGATTTCTAACAGGTAAGGGCAAAATCACAATTAGTTTTTGTGTTTTGTTTTGTTTTGTTTTGCTTACATTTGGGTTTTTGTAAGAATCCACTGGCTAGTGACCTGGAGAATGGTCTTGAAATGGGGAGATCAGAAGTAGAGAGCACAAGTAACAGTGAAGAAGTTGTGCTTGTCCAGGCCAGTGATGAGGAGAGATTAGACTAGGGTAGAAGGAGAGCTGCTCGCTGGAGGAGCAGAGGTATATGGGAAGATGTGTTAGGAGGCAAGAATAGCCAGGTCTTGGAGATGGTTTGCCTATGTAGGGAAAGGGCAAGCATTTATTCAGCAAATAATTAGGCACCTCCTATAGCCAGAAACAGTTCCAGGTGCTTAAATACAGGGTTAAAAAAAAAAAAGTCAAGGGAACAAGGTCTCTGTCCTGGAAGAGTTCACATTTGAGGGAATGAATGACTCCAGGTTTCTGGCCCTGGTGCTGGGTGAATGACGGGGCTTGTTACTGAGTTGGGGGCAACGGCAGAGCAGCTGACTTGGAGCTGGAGAGGATGCTGCGTTCCATGTTAGACATGGTTCATGTGAGGCCCCTGGGGGATGACCAGCAAGGGCGACACGCAGGAGTTGAGGCCAGAGCTCAGATGGGAGGTCTGGCCTGGCAGGTGGTGTAGGTCGCACACAAGGCTGTCTAGGGCAACAGGAACAGTGGGCAGAGCGCTTGGGACCTAATTCTGAGGAACCCCAGCCTCTAAGGGGAGGGCAGAGGGAAGGAGGTAGAGGAAGGGTTGGAGCTGGGAGGATGGTGAGGAGGAGGCCGTGGGAGCCCTGGGAAAAGCCCGCGCAGCCGCCGAGAGGCAGCCATTGCATTTGGTCGCTGGGGGCGCGTCAGGGGAGCCGTGGGCCTGGATCTCGGTCCGTTGAGGAATAACAAGGAATGAGGAAGCAGAGACAGTGGTGGGTCCTTCTTTCACAAACTTTGGTCAGGAGGGTGGCTTATTCATGTCCTCAAAGGAGAACCAGTGACAGGCACAAAGGAGAGCGCAAGTAACTGGTTCAAGGTCGAGTGGGAAGGGCCGCCAAGGAGCCACAAGGGGCGGAACTACTCTGTAGTTCCCCTGCCGGCCCCTGTGGGCGCCAGCGAGCCCACCTTCCAGCCACTCTGCACCGCTGACCTCCGCGGAACCTCTCTCTCTGCCTCAGTAGAAGGCGACACGACACGCTGGGAAGAGCTCAGCTTTCAAGGTTGGCAGAATTAGAGTTAGGTTTGCAACTCTACTTGGCCACTTCCTCACTGAGTAGCTATGGATAAATTTGTTAGCCTTACTCAGACTCAGTTTCCCATCTATAGGTGTCTTTGCAGATATTCAATGACACAACATAGTGAATGTAATGAATGCCTCTGAATTGTATGGTTAAAGTGATAAATTTTGTTTTATATATTTTTACTACAATTTAAAAAGATTAATAATGTACTATACCAAAAAACATTAAGGTGTGTGCTTTAAATGGGTGTATTGTATGGCATGTGGATTACATCTCCATAAAGATGTTAAAAAACATTAATGGGCAGATTGAGTTAGTGCCTGAAGCGCTATTTAGAAATTGTGCCAACCTACCGCCAAAGTTAATTTTTGTTTATTGGTATACACTACCCTTTATGCACAGAATTTATCTTTGGATTTTTACTCTAAGTGTTGGAATTAAAGGGGCTAAGACCTCCAAGGAGGAAGAACTTCAAAGAACACCTTCACAAGTCCCTCAGATCCTGAGTTTGGTCCTGGTTTTAGAGTTTGTTGAACCCCACCTGCAAAGCTCACATGAGGATACTAGACCTTGGCTGGAGAATCCGGACCTTGGCTCCAGATTCTTGGGAGACTGATTAAAAAACAGGAAAGCCAGTTGATTCACTTACCAATGGGCATGTACGGAGCGTCTTGGGGCAGGGCACTCCCCTCGCTGGGTACCTAGCAAGCAGAGAGGAAGAACACAGGATGCTCCATGTTCGTGCACTACCTCCTTCTGATAACCACACCCCGGTTTCATTGGCCGGGTTCATTTTATCATGGAATGAAAGTCAGTGCCATAGATCAGATAGTAAAAGAGAAGCATAAACAAAGTAACGCATTAGAAACATTTGAGATTTTTTCTTTTCCTAATTTGGCCTCCAATAAGACCAAAGTTATGCTTGTTTTTGTGAAACACCTATATCTGCACAGTTTGGTTTTTTATGTCATTAGTTTTTTAAGATTTTATTTTATTTTTTTAAGTAATCTCTACACCCAACATGAGGCTCGAACTCATAACCCCAAGATCCAGAGTTGCACTCTCTACCAACTGAGCCAGCCAGGCACCCCTTTACCTGCACCATTTAAAAAGTCCAATTGGGGGCACCCGTGTGGCTCAGTCGGTTTAGTGTCTGCCTTTGGCTCAGGTCATGATCTCAGGGTCCTGGGATCGAGCCCCACATCGGGCTCCCTGGTCAGCGGGGAGTCTGCTTCTCCCTCTCCCTGAGTGCTTTCTCTCTCATTCTCACTCTCTCTCTCAAATAAATAAATAAAAATTTTTAAAATTCTAAAAAAAACAATTAAAAATAATTTTTAAAAAGAGTCCAATTGCTCTTCAAAGTGTGTTAGGAGTGGGAGGGACTGCTGTTTTTTACTTCCCAGAGGAAGCCCCATTTTCAACTCTTTTGGTTGGGTGCTATTTTTTTTTTTTTAAGATTTCATTTATTTATTTGACAGAGAGAGAGACAGCTAGAGAGAGAACACAAGCAAGGGGAGCGGGAGAGGGAGAAGCAGGCTTCCTGCGGAGCAGGGAGCGCAATGCGGGGCTCGATGCCAGGACCCTGGAATCATGACTTGAGCCCAAGGCAGACGCTTAACGACTGAGCCACTCAGGCGCCCCATTGGGTGCTATTTCTTTTTCATATGTACATCTTCCTGATATTGTACAGATGAGAAAACAGCTGTAGGAAGTTCTAGGCGGGGGTTCCAATTTTGATGGTTGTTCTAACAGAAATGTAAATACTACATCCTAACCTCTTTAACAGAGCTAATTGGTTCATATTGCTCTACAGATTGTAAAACATTTTCTACATTACGCCATTTCTTTAAAAAATTATCATCATTTAAATTGCAGTAAAATACACATAATGTAAAATGTATCATTTTAAGCATTTTTGAGTGTACAGTTCAGTGGCATTAAGTTCATCCATATTGTTGTGCAACCATCACCGTCATCCATCTTCAAAACCTTTTTCTCGTCCCATACTGAAACTCTGTACCCATTAAACAATAACTCCCATTCCCCTCCCCCACCCCGTCCCTGGGTGGGGAACCATTATTGGAACCACCATCATTCTTATTTTTTTTCTCTATGAATTTGACTATTGTAGGCACCTCATATAAGTGGAATCATACAGTACTTGCCCCTTTGTGTCTGGCTTATTTTATTTAGCATAATGTTTTCAAGGTTCATCAATGTTATAGCATGTATTAGAACCTCACTTCTTGTTTAGGCTAAATAATATTCTGTTGTCTGTAGGTACAACATTTTCTTATTCATTCATCTGTTGGTGGACATTTGGGTTATTTCTACCTTTGGGCTGTTGTGAATAATAATGCTGTGAACATGGGTGTACAAATATCTGTTTGAGTCCCTGCTTTCAATTCTTTTGGGCATATACCTAGAAGTGGAATTGCTAGATCATTTAGTAATTCTATGTTTAATTTTTTGAGGAAGCCACCTCTTTGTTCCAACAATAATTCTATGACAAAGGTAAGGCAGGTACTAAGAGAACTCCTCCCACCAACAAGGCAGGACACTTGGTGACTTGCCCACCATGTCAAAGCTTGTTGGAGGGTGGCGCTGGGATTTGGTCCTCTTGCTCTAAGTCTTGTACAAGGCTTCTCTCCACCATGTGATCTCTCATATTGTATTGGTCTTCTTCAGCCTAAAGCACCCAACCAGTGGTCTCAAGTAAATATTTCTCTTCCTCCAGAGAATGAAGAAGACCTTTCATTTATATAGGCCACCACCCTTTGTTTGCAATCATCATTAGCATTTGCCATTGGCACATGAACGACTGTCCATTACAATTCTCAAATTAGAGCTCCCTTCACTTCCACTTAGACCAACTCTATGATGGGATGTGGGGGTCTCATCAGCACATTGGAAAAAAGAGGGTATCTTTTCAAAGATCCATGCAAATGCTGTGTTAACCCTTATGTCCCAAGGGCCCTTTTTTGGCCCCAATTTTAGGTCCCCTCTACTCTGGACCAATTACTTCAGTAGAACTCATGGAATTGAAATAACAATTTTCAAGCTACTGCCACACCCCAGGAACTGCACCAAGGACTTTGCATGTGTTATCTCATTGAGTCTCCTGCGACTATCCCAAGAGATGGGAAAGATCTCCCTTTTCTTTTTTTTTTTTTAAAGATTTTATTTATTTGACAGAGAGAGACACAGCGAGAGAGGGAACACAAGCAGGAGGAGTGGGAGAGGGAGGAGCAGGCTTCCCGCTGAGCAGGGAGCCTGATGCGGGGCTCGATCCCAGGACCCTGGGATCATGACCTGAGCCGAAGGCAGACGCTTAACGACTGAG
>NC_058411.1:102477587-102660082 GCF_002201575.2 Neomonachus schauinslandi
ACCCTGGGATCATGACCTGAGCCGAAGGCAGACGCTTAACGACTGAGCCACCCAGGCACCCCAAGATCTCCCTTTTCCAGATAAAGAAGCAAGGCCAGAAGAGATCAAGCTACTTGCCTGAGAAAATGCCCAGGATCTGATGGTGACAATGCTGTGTCACTATTTCCCCACCTCACAACACCTTCCCAGGGATGTAGTTTCATACCCTATCTGTCCACTACGTAAAACATCCTAATCTAACATCATGAGATTAGTGGGAATAGAGGGTTTTTTGAATAGGTGACTTTTTTCCCTCTTTTCCTGCCTCAAGTTCAGACTTGATTTCTAATTGGTAGAATTTTCTCCTTCTCATTTCCTTAGACCCTCTTCTACAGGACCAGAGACCCTGAGTTCTAGTTATTTGTGCCCCCTTTTTAATCTCCCCTCCTTATCCAGGGTAATAGTAGGTAATAGTAAGGAGCTATGGAGCCCCCATGGGTCCTGGCATGTAATAGGTGACCATGACCTTTAGGTCTCTGGGCGAAGACCAAGTGTTCCCGTTTAGCCAGTTCTCACTGATCTGTGTTGAAAGAATTAATAAATACATGAAAATAAAATTGACATTCAACAATACCCTTTTGTGTTCCATCTTCCCAACTATTAACTCTCCTCAGTGTTCTCTGCTTCAAAACAGAAGGGGGCAGGGCACAAGGACTATGGGGGTGAGGAGCTGAGGAGGTGAGAGGAGGCAAATAGGATACAATTAGAAGTTCAAGGTCCTAAATTGAAATCCTGGTTCAGTCATTTACTGTGTGGCCTTGAGCAAGTCACTTAACCTCTCTGAGTTGCATTTCCCTCACTTGTGAAAAGAGAATAACAATCCCTGGCTCCTGGGGTGGTCATGATAATTAAATTACCTGATGGGTGTGGGGGTGTGAAAGTGAGAGAACTTGCCAGTACACGGGAGACACTAGATGAACACTTGATGGGTAAACAAATGGATGAAAGACCTAGAAAAAAGTATACAATAGAGTCTATTTAAGGAAGTGCAGTTTTAAAATTTTTCATGCAATGCATTTTATCTTTTGGGGCTATAAATGGCATTAAGCAATAAACGAGGTATGTCAATGAACAATTATGACTCACAGTAGAACTGCCAAGCCTTTAAAACCTAACAGCCAATTACTGGATCCAACATCAAAGACACACCAAAGGACTTTTAAAAAAATTCCCATAGTCTTGGATATGACAGAGTTGCTGTGTGGGGGATAATGCCCTTGATGCCTAATGAGATTCTGAACAATCACAGTGGAAAATTTTTCTTCTCCATAGCATCAGGTGAAAACCCTATGCTTTATATCTGGATTAGGGCCAATCAAGACATCAGGGTCTAAATGATTTTGGTGATCTTGACCCTAAGATTGTAGCCAAATCCCAAAGGCTACGTACAGTCTCTTAGTTCTTCCACTAAGGGGCTAGAGTTGGTCTAGACCCCTCCCGCCTGCTCTCTGAGGCCTTGGAGCTCCTGACTGCTGCTGGTCCCTACCCTTTTCCTCTGGGAGGGAACTCCCCACTCTCCCAAACCCCACCCAGAAGCCCAGGCCTGATGTCAGCTGGGTTCCCCATCCTCCCAGCCTGAGGTGCTGTCCAGATGCTGAGAGTTGGGAGCCTCCTGAAATACCACAGGAGCTGTCCAGCCTGGGAGCTGGCAAGGGTCTTGGAGCTCAGGCAACCCACGCAGGGCCCAGGACCCAGAGCCTCTGAGCCAAGGAGGGCCCATGGAGGCCACATCCATATGCAGAGGAGGAAACTGGGTGGGGCCCAGAGAGGACAAGCGTTGGCTCAGGAACACTTAGCCCAGCAGCAGACAGAAGCAGGTTTTCTACCTCTGAGTCCAGCATTCCCTCCACGTTGCTACATTGTGGGCTCTCATCCCCCACTATACAGTATTACATGCTCATAGACCAGTGTCTTTTGGACACATGCCTATCATGGACAATGGTGTTCACTTATACAGCCCTTTACAAGGTGCTTTCTACTATTATCTCATTTAATTTGTACCACTACAATGTGATTAGCTACGGTAATACTAACATCATCAGCCCCATTTTCCAGATATAGAAACCAAGGCACAGAGACATGTGTAGGGGACTGGATAGAGCAAGAGGGGTGAGTCAGAGAAGGCTGCCCAGAAGAGGAGACATCTGAGCCGGACTGGTGAAGATGTTGACTAGGAGGGTGAGGGAAGGGGAAGCACACTGTAGGTAGAGGGACCAGCAGGCACAAAGGCCTGGATTTATTGGGTGGGAAGAGAGAAGTGGAAAGGGACCCAGACAAAGACAGAGAACAGCATGGTGGGATCATGAGGGTGAGGTCAAGGTTGTGGGCAAGTAGAGGCTGGGTACTGCCTTACACAGCTGTCCCCAAGGCCTCCGTCTGCGGGAAGATATCCAGTAGTTGGGGGGCAGCAGATGGTCTGTACCCCAGTCCAAAGTACTTGGTAGCAGAGCTTGCCTGAGCATCTTCCCTGAGGGTGTTCCAGAGAGGACATGGCTCACTATGTTGTAAGTCCCCCTCAGTAAGAATGACATTGATCCTGCTGGGGTCTCCCTCTTCCCCACCTCAGAGCCTAGTCACGGGCTGCAGCCCCATCGTGATAGAGGTTCAGGGGCTTGGCCTTCACCTGTGGATGGCGGGGAGGAGGGGGTGATGAGGGAGGAAGGATGGCTGATGAGGGGCTGAGCAGAGAGTACATGTCGCTGTGTTGAACTTGCCACTAGATGGGGTGTAACAAGGGAATGAAGGGCATCTGCATTCCCTGAACATGTCCTGGGCCCTTGAGTCCACTCCCAACACTGTAAATACGCTGTTTTACTTAATCCTCTACCCTGCCTTTTGCAGTTGAGGAAACAGACTCAGAGAGTGAGACAATTCTCATGACTGATTTCTGGAAAGTAGAGTATCTTATTAGCCATCAGAGTAATAAGATAATAATATGGCATTCTTCCTGCTTCCAGAAATATAGGAAGGGACCACTGAGCCCATCCCTCAAATCTAATAAATTCTGAAGAGCCTGGTTGCTGTCTCAAGGCTCCAGGCAGAGGAAATGGACATGATTGTTTTTATTTTCTTTAAGGACGTTATTTATTTATTTGAGAGAGAGAGAGAGTGAATGAGAGAGAGAGCATGAACAGGGGGAGGAGCAGAGGGAGAAGAAGAAGCAGACTCCCTGCTGAGCAGGGAGCCTGCCTCAGGGCTTGACCCCGGGGACTCCAGGATCACACCTGAGCTGAAGGCAGACTCTTACCCAACTGAGCCACCCAGGCGCCCCCACGCAATTGCTTCTAAAGACATCTGTGGTATGAGGAGGGAGGACACCTGGACTAGAAATACACTGTACTTAGATATGCTCAAGCCAACCTTTATGGGGTCTATGCCCTTACCTACCAGAAGTATCATAAACGCCTTTTCCCAGGGCTGCCCATTCTGACGTGAGCCCAATGACATCAGCCCTTGATCACCCAGGCAAATCGTTACAGACTGCCAAGGAGTCAGCTGTGGCCTCAGACAAACAGGGTTCATGGATGAGCTGGCTGGCATAAGAATGCTGGAAAACCAGGAAGGAGAGGACACCAGGCCCAAACAATGAATGCCCAGAATTATATCCTAGGGTCCCAAAACACATACACCCCAGGCCAGCCATGCTCGGTCTGTCCCTACTCTTCTCTTCCATCTTCAGTCTTATCTATCCTTCCAAGCCCAGCTCCGGTTTCACCTCCTCCATGAAGCCTCCTGTGGCCACCTCTTTCCATGCTGATCTCTAGGCTCATCTCTAGATTCTCAAAGGGCTTAGAGGCTGTTTTGCACAACATGGCACTTCTTGTACTAAGCTCTACCTTTTATAGCCACAGTCATGTAACATTTGGCTCTACCACTCAGTTGCAAGTTCTTAGAAATAGCTAGACCTTTTATGTTCGCCTCAATTCCAGGCACACTGTAAGTATAGATCTTCCCTGACTTATGAAAGGGTTACATCCCAATAAACCCATTTTTGTAGGTTGAAAATATTGTAAGTCAAAAATGCGTTTAGGTCCCGCGCTGGAGCCCTGAGAGGCAGGCCCGTCAGATTTTTAAAAAAATGGATTTGGCCAACCATGGACTTATTCTCCTGCAACAGTTAAACGCTCAGCGAGAGTTTGGTTTCCTGTGTGACTGCACGGTTGCCATCGGCGATGTGTACTTCAAGGCACACAAATCAGTTCTTGCTTCATTCTCCAATTACTTTAAGATGTTGTTTGTCCATCAGACCAGTGAGTGTGTCCGTTTGAAACCAACTGACATACAGCCAGATATTTTCAGCTATCTCTTGCATTTGATGTACACTGGCAAGATGGCACCTCAACTGATTGATCCTGTTCGATTAGAGCAGGGAATCAAGTTTCTGCACGCCTACCCACTGATCCAGGAAGCCAGCCTGGCCAGCCAAGGAGCCTTTTCTCATCCCGACCAAGTCTTCCCCCTGGCCTCTTCCCTGTATGGCATTCAGATTGCAGATCACCAGTTGAGACAAGCCACCAAGCTTGCCTCCGCCCCCGAGAAGCTCGGGCGGGAACCCCGGCCACAGCCGCCCAGGATGAGCCAGGAGCAGGTGCCTGAGGCCTCCCAGCTCTCGCAGCTGACTTCAAACCTGGCCCAGGTGACTCGGACGCACCTGACTCCCTCGGACCCCCTGCAGACCTCACTGTCTCCAGAACTCGTGTCCACTCCTGTGCCCCCCCCTCCCCCCGGCGAGGAGACAAATCTGGAAGCCTCTTCCTCGGACGAGCAGCCGGCACCCCTCACCATAGCCCACGTCAAGCCGAGCATCATGAAGAGGAACGGGAGCTTCCCGAAGTACTACGCCTGCCACCTGTGCGGCCGGCGCTTCACACTGCGGAGCAGTTTGCGGGAACACCTCCAGATCCACACGGGGGTCCCGTTCACGGCCGGCCAGCCGGGAGAAAGCCGGGCGCCCCTGTCTCTTTGTAGCAACGCGGCCGACCTGGGGAAGGACGCCATGGAGGTGCCCGAGGCCGGGATGGTCAGTGACAGTGAGCTGCCGCACATCTCCGACTCCCCCATCATCGACGGGCAGCAGCACTCGGAAACGCCGCCGCCCTCCGACATCGCGGACATCGACAACCTGGAGCAGGCCGACCAAGAGCGCGAGGTCAAGCGGCGCAAGTACGAGTGCACCATCTGCGGCCTCAAGTTCATCCAGAAGAGCCACTGGCGGGAACACATGTACATACACACCGGCAAGCCCTTCAAATGCAGCACGTGTGACAAGAGCTTTTGCAGGGCCAACCAGGCTGCCCGGCACGTGTGCCTCAATCAGAGCATCGACACCTACACCATGGTGGACAAACAGACTCTGGAGCTCTGCACGTTTGAGGAAGGCAGTCAGATGGACAACATGTTGGTCCAGACCAACAAACCCTACAAATGCAACTTGTGTGACAAAACGTTCTCGACTCCCAATGAGGTGGTTAAACATTCGTGCCAAAACCAGAACTCGGACGTTTTTGCCCTGGACGAGGGGCGGTCCATTCTCCTGGGCAGCGGGGACTCCGAAGTCACGGAACCTGACCACCCGGTGTTAGCTTCCATCAAAAAGGAACAGGAAACAGTGTTGTTAGACTGAATGTGACTTTCCTTTTTAAAAACTGTCATTTTTACAGAAACTGTCTCCTCTCTCTCTCTCCGCCCTCCCCCCCACCCCCCAGTTCAGAACTGTAGTTCTCCATGGCATGATACAAACAGGTCCCCGGCCCCTCTGTCCTCCCCGCCCCCTCCCTGTCCCCAGCCCTTCCTCCACAAAGGCTTTGTGCATTATAAACCTGGAACATATTTACTTCGAGTCAGGGGACATTGGAAAGATAATGGTCAGTAGTACTTATAAACTCAAATAGATTTTGAGACGTTTTAGATTATTTAAAAGCCTACTTGGAACTAATGAAGGGTATATAACAAAACAAAACAAAACAACTAGAATGCGATTTGGTAAGCTAAAATTATGACTTTCCCTGGGTAATAAGTCTTCCTTCTCAGAAAATGGCAGAAAATACAGCATGCTTCTTAGAGATACCACTGGGCTCTGTACTATGCAAAATCTAGAAGGTGTGGGGAAACTTGAAACCCAAGCAAATGTTCTTAGTATTTATCCTCCAGGTCTTATTTCAGAATGCATCCTTTGAGATTATGTCCAGTCAAGAAAAATCATTCGTTAAGAAATCTACTTGAACAAAACACAAAAAAGTAATAATGTGATGGCAATCTTAATTTTTGGATAAAACATGACAAAGCTGTGAGTTTGTGTGTTTGTAAGAGAAAATGTGTGGATATTTGCGATTAACAGGTGTATTAACGCACATGCCTTATCAAATTGCTGGCTTCTTTCAAAGTTGAACAAGAACAAAATTCTCTGTTTTAGTTTCTGATAAATCTGTTGGTTGTTTTCAAAATCAGATTTGAAAGTACTATTCTATAGATTGTCTTTCTGAATAGAAAACGACATGCCATTCCAGCAGCTGCCGGTGTTAAATTTGTTTTAGCACCGACTGGCTGCTTTAAATCAGTGTACGTATGCAGGAAAGTGCATCTCAGAGGGGAGGTTGTGAGCAGAGCATGTAGTAACTTTAATGACTTTAAACGTTAATGCTGATAGTTTACTGGCAACATTCATTGAAACATCAAAAATGGCAGAGAAAAATCAGGACAAAAAAACCTAATTGCTGTTTGGGGAAAAAACTTGATTTTGATGTTTCATCTCCACCTTTTTTTTTTTTTTTCTTTAAACACCTGAGATTTTCCTCCATTGGCCTGAAAGCAGTAAAACGTGTCCATTAATCTTTCCTTGGGCCAGTAACAGAATAGTCTGACAGGACAAAACAGGAGCCAGAAATAAGGACTGAAGGGAAAAGGGAAGAACAGTTCTTAGCTGTGCTGTACGTATATGTTTAAAACTGAATATCCCGTCATCCTGTTTCATGTATAGTTGAGTTCTCAGATTTGTAAGTTTTTATACATACTTTCATTGAATAAACATTTAATTAAATGGGAAAAAAAAATGCGTTTAATACACCTAACTTACCGAACGTGATAGCTTAGCCTAGCCTAGCCTACCCTAAAGGTGCTCAGAACACTCACAGTAGCCCACAGTCTGGGCAAAATCATCTAACACACAGCTATTTTATTTATTTATTTATTTATTTATTTATTTATTTAAGATTTTATTTATTTATTCATGAGAGAGAGAGAGAGAGGCAGAGGCAGAGGGAGAAGCAGGCTCCCCGCGGAGCAGGGAGCCCGATGCGGGACTCGATCCCAGGACCCTGGGATCATGACCTGAGCTGAAGGCAGACGCTTAACCGACTGAGCCACCCAGGCATCCCCACACAGCCTATTTTAAAATAAAGTGTTGAATATGTCCAAAAACTTATTGAATACTGTGCTGAAAGTGAAAAACAGAGTGGTTGTCAATGTATCAGTTGTTTACCCTCAAGGTCACAGGGCTGCTTGGGAGCTGCAGTTCACTGTCACTACCCAGCATTGTGACAGAGAATTGTGCGCATAGAGCTAGCCCAGAAAAAAAATCAAAAATTAAAACTTGAAGTTTCTACTGAATATGTATTATACTTTTGTACCATCATAAAGCTGAAAAATCATAAGGTGAACCCATCATAAGTTGGGGACCATCTGTAAATACTTATTGGCTTGCATGCACAGTAAGCACTCAATAAATAGCTGTAGATTTGGTATCCAATAGATGCTTAATAAACACCTATTGGTTTGGTTTATAGAAGGTGCTCAATAAATGCCTGCTAGTTTGGTACACAATAGGAGTTCAATAAATGGTTGGCTTGAATTAATAGATTTGGGGGAGCTCTCCTTTTTAAAAAGATTTTATTTATTTATTTGAGAGAGAGCAAAGAGAGAGCAGAACTGGGGGGGGGAGGGGCAAAGGGAGAAAGAGAAGCAGACTCTCTGCTGAGCAGGGGGCCTGATGCAGGGCTGGATCCCAGGACCCCGAGATCATGACCTGAGCCGAAGGTAGATGCTTAACTGACTGAGCCACCCAGGCACCCCTCTTTTTTTTTTTAAAGCAAGCTCTACATCCAATGTGGGGCTTGAACCCACTGACCGTGAGATCAAGAGTCAGCAAGGCTCCCCTGGGTCCCTTCTATGGTGAGAAGTAGCTAAGCTGATTGCGACACCAGCCAGTCAATGGGAAACTGGGTTGGGATGTGAAACACAGGTAGGACAGGAGAGCTCCCCCAAATAGGGCAAAGTAGGGAGTGAGCTGGTGGGAAAAATCCAAGCCAAGTTCTTGAGTGGGACTCAGAGTCAAGTCTGGAGAGTCCAGATATAAATATCAGGTCCCAAGAGGGGCCTCCAATAACTTTCAACAACACTTGCTCAGGGGTCTCCCCTGATTTCATCACCCAAAGTAGCCATGCCCTGCCCTATTGATCTCAGGTGCATACCCTATTTTATTTCATTCTTAGCATCCACACATCCACACTACTTGGCGTTATCAACATCACTACCACTTCCCACCACACCCAGCACCCACTTCATCTCCCCACTAGAATGTATACCCTAGAGAGATTTTCTTATTCATTGACACTTGCCTTGTTCACCAACATAACCCTGTCTGTCCATGGATAGAAGAGTGCCAGCACATAGTAGGCAGTCAATAAATATATCTTGAGTGAATGGCTGAACTAACTGAGAGAACCCAAAAGAGAGGAAATCACCAGGAAGTGGATTCAGACAGATCTGTATGGGAACTAGCAAATGTCTGGCCTTTGGTTTTAATTGTCCATAAGCCTGTGTTTTCCACCTTCTTTTGTGGGACTGCAGGTGCCATGAATGGTAGTGTCTGGTTGTCTTAAAGGGACAGAGAGGATGAAGGAAGAGAGGGTCAGCCTATCCCTTGTACATTTGTTCTATCCTCTAACAAGGTTATACAATGGCTCCCTATCTTATTCTTGGGGCGCCTTATAGGATTCTCTCTAGTGGACAATATGAATGCATCTCATGAAGTACACCATGTTCATCTTGTTATGCAAGTGATAACTAATAAATTTGGATTGTTATTCAGAATATATTCACTTCCCTCCAATTCCCACTGTGGTGGCATCTACTTCCCTATTCCATTGATGCTGGGCTTGGCCAACATGTGTCTTGCTTTAGCCAATGACACATTATTGAAATGAGGTAAACAGGGACTTTCTATGTACTTGTGTCTTGGGCTCTGGTGCACTTCAGCTTGTGTCTTGGGCTCTGGTGACCTGGAAAGAGAAGCAAGTCCTAGAGAGCTGCTGTCCCTTCAGTCAGAGTCCCAAAATGAAGACACATGGAATAGACCTGAACCCAAGCCTGCAGTAAGGAGCTGGGCCCAGCTGACCTGCAACCTGACACAGAGCAGGCCTGCCAAGGCCAACCCACATCAGTCAAATTGTAGACCAAGAGCACGAGAATAAATCCTTGTGATCTAAGCCACTGGTTCGGGGGCTGACCTGTTCAGCAGCACTATTGTGGAAATAGCTGATAGATACATAATACATGCTCACTGTAGGAAAAAAAAAATGAGAAAATATAGATAAGTAAAAAAGGAGAGATATAAGACATCTATGATTCCGTCATCCAGAATAAACACTGTTAACATTATGGCATACAGCTGTCAGCTATTTGTCTGTACTCCACATTTGGGGACCTACCGTACACAACTTTTTATAACCTGTTTTTTCATACTGATACATGACGAGCATCTTTCCAAAGCCATAAACATTGCAGTGTGGCCTCACTGTCTTGCCAACCGCCTACAAGGCAGGCTCGGAAAGGCAACCTGAGTTGCCCAAAGTCACACCTCTGGGAATCCTCAGAGCCCCATGTGACATTCAGTTCAGTGCTCTGACCACCAGTCAGGTTTCCTCTTGGGGCCTCATTAACATTTTTGGCACCTGGCAAGGTCAGCTCCTTCTGCAACAAGAACTAAATGAAACTTTATCTTATCTGGGAGGAGAACATGAGTGTTTGGTTCTCCCGATTCAAACAATCCCAAGGGCCCGGCTGCCCGCCTCCCATCGCATGTGTCCTGGGGGATTGCTGTTTCCTCCCTGCGGTGGAAGGAGACAAGGGCTAGTGGTCGGGGAGCATTTTTTTGATGGGGCGACTGGCAGGCTAATAGGTTTCCAATGTCGTGTGGGGGAGAAACAAAGCTCTCTGGCATTCTAGTCAGCAGGAATGGAGCAGAAGGTGGCTCCAATTCCTGTAGGAGAGCCCGCCTGGGAGCTGCTGACACAAACCTGGAAAACCCAGGGAGACAGGCTGTATTCCAGACTACGGACAGCTTCAGCGAGAAAACTCCATGCAGGGGCGCCTGGCTGGCTCAGTCAGTTCAGCGTCTGCCTTCGGCTCAGGTCATGGTCTCAGGGTCCTGGGATTGAGCCCGGTGTGGGGCCCTCTGCTCAGCAGGGAGTCTGCTTCTCCTTCTGCCTGCCACTCCCCCTGCTTGTGCTCTCTCTCTCTCTCTCTGTGTCAAATAAGTAAATAAAATCTTAAAAAGGATGGAAAAAGGAGCACAGAACGACCAGATCAGAAACCACAGTCACTCACCTAAGCAAAGGGCTAGGACTCAGAGATGGCACACCTGCCTCCTAGTTGTATGGCCTCAGTTTACTCCTCTGTCAAATGGTCACAGAACCATGTGCCCACTGGCCGCTTTCTTCTACCACAACAAAGCAGGGCTGCTGTGAGGGTGGTACAGTGAGGAGTGGGACAGGGCTGTGGAACCAGGGCTGGAAGTTCGCTCCCAGAACCCTGAGGGGCAGAGGAGATGGGGTGTGCTGGCCTTCAGGGAAAGAAAGAGCCTGACTTTGGGGAGCTTCAGGCAGAGAAAAGTAGAGCCTATAGAATCCTCAAAAGTTTGCAGAAAGTAGGCCCCAGTCACAGCTTCTCCTGTGATCAGGGTTTTCACTGGAGAAAGCCCTTTATTGGTATTTTCCTTCTTAAGCTGATTTTCTGACCCTAGCTGGTGAAAGAGAAAGAAGGAAAGAAAAGGAAAACTAAAAAGAGCCTGCTGGGTAGACAGGGGCCAATGCAGGTGGGTGGGAGGGAGTGTCTCAGACACCAGATGGGACCACTCTGGCCCCCACCCCTGAGAAACCAGAAACTTTGGTGCAAACCCAAGCAAGGGTGGGGGACCCCCCTCCCCAGGCTCAGTGGCTCTGACGGCAATGGCAGTAAGCCCTTGGCTGCCTTGTTTAGCTGAAGGGCTGCCTTCCTGCCTCCTCCTTTCATCAGGTAAGTCCAAACCTCTTTATAGCTATATCCCCTATATAGCTATATCCCCCTGCCCTGCGGGGGGGATATAGCTCTGGCTTTGGAGCCAGAGAGAACGGGATGGAAATTCCAGTTGTGTGACTTTGTGCAATGTACAGAGCCTCTCCAAGACGTGGTGTCCTCACCTGTAAAAGAGAGAAAACACGTTTCTAAAAATGTCGCGTATCTCACCTGATGTCTGGCACCTCCTGGGTAACAGGTATCACCAAATGTGCCCGAAGAATTAGTGGCAGAGCCAGGACTAGAGCCCAGGTCTCGGAGCTCCACACGCTGGCCCTGCTTCTCTCATCTTATTGGTAACAGGGAGCAGCTGGTGCTCTAACCCCTCGTGGTGAGGACAGCTGCCGGATGAGCACCCTGGGGACCTGCCAGGCACAACCTCCCTCCCTAAGGATTCAGGTCACCAAGGCCACCTCTGAGGCCTGAGGACAGCGGAGTTGCTCTTCGTCTGAGCTACGAGGCAGCTCTGCCCAGGCAGCAGGGGGCCCTATGGAGTCAGCACTCCTACCAGGCCCCAGGAAATGCCAACAGGAGCCTGCCCTAGGGGTTGCTCCCCAGGAACCCAGATCTCCACAGCTCTGCTCTGAGTGAGCAGGGAAGAGAGGTCCTCCTCAGAGAGCTCTACAGCATACCTGGGGACCCCAAGCCTCAGCAAAGCTTGAAAAGACACTGGGGGACTCAAGTTGCAACTGTGGTGACCCACTGCCCAGCTGGGAAGCCACCTTCCACCTCTTTCCCTCCTGCATATAATTCTTTCCTCTCTAAATGCCAGCCACTGAAAGACATGTATTTCCTTCCTTCATTTGCCCAGCCACATGGGGAGAGAGATCACCCCGTCTTTAGCATGATCCCCCAGCCCCTGGTGCAGAGCTGGATACATGGTGCTCAGCAAATGGGTGTTAAGTCAAGAGGAGAGAAACCAAGCTGGAATCTCGGGGGGGGGTTCTTCAAAGGTACTTCAGAACTCACAGGACCAAAATGAGTAAGGATAGGTTTGTTGTCAAGACATTCGAGCGATTCAATCTCTACCTTGATTCACCTGCCAATATAGATTTCAGTACTTTTTTTTAGATTTCATTTATTTATTTGAGATAGAGAGAGCACAAAGATGGAGGAGGGTCAGAGGGAGAAAGAGACTCCCTGCTGAGCAGGAAGCCCGATGAGGGACTCGATCCTGGGACTCCGGGACCATGACCTGAGCTGGAGACAGTCGCTTAACCAACTGAGCCATCCAGGTGCCCTAGATTTCAGTACTTTAAAGAAAAAGCAACATAGATACAATTATACAAGGGAAAATGTATTGTTCACCATGACTCCGTTCTCATTATAAATATAATGCATGTTCCTTGAAGAACACATTCGTGTGTAGAAAAGAAATGAAGTTCTGTATGTGCATGATATGCATGTGTATGTAATACCACTGTTAATATTTCAGCACGTAGACTCGGAGTCATTTGCTAAATATAAACTTTGTTTGAAATAGAACATCTAGACACATTGCCCAGTCTGAAGTGAATTCTCCATCAGCTATCCGAGGCCCTTAGTGATTGCCCCCTGAGGCAAAAACAGGAGGAAGGGAGATTTCTGCAATTAGGAATCCAGGCTCCTTTGGAATGCTAACCTCAGACCCTGAAAGGCTCTATGGGTTTGGGGCTGGGGCCAGAAAAGGACAGGTGACACCCAGGCCCAGGCAGGGGAGGGAGTGACAAATGGGGAAGGTGACTTCCCAGGAGGGGGACAGGGAGTTCCTAGTTATTTAACACCCACCAGGCGCCAGGCTGGAGATGGCTGGTGGGTCACACCACAGTTGCAACTGGCGGGTGCAGACCCTGCTGGTGGACACACGCACGCCTACCGACTGCCTGTCCACAACACGCCCCGGGCCGACGCTGCCCGGATTATCCACATTGCTGCCTGAGCTGCTAGACTCTTTCAATTCATTGCCTCTTCACTCCTCACGGCAACGCATTATTATTTTTTTTTTTTAAAGATTTTATTTATTTATTTGACAGAGAGAGACACTGAGAGAGGGAACACAAGAAAGGGGAGTGGGAGAGGGAGAAGCAGGCTTCCCACCGAGCAGGGAGCCCGATGCGGGGCTCGATCTCAGGACCCTGGGATCATGACCTGAGCCAAAGGCAGACGCTTAATGACTGAGCCACCCAGGTGCCCCACGGCAGCCCATTATTAAGGTAGGGTCCCTATTTTTAGGATGAGGAAGTCGAGGCCCGGAATGATTAAGTCACTTCCCCCAAAGCACTCAGTGGGAAGGCCCGGAGCCAAGATTCAAATCCAGTCTGTTGGAATCCATAGCCTGAGCAGAGCCCCCTCTCTCCTCAAGCCCATAGACCTCAAGAAGGCCACTGCAATGGCCCCTGGGAGCTCCACGGCGCTTTTGCAGGACTCCTGGCTTCCATTCCCACGCCACTCAACTGATGCCAGGCCTGGCCCTGGGCATCAGATACCTGTAAGTCCTGCTCCTCACAATAAGGCTCCCAGCCCCCCCTCCCCGCCCCCACCATCTGCCCTTCCCCTACCCTGAAGGATCAGGGACCTGCGCAGAGGCTACAGACCAGCTGGGAATGGGAAAGGCAGAACAAGCCCCAGAGCGGCCACATCCTTATCTTGACCTCTTGTCTGGCCTGGGGCCAACCAGGCAGAGAGGGTAGGGTAAGCTTCTTGGGAACTTTCCAGTGTCACCTAGAGGGAAATGCCTTAGCTTTAGGGGAAATTCAACTACATCAACTTTCTGTGGCCCAGGGCCATCCCGGGCCATGACCAGCTGGCGGTATGTGAGACAGAGAGAGGTCACACTTGGGCCCATATCCTGGAGCCCCCTGGGAAAGAGGATACTATGAACCTATTTCAGTCGTTTTCATTCTAGTGTGAATGAGTTCGATGCATTTTCCCAGAAGCTAAAGAGAGAGCTTAAGCCCTAAGGGCTTATGGTGAGTAGGTCCCAATCTGGGAGACACAGACAGAATGTAGGTTCAAGCCCAGGTTCTTCTACTTGTTAGCTGAGTGAACTGGGGCTAATAACCCCTCTCTCTGAGTCTCAGTTTCTTCATCCCACAAGTGGGGGGTTGTAATAAGCCCAAGGTTGTCGAGACGAGGCATAGCAACACCTGAGTGAAGATGTGCTTAGGCATGGTGTTTGCCTACCTGCCGGCCTTCTTCACAGAGCCTCAGGCCGGGGAAGGCTGCCCACCTCATAGCTGTTCCAGGACAGAGCCAGAGAGAGAGTAGCCCCAGGGCCCTGAGCCTGAGGCCGAGTTCTGAGTGACCTGGCTGATACTGAAGCTGATCCTAGAGCAGGGCTCCAAGTGGGGTATCTGGGACTGGCTTTGGCCATACTTGCTGCAGAGTGGCCTGTGGATGGACACCCTCTGAACACCTGGATCTGAGGTGAACACTGACATCAGCAGAATCGTCTTCACCAAGTGGGGTGAGGGGAGGGCAGGGCAGAGTGGGGCTGAGGGGACAGGCCTCGCGTACCACCCAGGGACGGCCAGGAATCTGGAATCCCAGGGTTTTTGCCTCAGCTTTCCCCCTTGGATACAAGACTCCCCTCTGAGGCTACTACAGACCCTTTGGGGGGGTTCCCCTGGGAGTGAGGAAAGGGCAGGAGTGGTCACAGCCCCTAGGCCTCCACAAGGCAGCCTGGCATGCAGGGCATTTCCTACCGGGGCTGGGAGGGTTGGCAGAGCAATTACACTAACCACAGCTGAGCAGGGCTTGCTTGCCAGGCTCACTCAGCACTTGCCTGGCACTTTCTGTGGGTCCTCAGACGTGGACAGACCTCCAGTTTCAGGACCAGGATTGTGGGACATGGCTCCGGGGTAGAACTTCCCACTGCTCAGGGCTGTCCCAGAACTGGTGGGGACAGGAAGGTAGGGGAGAATAGGAGCTGTTGTCTGAGAGGGACAGGGGTTTGGCTTTGCTTCCCTTCATGTGTTATTACAGAAAACAACACAGAATAATCGGACTCTGAACAAATCAATCCAGTTTGCCAGCTGTAGGCCAGACGGTCCAAGTGAGAAACCCAGAAAAAAACCTTGAGGTCACCATTCTAAAGAGGGAGACACTGAGGCCCAAAGAGGTGACAGGACTGGCTTGACTTGGGGAGCTGGACTTCAACATAGGTGTCTCCAGTTCCCCATCTATTGTAATTCCCACTCCAGGAAGGGAGGGCAGTTAGCTGAAGGGTGGCAGGCCCCACATCACTCCTGCTGTAACTTCCCCTTCCTCACATGTCCTCAGGCCTCCTGAGCACATTCCCCGTTCAGAACAAGTCACCCAAGCATTAACAGAAAATAAAGCTATTTCTCTGGGGGCTAGGATGGCCAATTTTCCCTCTTTTCAGAAAGACTCTTCAGTGATAGAATCAAAACAAAAAGCACGTAAAATAAAGACTGACTTCTGCTGGGAAGCCCCACAGAGCCTTGTTTGTACCTCATGGACAAGTTCACGTAGTTTGGACAATGGTTTGCATACTTGGCTCTCTCTCACCTACTGGCCCGTAATCCCCTCGAGGGCCAGACAGGAGTCTTGTTCAGTGTTGAGCTTTCCCGGTGCTTGCTCACAGCAGGTGCTCCATAAATGTTTGCTGGATTAAGATGGAAACGCACACGAAGGGCGACTAAGCTGCTATTTTGCTCATGGTGTGCTAGGGACGGGCAGCTGTGGCAAGGTCCCATGAAATGCTACAGGAATAAAGTATTTCAGGGTCAAATGAAATTGCTCAGTTCCCAACCGACAGACCAATGGAAAGTGATTTGCATTTCCTGATTGCACTGATTTTCAGGAGGGTGTTCATAACATATTCAACACTGTGATGTGAGCTTAAACTGAGAGAACTGGCTGGGAGGGCAATGTAGCAATCTCTAGTAAGTTGAAGATGTTCCTACCCTGGGCTTCTGGATTCCACTTCTGAGTATATACGCTAGAGAAACTTTCACAGACGGGCCCAGGGAGACGTGAATCCAAACACTCAGTGTGGTAACGTTCGTAAAAATAAAAAAGGTCCATCCACAGGAAAAAGACAGAATTGTGGATCAGTTCATATCATGGAATACTATATGGCAATTAAAATCAACGAGCTAGACCCTCATGTATCAAAAGGTAAACAAATGTTTGTCATGCCAGGCAGAGTGAATGGGACACAGAGAGGAATTTGAACAAACAGGTCCTCCTGAGCTCCAGGTTAGCACACCTCACCTAGACTTAGCTCATCTATCTGTGCAGGGAGTGCTCTTCCTGGACCAGGCCCCCTATCTAAATTCTACCGGCAGACAAGAGGAAGGCAAAAAGCTCTTCCTGAGTCTTTTGGGCCTTGATTGCCTTCGGCTCAAAATAATCCACCTGCCAAAGTGGCACATTCTGGGGAGGCTCGTTCTGAAATCCTTCAGTATGGTTCAATCAATTTTCAGAACACACCTGTGCAGCCAGTCCCAGCCAAGCCCCCAAAGTCCCCTTGCGTCCCTGCCAGGCACCCACCAGCACCTCCCCGACCAAGGGTGAGTCCCAACCTGACCCCACAGATGAGGGCTGACTGTTCTGTACTTGATGTAAAGGCCATCTTATGCCATGTTACCCTCATTTTTAAGGAGCCTCTCCCATCTCCCTGCCTCTCCAGCACTTTTCTAAACCTCTGTTTGACACGGTCCATCCCCGGAGGCCTCCAGAAGGCAAAAGCAGAGCCTTATTTTCCTTAGTACCCTCACAGGATTCACGTGGACCGAGAAGGCAGGGGTCCAAGATTGCTGGTGAATTTTCTGGGCCCCAACCCCATGCTGAGAAAAACAAGTCTTTATGCAGTGGGAAGGTGAACTCACCCTGCCCTGGCTGCTTGGTTTCCAAAGGATGTGTTCCCATTTCTCTCTCTCTTTTTGACCCTGCTCCACTTCCTTCATTTGGAGGATTTCCTCCCCCTTGGGCTTGGCCTCATTGACCTTCTGTCAGCACCTCCTCTGAGGCCCAGGCCCTGGGCGGGAAGCCTGGGAAAGTTGCCCCAGCTGCTCTTCTTGTGAGAGTGGAGCCACGCCTGGGGCATTCTGCTTTGAGGGTGGTGTGAGCTTGGGAGTGGGGAGGATAAGATCTCCAGGCAGACACAGGGCCAGGTCCTGTTCCGGGATCAGCTCTCGTCACCCAGAAAGCCACAGGGCCTGGGAAAGGTCCCCATAGGCCTGCCTCTGACCCATCCCTGTTCACATGATGCAGACCCTTCAGGGAACCCCAAGCACACACATACACGCACAGAACCCACGACTAATGCCAACAACAGAGACCTTCTAAGGCCGCTTAAGACTCTGGAATGGTGCATTTATAGATATCATCTTTATTTTATCATGTTTTGTTCTAGATTTTTAACTTCCAAAGTTTGTTTATCCAGTGCTTTTCCTCCTTCCTTCCTCGCTCCCTTCCTTCCTCTCTCTTTCTCAAAGAGAATGTTCATTGACCATTTAGTCAAGTTACGTACCCATGCGGGGCAAACTAGACCCCTGTTACAGAGCCACGTGCGGAGAGTGGGGGTAGGGTTGACATTTTCCCCAGTCCCACACCTGCCCCAGGCTGGCCCTGGGGTCATCTGCCCAGCAGGCTGTGTGGCTGGATCTCACGGCTCCCATCACAGTTCACTGACTTCCAGTCTGTGCTAAGGTCAATTGTCCCGACCGTCCCCAGGGCTGACGGGGTACAAAGGTGACTCCCAAAAGGGCAGGCCTCCTGGATCAGTATCGATGGGATGTGAGCCCCTACTTGGGTATCTATAAGACGATCAGCCTCATCCGCAGCTGTTGCCAATGGCTGTCTTTCTTTAGGGTTGAGCATTGTCCTCTCCTTATAGAGCCTCTTAGACTGCACCTCTCAGGACAGTGGAGCTTGAGGAAGAATTTGCTGGGAAATGGGAAGAGGCATAGCAAGAGGGCCCTGGAGACAAAAGTGGGTGATGGCTCAATGCCCCCCACTGCTCAGGGGCCTGGCTTGCTGACAGGAATGGTCAGAGGCAGTTCTTATAAGAGCCCATGAACTCCCTGGAAGGGGGTCTCTGCCTGCAGAAATGCCCTTATAGTCCATCCACCGTGAACACACTTATACTCACCACCTCCCCATCATGGACACACCTCCACAGTGCAACCTCACACATCCCACCCAACACTTAACTCCTACCCTCTCCCACCACCCCCACCACACACAGACTCTAGAGCTAGCAAGGATCTTAAGAATCCAGCCATTTTATCGCTAAGAAGACAGGTGGAGGGAGGAGAGACCTCCCCAAGGTTGTCTAGGAGTCATGGCCAAGCCAGAGCAAGGAGCCCGGGTCTCCACGTGGTTCAGGGAGCTGTGTGTGGTAGAGATACAACACCTCCATTTCCTCCCCTCAGCTGTGTGACCTTGGGCAGGTCACTTAGCCTCTCTGAGCTTACAGTCTTCATCTATGAAATGATAGCACGCACTTCAGTGGGCTTTTTTGAAGAGTCATGTGGAATGGGCACTTTCCTTGCAAGCTACAAAGATGGTGAGGGATGGTAGACAGCCCGAATTCTGGCCATTTCCCTTCTTTTGAAAGTTCTTCTGCAAGTTACATTGAGAATACATGTTGCAAATATTTTTTTTCTGTTAGGTTTTTTAAAAGATTTTTAGTGGGCGCCTGGGTGGCTCAGTCGGTTAAGCCACTGCCTTCGGCTCAGGTCATGATCCTGGAGTCCCGGGATCGAGTCCCACATCAGGCTCCCTGCTCGGCGGGGAGTCTGCTTCTCCCTCTGACCCTCCCCCTTCTCATGCTCTCTCTCTCTATCTCATTCTCTCTCTCAAATAAATAAAATCTTTAAAATAAATAAAAAAATAAAAGATTTTTAGTGCTATTATTTATTATATAGAAGTTTATGATTTGAATGTAGTTAAATATACCCATCTTTGTGTTTTTTTGTATCCTGCCTCATGTTATAAGTGAGGGGCATTTTATAAATGACAAATTCCTCAAAGCACAGAAAAGAGAACATAAATAGATCTTTAAAATATGAAAACAGCTCACAAATTCTCTCATAATAAAATAAATGCTGAGACATCATTTTTCACATTATCAGATTAGCAAAAATCTGATATTGAAAACATATCACATTGGTGAAGTTGATGGGAAACAAGCACTCTCATACTTTCCTGGTAGAAGTATAAATTGGTACAACCTTTATCAAGGACAATTTTGCTATATTTGTAAAAATTAAAAATGCACATACCATTTGATCTAGTAATTCTACTTCTAGACATTTACCCTCAGATATGACACATGTATGAAGTGACATATGCACAAGGTTGTTCACTATACCCTTATTTGTAACAGCAAAGGAAACAACCTAAATATCCATCATTAGGGAACTGGTAAAAAATATGTTTCATTCATTCAGTGGGCTACCATACAACGGTAACAAAGAATAAGCAAGATTTTTTTTTATGAACTGATATAAAAAAAATCTCTATATCGTTAAGTGAAAAAAGCAAGGTACGGAACAGTGTATGTATGTTAATATGCAACATTCTCACCCCAAGAGGGAAACAGACCTCCACATCATGGAAGCAGATCTCGCAGCTCACTGTGGTTGGGGATGGGGTGAGTGCCACCCCATCCTGAGGGTACTTGGAAAATGTACAGCCAGCTGTTTGGCATTATCCCATAGCAAGAGGTGAAGGACCCAGCTCCCAAAGTGGTGATCACAAGAACCAAGCCTTCCCAAACTGAGTGACATCTGGAAAGAACCAGACACAACCATCAGAAATATGATATTGTATTTCCATATATTATATTTCCATTAAGTCAAATGAGTGGGATCACTTGAAAGTTGAGTGGAAGAAGCCAATGACCAAAAGTTTTTGGAAAGTCTGTGTAAGTGGGAATCAAGTATCACTAAAGAGAGACAAAAAAAGTAAGGCTCAGAAATAGTGACCCAGACCAGTCTTAAAACCACAATTTGAGATTAGTTAATAAAAAATCAAGTGAATTTTTATTTTTTTATTTATTTTTAAAGATTTTATTTATTTATTTGAGAGAGAGAGAATGAGAGACAGAGAGCATGCATGAGAGGGAAGAGGATCAGAGGGAGAAGCAGATCCTCTGCTGAGCAGGGAGCCCGATGGGGGGCTCGATCCCGGGACTCCAGGATCGTGACCTGAGCTGAAGGCAGTCGCTTAACCAACTGAGCCACCCAGGCACCCAAATCAAGTGAATTTTTATAAGAATCATGACTGAGATATTCCTATTCCTACCAGATGAATAGCTACCGCTTGTTAATATTTTTACTTGTATAACCTATGTTTTGCTAGGCAGCAAAAGAATCCATTATTTTGTTACTTTAATTAAAATCCATTCTTCTTGCTTCTTTTGTTGGATGTATACATTTCATATTTGTATGTGATCACATAAAGTAAGACTCAGAGCAGTCACTTTATTGCTTTAAATGGCAACTTAGTCTTATTTAATGGAGTACTGTGATATATCTTTTCCTTCTTACAAAACTTGTGATTAGATGTATATTCTGAAATTGACTAAAACAAAATAATATACAACCATTTGTATAAAAAAGGGGGAAAGAATATCCTTATGTATTATTATATATGTGCTCTTATATACAGATGATTATGTATACTATTGTATACATATGTATAATCTCTAGAAGGATTCACAAGTAACTAATAATAGGGAATACCTGCTGGGGAGTGAATGGAGATTTTTCTCTATATATCTTTTCATACTTGAACATTTTTGAACCATGGGAATGATACTTCACCGATTCAAAAAATCTAAAAATGCAATGTAAAAATAGTGGCAGGTTCTTGGAACCCAATTCAGAATATCAAACCAGACTCTTAGGGATCGGACCTGTAGTTTTTGGTTAACCAGGATCCTCTTAGAGGAGTCCCAGCCTGTCATAAAAGATCCCTAAGAACCTGCAGAGCCTTTAGATCCAGGAGCCAAGGTCCCATGACTTACGCTGCGCCACCTGGTGGCCTTAGTCAGACAGGACTCCAAGCATCCCTCTGAAAAATCTGTGAGGATGCTCAGCAGATACAGAAGAGGGAGGGTAACATGGCATTGTGCCCACAGGCTGGGTGCGTGGCTTCAGTGGGCACACAGGCCCTAGGGGCTGTGTGTCTGGGTCTTGATTGGAATAAGGCACAGCTTCCCCGAGTTCTAGAACCCCTGTGTCCCAAGGAGCCACCAGAGGCAGCCTGCAAGGACACATAGCACATGGATTTTAAAGTTAGGCCTGAGTTCAAACCCTGATGCTACCATCTGCTAGCCTTGTTATCTCATATGGCTTAAGCTTCTAGGTCCTCAGTTTCCTCATCTGCCAAATGGGTACAGGTATACCTCAGATAAAATCTGTGCACAAACCTAGAAAAATGCCTGTGCATAGCAGGAATTTGATAAATGTTAATCCTCTTCCCTTGTGTTACTTCTTCATGAATTTATTCCCCTGCCCAAAAGAGGGTAGCCTGGATCTTGGGTGCTTACTTTGGCCTCATTGCCGGGAGGATTCAGCATTGGAAAGACGGAGGAAAAAGAAACCTGTATGCTTCTGGTCTTGCTAAACACTCTCCCTCCCTCCTTCCACCTTCTTGCTTCTTTAACTACCAAGGAATAAATTTTGGCCTGGCTGGTGAGGGGAGGGAACTCAGGAGGTGTCTGCAGATCCCACAGGCAGGTCTGGTCCAGTTCCAGTCATTCCCCCAGGAGGGCTGGGTGCTCCATTGAGCACTTCCTCTGGCCAGGGAGCAAGGCTAGTCTCCGCCCTCAGGGAGCACCCAGTCTTAGGATAGAGCCAAAGAGAGCAAAAATCACAATGAATGTGCAGGAGGGTGAGGGCACCCAGAGAGGCGCTGATGAAAATACTAAGTTGGTCACCTGCTCTTTTGGGTTAAGACACTGTTTCTAGAGGCTCCTGATAGCATCCAACTAAAGAGCCCACTAACCCCCTTCCCCTTAATTCAGATTCGCATTTCAGCTTCCCTCCCAGGTCTTCTCAAAGATGGCAGAACCCAAGGGAGATGAGAGACACTAGACTGAAAACATGTTGTTCGAGGCTGGGGGTAGGAATGTTCCGAGAACAGGGCAAAGCAGCCTGGGAGGGGTGAATACTGGGTTCCAAGCTGTCTGGCAGTGAGAAGACGCCAGCCTGGCCAGAGGAAGAGCCTCATCAGACGAAATACCAAGGTCACCTGGGTCACAATTCTGCCCTGGCTGTTCTCTGTACCTGTGGCGGCAGAGGACCTTCCAGAAGTCAGACACTACAGGAAAAGAAGCCTAACCTCATTCACGGGTGAGGAAACGGAGGACTAGCAAGGGGAGGGGTTTGCCCCAGTCCCAGGTGGATGACCCTGACCTGCACCTGGAGTCTTCTTCTCCCCACTGTGTGGTGGAAAGCACTGGGGCTTTGGGGCCAGACAGAACTAGATTTGAACCTGGACTCTACCATTCATTCATTTGCTGGCTATGCGGTCTTAAAGAGTTCATTCTCCTCTCTGAGCCTTGGTATTCCTCCCCTGTAAAACAGAAACTGCAGCTCTTCTTGGGATTGTTGTAAAGGCTAAAGATATTATCTGCAGATCACCAGGCCTGTGGCAGGCACATGACAGGTGGGACCACTGTTGCCATTGCTTCCCCCACCCAAACTGCCCCTGGCACAGATAGTAGGGAGAGGGCCCGCTTTGCACGTGGTGGTGGTCATGGTGGGGTCGTGGGAGTCCAGTGGGGGGGGTGCGCAGATGTGCGGAAGGCAGAATGTGCCTCATGGCTGGGCCGTGAGACTTGCTAACTAACCCTGCCTTGCATGCCGGCGATGGGGGCCACCCGCCCAGCCCACAGCGGGGGGGGGGGGGGGGGGAGCGGGGCGGGGGAGGCCGAGGAGGAGGCGTGGCCTCATCAGAATAGGGATAAGAGGTGTGGCCCCTTATTCACATTAAGGCCGCTGCCAACCACATGCTTTGCAGTCACCAGAGCAGTTGCCAGGGGCAAAAAATACTGCAAGGAGTCTCTATCCTCCTCTCCCTTCTGCTCCAGTTTCCTCATTTATGTATTTATTCCTGTTCTTTTACTATATGACATCAATAAGAAGCACTGTTGTAGCAGCGGGAACGACGTTCTTAGTGCAGAGTCCTGGGTGCCTATGATCCTAGCTTCCATGCTTTGGTTCCTTTCCTCTAATCCTCACAGCAGCCCCGGGAGGAACATGCTGTCCTCCCCACTGACAAGGGGGAAAACCTGAGGTTCGATTCCTTGTCGAAAGTCACCTGGCCAAGAAGGTGCGAGAACGGAGATTCAAACCCAGAGGCCTGGCCTGACCTCAAATCCGGTGTTTGCACACCTGAGGCTAGCCTCTCCCGCCTGGGTAGGAAGGATCTTTCCAGGGAAGAGGGGGTAGATACGCACAGGGCCTGCAGGTTTGGGAGGCCCGACTCCTGGGCAGGAGTGGGTGCACGCTGGGAGTGGGGAGCATTTGAACCCCAGAGAGTTTGCGCTGCAGAGGGCATCCCAGCAGCTGAACGAGGGAAATAGTACCGCCCAGCAGGAAGGGGCAGAGAACGAGGGAGACATTAGGTCCCTCTTGACATCTGTTGCCTTTCTCTTGGCAGCGACCTCGGTTCACCCCCATTAGTTTTGGAGGAAGCAGCCTCTATAGCTCTGGGTCTCAGGCCTCAACAAATCACCCTCCGCCATTCCCAGTCCCCAGCAAAACACATGGAGTCTTCAGAAAGAAGCCACCCCACTTCGCTGAGAAAGCGTCCGTGGGTGACTTTTCTATCTGGTGTTTACGGCTCAGGTTCTTGTTTAAAAAAACTCCCCACGTAGGAAAGGTGGGAGGCTGCAGGGCCCCGTAACACCAGCACACCGGCCCCCCAGCCCTGGCTGAAGCGGCGAGAGCCCAGCGGAGACCAGAGCAGTAGGGTAAGCAGACACCACAGCTGCTGCCCCCACTCCTGGCCCAGGAGAGTCAGCCGGGCGCCCAGGCCAAGGCAGTGGGTATTTTCAGCCTCCGGCAGCATCGGCAGGGTCTGAGAGGCGTCAGCCATATTGTATTTCATGTGCCCCAGGCCCTGGGCCAGCGACCGGGGCCCTGCGGAGCCAACCTTTCGTCCTTGCCTCAGGCCTGGGCCCCATCTCCCTGTCTGCCGGTTTCCAGAGCCAGACCAGGGCAGAGGCACGTGGGAGGGGCTCCGGCCAGGCCCACTGGGCACCGGAAACGGGTGACAGGAGGGACTGGCCGCTCGAGAACGGGCTTGGGCACCTCAGCAGCCCCACTCCCCACCCATCCCCTCCATGAACATTGTGAGAAGTGTTTCCCTCTGGGCACTGCACAGGGGGTGGGTGACTCACTGTCCCGGTTTGCCCTGGACGCTCGTGGGTTTACCACTGCAAGTCCCGCGTCCCACGAAACCCCTCGGGCCTGGGCAAGCTGGGACTCCTTTTTGAAGATGCAGAAATGGAGGCCCAGGAAAGGCCGGTCCCTTGCCCAGGTTCATGCAGCTAGGTGAGGAGCTGGCACCGGAACCCCAATCTGTCCAACGCTTCCGGCCCCCTCCCCAGGCCAGGCCTGCTTCCTGCCAGGACAGCTGAATCCAGGAGCCCTGGCGGCTCTTCCTCCTCCACACCTCTCCCACCGCAGCCCTCCCTCAGCCCCTCATTATTTTATTTTTCTCAAGGCTGCATCAGAATCACCTGGAGGGCTCGTTAAAGCAGATCGTTAGGGCCCACCCCGAGAGTTCGCAATTCAGCAGGTCTGGAGTGGGGCCTGAGAACCTGCATTTCTAACCGGCCCCAGGGGATGCTGATGCTGCTGCTCAGGGACCACGCTTTGAGAATACCTGATGTACATCACAGCTCCGATGAAGTCTCACAAAACCTCTGGACCTCCCCGTGGCTCACTGAGTAAAGGCCCAGGTCTGGGTTCAAGGCCTCTGTGATCCAGTCTCCATGGCCCGCACGGCTCCCCTCCACACCTGGCCCCCACAGCCCCTCCACAAACACAAATCCCCTTAAAGAAGCTTGTCTGTGGGGCGCCTGGGTGACTCAGTCTGTTGAGCATCCAACTCTTGATTTCAGCTCAGGTCATGATCTCCCGGTCAGGAGATGGAGCCCCGTGTGGGACTCTGCACTCAATGGGGAGTCGCCTTCCCCTCTTCCCCTCCCCCCAAATAAATAAATAAATCTTAAAAAAAAAAAAAAAAAGAAGTCTGTCTGTAATGCTCCCTCCTCCAGATGCCCCCAGGGCTCCCTTCAGTCAAGAGGAAAGATGCCCCCCCTCAGCTCACAGCTCCTATTTCATCCTGCCCTGCGTAACAGCTGTCCTTGTCGCTGGTCTGTGGGCTTCTTGAGGACACGGACTTTTTTCATCTTTGTCTACATATATTTATTAAATGCATGTGACACCAGAAGGCAGAACCAGGACAACGAATGGATCTTCAGGGAGACCGATTTGGTCTCAACCTGAGAAAGAACTTGTAATAAAGCAAACAGTTTGACACCAGCTCTTGAGGTCCTGCCAGGAGAGTGTGAGCTCCCTGTTGCCTCTGGACACCCTCAGTGAGGTTGGATGAGCATCTACAAAGTTGCTAAAGTCCCTGGTCAGGCAGGTACTGATCACTCCAACCTCCTTCTCAGGCCCCTCTCTCCCCAGGAAAGCCTGCCAAACCCACTGCCCCACAATCTAGACCCCCTGAAGCCTCCACGGGCTGGCTGGACCTTACCAGAGGAGAGTGATGGTAGGCAAGCATGAGTTTTTGTCCATGGCCTTCACTGTCTGATTATAAGACGTTACCAGTGGTGAGGGACTCTGCTCCAGGCCAACCGACCTCCCTCTTCTGATTATGGCTTCCTCAGAACCCTTCCTCGATGCACCTGGACCCACTTCCCTCACCTCATTCACACCTGTGCCTCCAGCTTCACGGGCTAGGGTAAGCAGCTCATCTATGGGTAAGCTGAATATAGGTTTGCTCCTGCTGGGGGTCCTTGGGAATAGGGCCTAGCACCACACCAGGCATACATGAACACTCAGTAGGTGTACACTTACATCCCATTCCTGCTCAAACCCTTTCCCCATCCAAGATGTCTTACCAAGTACACACCCATGGGCAAATGTCCTCTTGCCCTTTCCCATCTGCTCTTGAGAAAGATCCTATATAACCCATTCCAATCAAGGAGGCTGGGACTGAGGGTTCCTGTCCCTGCCATCCCTGGGGGAAATTGTACTCTTTGGATCAGACAAGCTTGAAAGACTCACTTGATTGCATTTTGGCGAAGTAAACCGTTTCTGTGCTTTTTGTTTATTTGTTGGTTGGTTGGTTGGTTGAAGAGGGAAGAGAAGGATTTTCTGGAGTCATGGCTTGGTGGGGCCTATCCAGGAGCAGCACTGATTGTAAGAGTTGGGTGAGGCCTGCTGTTTGTACCATTCAAGACACCCTGCCCTGGCTTCCTCCCCCACCAGGAAGTGCCCAGCAGTCAGTTTCAAAGCTTGGTTGTTGGAATACGAGAAAGCCATGACCCAGGGGACCCGGCCGGAGAACACCCAGGTCTCAGCTCACCTTCTGCCAACCTCTAAGTCTCATAAACATTCTCGTTTCCACTGCTTCCTGGAGCTGGCTGAGGTCACGACCTTCTGAAAGAATGCAGGGTCAGCCAGCCCATCTGAAATCTCCCCTCCCCGTATGTGTGAAAGGAGATATGTCCAACTGTGAACACATACAGCCCACATCCTTGTGACTCAGCAGATGTAGCTGTCCTCAACCCTGTCCCTTGGAATGTCAAAGAGACCAGCCTCAGACGTCTGATGGCATTAGAACAGATGCTGCAAAGCCTGGGCCCAGAGGCGCTTTCCCCATGAGTCCTTTCGGACAATACCCAGACATCCAGATATGGCCACACGGAGATGGATGCACGTGTTCAGACACACCTAGACACACAGGCAGATGCACACACACAGAAACAAGACAGACACAGAAAACTCAGACACATCCAGTGATGTGTGTACACACACACACATCCAAATATATCCACATGGAAATGGGCACACACACACACATACCTAGGAAACATCCAGAAACACACACACACACACGCACGCCCGCAATCTCTCTCTCTCTCTTCCAAAGGACTGGGTCAGAGTCAGATCTGTCCTCCATGCTTAACCTTGAACACTTCTTCCAACCCTAACAGGTGGCTACCGGCTCTTTGGCAGGGCCCTCTGGGTCTCTGACCTAGAAACAGGGTCACTATGACTAGAGGAGATGTAAGTCATCACACGACTAATTCAGCACCAGGAAAAGATGTTTGGCTCTTTCATTTACTTGCTAACTTTCCAAAGTCCAATCATGAAAAGGCATAAGGACAAGAAACTCATACCTTCTTTTTTCTTCTCTTACCAGAAGCTTCTCCATCCTTTAAGGCCAGACGAAAGTCTGATGCACAGTAGGCCTTCAACACCATTGTGCACTGAACTGCATACGCCCATGAGGGGCTGGCCACGTCAGGAGAGGGTGGCTGCCCATTGCCCAGTTCTCAGGGCTCTGTTTTGGCTTCTTGCCAAGGCCCTGCAGCTACACTTGCCATTTTGGATCAACCTTTCATTAATTCCTTCCATAAATACTTACTGAGCGCCCACAGGCACTATGTAGAAAACAGCAAATGGAGAGACCCAGGCCTGCTCTCATGAAGTGTGAGGAGAGGACAGACATCAAAACCTCAAGTAATTCTTTATTTTTTTTAATTTTATTTTATTATGTTATGTTAGTCACCATTCATTACATCATTAGTTTTTGATGTAGTGTTCCATGATTCATTGTTTGCATATATAACACTCAGTGCTCCATTCAGTACGTGCCCTCCTTAATACCCGTCACCAGGCTAACCCATCCCCCCACCCTCCTCCCCTCTAGAACCCTCAGTTTGTTTTTCAGAGTCCATAGTCTCTCATGGTTCGCCTCCCCCTCCAATTTCCCTCCCTTCATTTTTCCCTTCCTGCTGTCTTCTTTTTTTTTTTAACATATAATGTATTATTTGTTTCAGAGGTACAGATCTGTGATTCATCAGTGTTACACAATTCACAGCGCTCACCATAGCACATACCCTCCCCAATGTCCATCACCCAGCCACCCCATCCCTCCCACCCCCCACCACTCTAGCAACCCTCAGTTTGTTTCCTGAGATTAAGAATTCCTCATATCGGGGCACCTGGGTGGCTCAGTTGGTTAAGCGACTGCCTTCGGCTCAGGTCATGATCCTGGAGTCCCGGGATCGAGTCCCGCATTGGGCTCCCTGCTCAGCGGGGAGTCTGCTTCTCCCTCTGACCCTCCTCCCTCTCATGCTCTCTGTCTTTCATTCTCTCTCTCTCAAATAAATAAATAAAATCTTTAAAAAAAAAAGAATTCCTCATATCAGTGAGATCATATGATACATGTCTTTCTCTGATTGACTTATTTTGCTTAGCATAATACCCTCTAGTTCCATCCATGTGGCTGCAAATGGCAAGATTTTGTGTTTTTTTTTTTTATGCTGCATAATATTCCATTGTATATACAGACCACATCTTCTTTATCCATTCATCTGTTGATGGACATCTTGGCTCTTTCCATAGTTTGGCTATTGTGGACATTGCTGCTATAAACATTGGGGTGCACATGCCCCTTTGGATCACTACATTTGTATCTTTGGGGTAAATAGTGCAATTGCTGGGTCGTAGGGTAGCTCTATTTTCAACTTTTTGAGGAAACTCCAAACTGTTTTCCAGAGTGGCTGCACCAGCTTGCATTCCCACCAACAGTGTAGGAGGGTTCCCCTTTCTCCGCATCCCCGCCAACATCTGTCGTTCCCTGACTTGTTAATTTTAGCCATTCTGACTGGTGTGAGGTGATATCTCATTGGGGTTTTGATTTGGATTTCCCTGATGCCGAGCGATGCTGGGCACTTTTTCCTGTGTCTGTTGGCCATTTGGATGTCTTCTTTGCTGAAATGTCTGTTCATGTCTTCTGCCCATTTCTTGATTGGATTAGTTGTTCTTTGGGTGTTGAGTTTGATAAGTTACTTATAGATTTTGGATACTAGCCCTTTATCTGATATGTCATTGGCAAATATCTTCTCCCATTCTGTCAGTCGTCTTTTGGTTTTGTTGACTGTTTCTGTTGCTTTGCAAAAGCTTTTTATCTTGATGAAGTCCCAATAGTTCATTTTTGCCCTTGCTTCCCTTGTCTTTGGTGATGTTTCTGGGAAGAAGTTGCTGCCTGTGAAAACCTCAAGCAATTCTTTTTTTAAAGATTTTATTTATTTATTTGACAGAGAGAGACACACAGAGAGAGGGAACACAAGCAGGGGGAGTGGGAGAGGGAGAAGCAGGCTTCCCGCTGAGCAGGGAGCCCGATGCGGGGCTCGATCCCAGGACCCTGGAATCATGACCTGAGCCGAAGGCAGACGCCTAACGACTGAGCCACCCCAGCGCCCCGAGCAATTCTTGACGTAAATATTTATGTGCTGAATTCTGTTTCCCTCCGTTCCCCCTGAAATTCATATGTTGAAGTCCTAACCTCTAATACCTTTGGCTATGCCTGTATTTGGAGGTACATTACCCTTTTAAAGGGGTAATTAAGGTAAAATGAGGTCACACAGGGGTTCCTAATCCAATATGACTAGTGTTAGGAGGTTAGGACCCAGACATGCAGGGGGAAGGCCAATGAGAGAGGCCTCAGAAGAAACCAACCCTGCTGACACCTTGATCTTAGACTTCTAGCCTCTAGAACTGTGAGAAAATAAAGTTGAGTTGTTTAAGCCCACACCAGTCTGTGGTACTTCATTATGGCCACCCTAGCAAACTAATACAATATTTAATTTAAATGGATGAGTGACATGAAGGTGTAATGAGAAGTTATAGAAGGGGGACTTAAGCTCTTCTGGAAGTGGGGCAGGGTCACAGGAAGTGTCATTTAAGCTGAGACCTCAAGAATTAGAAGTTGACTCCCAAAAGGCAGAAAGTAGGTGGGGCTTGGGGTGGGGGAGGGGACACTGGACTGAGAACATGCGCCCTGGTCCGGAAGCAATGGAGAAGGAGCCCCTGTGAGGAACACAGGGTGCTCCTGGCCTGACAGCTGGAGCACAGCGAGCAAAGGGCTCAAAGGCTAGAGCAACAGGCCTGGACCTGATCACGAGGCATATCCTGGATCATGTTCAAGATTCTGGGATTCAAGATGAGAGACAAGAGAAAGGGGAGAAACGGGGGATTCGTTTTCACTTAAAGAAGTGCTTCTGGGGGTACCTGGCTGACTCAGTGGAACATGCAACTCTTGATCTTGGGGTTGTGAGTTCAAGCCCCACGTTAGGTGGAGAGACTACTTTAAAAAAAAAGAAATGCTGGGCGCCTGGGTGGCTCAGTTGGTTAAGCGACTGCCTTCGGCTCAGGTCATGATCCTGGAGTCCCGGGATCGAGTCCCGCATCGGGCTCCCTGCTCGGCAGGGAGTCTGCTTCTCCCTCTGCCCCTCCCCCCTCTCATGTGCTCTCTCTCAAATAAATAAATAAAATCTTAAAAAAAAATAAAAATAAAAAAATAAAAAAACAAAAAATAAAAAAAAGGAAATGCTTTTTAGCCAAAGACACAAATGAGTATCACAGGAGAGAGGGAAGGAAGGAAGGAGGGTTGGATAGGAAGGGACTCAGATTGCAGTGCAGCTCTGAGAGAGTCTCAGCTGGGGGACTGGGGAGCCCCAGGGCAAGGATCAGTGGGTCCCACACTAGACAGGCCTGGCCTGGTTCTAGAACCTACCACTCCCCCCCATCTAGCCCCCCACCCTGCCATGTTCAATCATTGGCTCAGCCATCAGCCTGGGGAGAGAACAGCTTCAGTGTGAATGGTCTGGTGGATCCTGCAGGTGCTGGGGGCTGGGGGCCGACCCCTAACAGTGCTCCTTGCTGCAGGCTGCCCCTGCAGGAGAGCCTCGCGGCCACCTCTGCACCTCCCACACTTCTCTCTTTCCTTCTTCCCTTCATTCCTTCCACCCTGCCTTCCCTCCTTAGATCTTTAGTAATCATACCCCAGGTCCTGAATGAAAGCACAAAGCAGCACACTCAGTGCCAGACTCTGTTTCTGCTTCTGGCCTCCCAGCAGGCCCCCTCCACAGAGGGGAGAGTTGGATGGCCAGCGGAGAGCCTCTGGCACCAGTGTGGGGGGAAAGCGCCTTCTGCTCTCTCCTGTGTTTAATAGGTCTTTGCTGAGTGTGCAGAATCAGGCACCACACGGAAGAGCCCAGCAAGAGGTGCGTCCAGGCCCCAGGAGCCCTCTACCGGGAGTCTAGGCCACCAGCATTGAATACCACTCTTGGCCGTGGTCATTCTTTTTTAGCAACTCTCAAAGTTGCCTATGGTCCCAGAGTGCAGTTAAATCATGTAAATAAAAAACCCCTTAGGTTTGCCAAGTTCTTCAGAGTTGACAAATCTCCTTTGCAGAATTGTTCTCAATGAGGCACTCATGATAAGTAGCAATGATATTATTATTACCATTTCATAGATTCAAAAAAATCGAGGCCCAGGGGCACCTGGTTGGCTCAGTAGGTAGAGTATGTGGCTCTTGATCTTGGGATCATGAGTTCGAGCCCCATGTTGGGTGTAGAGATTACTTAAATAAATAAACTTAAAAAAAAAAAATCAAGGTCCACAAAAGTTGAATGACAAGATCAAGATGCAACAGATGAAAAATGCCAGGACTTAGCCCAGGTTTTTTGGTTCTGAGTGGTGAGATACTAGGACTGATAAGAACCAGAAAAAGGAATTGATGAAAGGCATAAGATCACCTTCTCTCAATTCAAAATGAGATGAAGAGCCCCAAGTGCAGTCCTGCCCAGGAACAGGGGAATGGCCAGAGGGCTTTTCAAATCCCGTCCAGCTTCTGGGTTTAAACTCAGAGACATGAAGACACCCAGAGCAAGAGTTGGCAATCCAAGTCTACTTGGGCTCGGAAGATGTCCTCAGACCAGAGTCCTTAAGCAAACTCCAACGGGAGGTGATGACTGAGGAGGTGGAGCTGGGAGGGGCAGGGGGTATTTTCTGCACCTTTTCTTTAAAACGGGAATATGAATGGGGCGCCTGGGTGGCTCAGTTGGTTAAGCGTTTAACTTTTGATTTCAGCTCAAGTCATGGTCTCAGGGCCATGAGATCGAGCCCCGCATCAGGCTCCGCGCTGGGCATGAAGCCTGCTTAAGGTTGTCTCGCTCTCTCTCTCTCCCTCTCTGTCTCCCTCTGCCCCTCCCTGCCTCGCTTGCGCTCTCTTGCTCTCTCTTTCTCTCAAAAAATAAAATAAAATAAAATGGGACTATTAATTCAGCCCAGGGACACTCACAGGATGAGCTCTGATCAAGGTGCCAATAAAGAACAGAGAAAAGCCCATCATTGAGTTGCAAGGGGCAAGGCCCACCCAGGGGTAGTCATGATGCAGTTTCATGTCCTGTCCACTCCAGCATCTGATGACCTGATGACCATTAGGATCTATTTTTTTTTTTTACCTCACTCCCTCTCTTTTATTATTTTAATGTGATATTTGATAGATGCAAAAGAGTTGATAACTAATATGTAAGTAAGAAAGCACAATAATGAACGCCCATAAGCCCACCATGAATGCAGGGTTGGCTAGAACACTGCCAACAGCCTAGCACCCACCTTTGTGCTCCTCTCCATCTCAGCTCAGATGAGCTCCTCCTCATCTCAAGGTAAGCTTCACCTTGAATTTTGAGTAATGTCATTGCCTTGCTTTTAACATGTAGGTTTATCATATTTGCATTTATTGCTAAACGATGTATGGTATAGTTTTTGAGCTTTATAATAATAGTATCATACTGTATGTGCTTCTCTGGGATGCTTTTTTTCCACTCCACTCTGGGTCTCCAGGAGTGGGAGAGAAGAATGTGGATTAGGGGGTAGGCAAAACTGGGCTGAATCTAGATCTCAAGTGCTCAAGCTGTGTGACTGCATGCAAATTTCTTAACTCTGTTGAGTCTCAGCTTCCTCATCTGTATAAATGGGGCTCTTGTTCCCCTTATAAGGTTATGAAGAGGGTATAGTCAAAGCCTGTATGTGAAGTGTTCCTCTTGCAGAACAGGTTTTTAAAAATTACTATGAGCTTCTGTTGTTTACTTTTTCTCTTGTTTTTCTTCTAGCTCAGGGGTGGAGATCACTGATCCACAGGGGGAAAAATCCTTACAAAATTACTTCCTCCTCGATAATACAATCAACTGTTTCTTAGATTAAGAACTGGGAACATGAATTTTATTCAGTAAGTGAAGACATTACTAAAATATGTACTTCAGCTATATACTATGACTTGCAATTAGATGGAGGGGGAGAGAAAAAGAGAACTAGGGGGAGAATGGGAAACGCAGGAGGAGAGAAACTATGAGTGCTAGGTCACCAACTGTGTTTTTGCTTTTTGAAAAGACAGTTACCCATTGTTCACCACTCTTCAATTGCTCCGATCCCTAAGCCCATCAAGGTTTGCTTAGAATGGGATCCTCTCAGCCGACCACTGAAGAAGACATTATTCTTTGGCGTCCAGCTGCAGCAGACAGAACAATGTCGGGATGACATCGAGCTGGGAACCAGATGGAAAGAAAGTTCTACAGGCCAGTGCCAGATAAAATTCCTTGTGATATCTCAGTCCTTAGTTGAGCTCTTTTCACATATACCTACTTTGATTGTCTGTAGAGCATTGGGCTTGACTTTTCTTTCACAGAGATTTTGTGGTTCACCTCTTATGACATGGTCTTCATTTGCTTCCAAAATAGGGTTTTCACCAAATAAATATGTGAGTAGAAAAGGCAAATGCAATCTAAGATCTGGAGTCGGAAAGGCTGGTGAGACTGACATTAAAACACAGTGCTCTAAAATATTTATGTGTGCATTTGTGAAATATGAATGCAGCATCCCGCAAACACACAGGCAAACACCCCGGGGCAGGGCTCCCTCAGATCTCTTTGAAGACTTGCCTTTTTAACTGATCACAGCTTTCATCACTGGAATATTCCATTAACCTCAGAGTACACTGTGGTCTCTTTCAGCCTTGAAGTGTCAGCGGGCCAACACAGCCTTCTTCAGAGCCAACCCTACATACCTGGTTCAGCTGCCCCCCTCGTCGTCACACCTGGGGGGCACCAGCCATCCGCCAGCAGAGAGGCTGCAGGGACTGAGCCTTTCTATGGGAGAGGCATGGGCGCCTGGCTTCTTCTGGCTGCTGGCCCTCAAAGGCATCCTCAAAGTCCCACCTCTGTTCACTGCCTGGCCCTGTGCTTCCCAAGGGATTTGGGAGACCTAGTAGGTGCCATCAAACACCAGAGAGCCGGGCTGAGGGGACTCGGTCAGTGGAGCTTGATTGATACAAGTCTGGATGAGAAGCCTAGGAGGAATAGTCTGTGGGCAGGGGGGAGTCCCGGACTGTGGACCCCTTCAGGGTAGGCGCCATGTCTGTCCTGTTCACTCTCCTAAACCCAGCATCTAGAACACTGCGAGGCACATACTAGTTCCCTGACTGACTCGCAGCCCATGGAGGTAGACCGATGTCCCCACTCCTCAACAGAGTTCCTTTACTGTGAAAAGGTGGACAGAAGCACGTGTGACAATGTCATCCATTTCCAGGAATGAAGTACAAGGCAGGGCGCAGTAAAGGACTGATGAGAACATGTTTAAAATGAAGCAAAGTGAAAAGTTCATCTGCTTCACTGAGGGTCTACATAGTTCACCAGACTGAAGAAAGGAGCACTGTGCTAGGAGGCAGGAAGTCTGGGCTTTCATCAGACATTTTCACAAATGTGCTGTGTGACACAGAACGAGTCACTTCCTCTCTCCAGGCTTCAATTTCCTCTTCAGTCAAACGTAGCAGTTGGGCCACACAAACTCCAAAAGGCTAACTCTATGCTCATGGTTGGAAACTCACGGCTGGGTTTGTCAACGCCGGTCACTGCTCTGCTCCCCAGCAAGAGGGCAGTCCCCTCTCCTCTACCACACGTCACTTCCCAGGAGCTCCCAGTGAGCCCCTGTTCCAGAACATTCCCCGCTGACGGATGAGCCCCATCACAGCCGAGAGCCCCTCACAGGCCCTGGGGCCCTGGACCTGGTTCCCAGACTCAACTGTCCTCCAGAGGCTGCAGTGAGGCAGAGAGCTGGTTCTGCCTGAGAACAAGGACACCCAGGAACCACAGGTCAGCTGCAGAGCTTCCTCAACACACTGACAGCTCCTCTCCCTTTCTGCCTGGGAGCTTTTCTGAAACTGGGCTGCCTTTCTGTTCCCCTGGGGCCATTTTGCTCTGGATCCATGCACTGACTGAAAGCAGTGTGGCCCACTCCCTCACAGGATGTGCTTCAAACCTGCTGCTGACTCAGCCTCCCTTTCTCCCCAGGCCTTTTCTTTTCGGCCCTTTTTCCTCCCCACCTCTCTTCTTCCTGGCTCACTTTCCCCTCACGCACTTTCCAAGACTTCCCCTTTCTTCCCACCTCTTCCCACGTACTTTCTCAGTCTCAGTGCCTCACCCTGACCTCTGGCTTCTAAAGACCTTCTCTTGGGCTTCTGGTCAGCGTCACCATTCTTTTGGCCTGGAAAGCAGGGCCCAGATTTCTACGTCATTAAGCCTCCCTTACTTCCAGGTCCATGTAACCCATCTCTTTTTCCTGTCCTTTCTCCCTGTGGGTCCTTCTTTGCCCTTCTTCATCCACATCTTTCAAGAGTCCCCTGCCCCGGGCGTCTGGATGGCTCAGTCAGTTAAGTGTCTGCCTTTAGCTCAGGTCATGATTTTGGGGTCCTGGAATCGAGCCCCATGTTGGGCTTCCTGCTCGATGGAGAGTCTGCTTTTCCCTCTCCTTCTGCTTTTCCCCCTCCCTCCCTCACTTGTGCTCTCTCTCTTCTCTCAAATAAATAAATTAAACCTTTAAAAAAAAAAAGTCCCCTGCCCCATCTTGGCCATGGTTGGCAAACATATTTGTTTTCTAGGGCCGCCCTAACAAAGTAGCACAGACAGGTGGCTTAAACAACAGGAATTTATTTTCTCATAGCTCTTGAGGCCATTAGCCTGAGACCGAGGTATTGGCAGGGTTGGTTTCTTCTAAGGCCTCTCTCCTTACCTTGTAGATGCCTGTCTTCTCTCTGTGTCTTCACACGGTCTTTCTTTGAGGTCCTATCTCCTCTTCTTGTAAGGACACCAGCACATTGGATTGGGGCCCACCCCAATGACCTCATTTTAACTTAATTACCTCTTTAAAGACCCTTACTCCTAATATAGTCATATTCTGTGGTACCAGGGGTTGGGAGACACAATGGAGCCCCTACCAGCAGGGGTGATGGTAATAGTGGGGGGGGGGGCACAGGCATTATATGCTGTGTCTGTGCTGACTGGGGGGCGGAAAACCTTTAGGGAAGGATGTAGAAGGCAGGTGCCCTATAGTCCAGAGGGGATGGTTCACTGTGACCTTCTGAGACACCCTCCACTCAGCACCCCAACCCTGGGTGCTCGCCCAGAGTCAGGCACCTGAGCTAAAGAAAACCAGATGGGGATAGCCCTAGAAGAAGCCAAGCATCAGGTAAATCAGAAGTTTAATAAAAGTGAAAAAAAATTACAATACAGTGGGTTACTTTAGAAGGCCTAATATGTTGGTCAGCCCAACATGCTGACTCCATGTGGGTTCTGGGAGGTCACAGGATTGGTCCTTCACACCCTAAGATTCACTTTTCTCACTTGTCTTGTTCCCATGGGGGAGGCCTCTGTCTTTCTGGTGTAATTTTCGACCAGGCTAGTTCTGAGCTTCCTCATCCCGTGAGGAAACCTGCCCGAGTCTGACCTTCCCCCATGATGATGATGTTCATTGACATCATTTTCTCAAGTCCACACCTCACCCGAGGTTCTGAGGTTGGCAGACAGGTGAAAGCCCATTTTATGGAGAATAAGAGCTTTGAGGATGTCAGGGGGCCTCCTCCGTAGGAGACGGCCACAGCTCCCAGGGGCTCCCTGCTCCTCTGTAAGTGCTTCTGAACCCTGCAGGCTTATCTGTCTCGCAAAGCGTTCAGGGATGCAGAATGCCTGGGTGCTGGTGACGAGTGGGGACCCGGAGTCTGTGCAGAGACAACCAGCCCACCTACGAGGTGCTGCTCCTCCTCCGTGGGTGGATAGCTTTCCTCTTGGCGATGTCCTCCTCTGTGTCACTCTCACAATTCCTCTGGAAAAAAAAAAAGAGGCCCAGGGCAAGAGGGTCACGAGAGGCCAGCGATGGGGTTGTGCTGGGCAGCCTGGTTGATACTGGGCCAAGGGGCCTGCAAGCCGGGGAGGTGGGCATTGAGGTGAAGGCTGTTGCTCCGTCTAGAGTCTGGGGGTGGGGTGGGTGGGGTGGGGAGGGACCAACTGCCTTGAGGCCTCCTTCCCAGGAGGAAGGAAAACAGGCAGCGCATCTGGGAAAAACCAGGCACCAGGAGAAGCCAAATCATAATAATAATGAAGATGGTATCTGGTGCTCTTTGTAGCTGCCATGTAACCAAGACCACTTGGGTAAGTGTTCAGGTTCTCCTGAACTCAGCCTGGAGAGGATGGGGGGCAGGGGTGAGCCACAGGGACCTCCCCAACCTCTGATGGCCACTGCTCCATACCCCCTCTGCTCTGACTGGCTTAGGCTGCATCTTTGGCTTTTGGGCTCCATCTTTATGAAAAAGGAAAAGAGTAAAGGGCATTCCATGGCTCAACCAGAGTCAGGGCAACCATCCTGGAGGTCACAGTGCCTTTTTTATTCAGGCCACATCAGTCTAATCAAATTATTTTTTAAAGATTTTATTTATTTATTTGTCAGAGAGAGAGCACAAGCAGGGGGAGCAGCAGGCCGAGGGAGAAGCAGGCTCCCTGCTGAGCAGGGAGCCGGATACAGGACCTGAGCCACCAGGCGACCCCAGTCTAATCAAATTATTAAAATTTATTAAAAGAGGTACTAATTCAGAAAGACTTCAGTGCGTCATAAATAATCTGTTCTTGGATGTTCAATTTTAAGGCTGCCTGAACAAAAGGACCTATTATTATTATTATTATTATTAAAGGAAATTCCCTTTGAGAAAACTGTATAATAGATGTCTGGGACCCAAGCCTTCCTTTTCCACTTGTAGAATGAGCCATTGAGCTGATGGCACTGAGTGGGCTATTTTTAAATGTGTGCACAAGGACAAAAATTAAGAAAGAAATTTACATTCTTTCCAATTATTCTCCAGTCCTGTCTCCCCATGGTCTCCATCATATGAGAACAAGTCACTTGCCATATGCCTTGACAGAGCCTTCTCTCTCTCCTTGCCTGGCTTGAGCCAGTTGGAAATCCAAGGTCAAGATTAACTTTAGCCAGGGGCGCCTGGGTGGCTCAGTCTTTAAGCGTCTGCCTTCGGCTCAGGTCCATGATCCCAGGGTCCTGGAATTGAGCCCCGCATCAGGCTCCCTGCTAGGCCGGAAGCCTGCTTCTCCCTCTCCCACTCCCCCTGCTTGTGTTCCCTCTCTAGCTGTCTCTCTCTCTCTCTGTCAAATAAATAAATGAAATCTTAAAAAAAAAAAAACCTCCAGCTCTGCTGAATAGCCACTTTTTAGCATGAGTCAGAGCCAAACAATGAAAAAGTAAGCTGGGGGAAATATGCCTGTCATTAACGGGGATTTTCAGAGGGAAAGTCCAGTCCCCTTGAATAGCAGATGAGGAGAGCAGTCAGAGAAGGGACATGGCTTTGCCAAAGCCACACAGTTGCTTAGGGCCTCTGGTGCCATAAACCCTCAAATCAAGAGCAAGAATCAAGAGCTTCGGCTGAAGAAAGTGGACCCCAGGATGTGGCGCGGAGGGAGGTCCTGGGATGCAGCCCAAGAGCTGTGGGTCCTGGGGTGCTGTTCAGGGCTGACGGCCCCATCCGTCCCAGGCAGCTGCCCTTCCTGTGCCATCCCAGACACTTCTGGGGCCTCCCCACATTTGATATGCAGCAGGGAGCATCTGTCCCGGGCACCTCTACGAGCAGAAATACTAACTGCATTCTGAAGCACTTGGCACTGCATTTTAGTCTATGGGGAGATTTTATACAATAATAACTGCTAATACACACTGAGCACTTCTAATGACAGGCTCTAAGGTTATGTCATCATTTAATCCTCGTCACTACTCTATGAGGTAGGAACTGTTGTTAACCCCATTTTACACAGGACAGCATTTTGGCACAGAGAGGTTAAGTAATTTCCTCAAGGTCACACAGCTAGTAAGTGGCCGATATGAATTCTGAAAGTCTGGTTCCAGAGGCCACACTCCTGAGTAAGTTCCTCATTTTAAATGTACATCAACAGTAACAAGCTAGTCAAATATCCTCTAAGTATTATTGTTGTTGTTGTTGTTATTGTTATTGATGGCAATCTAAAGCAAAACAGAAATGGAAAAATTGAAAAACGAGTATTAAGCTCTCATTCTACAGTAGATCTTCGGATTATCAGGAATACATTTTGGATTGACTGTGGTAGCCGTGTTATTCAGAGCCCTCAAGGACCCTAGCAGGCTGCAAGTCCTCAGGGAAAAGACCGGGGCAGCGAAGCGGCAGCAGCCGTCCCTTTGAAAGCCCACCAGGAAAGGATTCAAGATCCTCCAGAAGCCCATGCTGCCCCATCGGAGTGCTCCCCTCCCGGCACCACCCCAGCGGCCCCCCCCAAATGTGCAACCTCTGCCGATCACGCAGCACAGAGGACAGGACGAGCAGAACCGGTGAGAAACAGTTAGCACCCACCTGCTCCCTTCCATCCCCGAGCTCCAGGCCACCCCAGAATCCTGCCCAAGAAGAGAACGCTGCATTTACCTACCAGGTCCTCCTCTGGCCTCAGGTGCACCTTCTTCATCAGGGAGCGGGTAAGGTGGTTACACAAGGAGACAATGCTGAAGGAGAGCTGAGGGAGAGAGAAAAGGGGCTGCCAGGTGAGACTGTGCACAGAGACCCGCCGGGGCCCCCTGCTCCCCACCCCAAACGTTGACACACCTTCCATCGCCTGCGGACATATTGCTTCTTTAAATTCTCCAGGTTGACCACAGACTCCCTGCGGACCAGGGCTTGCTGGTTGTCCACCGGCTGGGAGATAAAGCAGAGCTTGGTGGCTGACACTGGGCTTGGGTCGGCAGCCACCCACCCTCCTTCAAACCCCCAGCCACATGCTGTCCCTAGCCTGACTCTGGCACCTCCTCATAGGGCAGGGCATGCAGAGGGCCATCGCATTGAGGCCAATGGTTACAGATTTCTCAGCTTTCAGGAGATGCCCCTGGTGCCATTATATTAGAACACAGCCAGACACACACTCTGGCTGGGCTGGAGACTCGTCCCCCCAGAGGGGAAGAATGGGAGGCAGAGCCTTCAATCACGGCTTGCTTTGGGGAAGGGTCATTGGACAGCAGTCTAGGATGCCCACTGTGGCTGGGCTGGTACTGGGCTTAGCAAAACAGAGGGCAAATAGAACATTAGGACTCCGTTCAAAAGTAAATTGAAGGAGGGGCACCTGGGTGGCTCAGTTGGTTAAGCAACTGCCTTCGGCTCAGGTCATGATCCTGGAGTCCTGGGATCGAGTCCCGCATCGGGCTCCCTGCTCAGCGAGGAGCCTGCTTCTCCCTCTGACCCTCCCCCTCTCATGTACTCTCTCTCATTCTCACTCTCTCAAATAAATAAATAAATCTTTAAAAAAAAAAAAAGTAAATTGAAGGAAATGGGGGCTTCAGTGGAGAGGGAGAGGAAATGGGATGTATAGTTGCCTTTCACAGCCTGGCAGTTAAAGCTCAGCTTAAATCCTGACTTCTTCAACAAGCTGGCCTAGCTTCACTAAGCCTCAGTTTTCTCATCTGTATTATGGGGATAATAGCTTTATTATGGCATAATTGACATATAAAAAAACTGGACATGTTTAATGTAAACAATTTGATGAGTCCATTCCCCCTTGAATTCCTCCCTTTCTGTAAAACAAAGTTTTCCTAGATCAAAAGATAGATTTCAGAGGTTCTTTGAACCCCCTGAAATGGTTTGCAAGTTTTAGTGTGCAAACTTGTACATGAATGTTCAAAGCAGCATTGTTCATAATAGCCAAAAAGTAGACACAACTGAAATGTTTATCACCTGATGAGTGAATAAACAAACTTCTCTACAATGGAACATAATTCAGAAATATTATCCACAATATAGTTGAGCCTTCAACAATGCAGGGGTTAGGGCACTGAACCCCTACACAGTCAAAAACCCACATATAACTTTTGACTCCCCCAAAACTTAACAACTAACAGCCTGCTGTTGACCAGAAGCCCTACTGATAACATAAACAGTCGACTGACACATATTTTGTATGTGATATGTTTTACGTACTGTATTCTTACAATAAAGCAAGCTAGAGAGAATAAAGTGTTGAGAAAATTTTAAGGATGAGAAAATACATTCACAGTGCTGTACTGTATTTATAAAAAAATAATCCCCAGAAAGTGGACCCCCACAGTTCAAACCTGGGTTGTTCAAGGGTCCACTGTACTGACAGATACTACAATGTGGATGAACCCTGAAAACATTATGTTGAGTGAAAGAATCCAGACACAAAAGGCCACATATGGTATGATTCTATTTACATAAAATGCCCAGAATAGGCAAATTGATAGAGACAGAAATGAGATTGGTGGTTGCCAGGGCTAGAGGGGGGTGGGGGCCGAGAGAGGACTCTGAGAGGGTATGCGGTTTTTTTTGGATTGACAAAATGTCCCGGAGTTAGATGGTGGTGATTGTTGCACAACCTTGTGAAGATACTAAAGACTACTGAACTGTATTCTTTTAAATGGGGAATTTTATGGTATGTGATTTATATCTCAATAAAAAATTTAATTTAATGGGTGTGTACACATATACATTTCTTCCAAAGAGAGCTGATAGATTTCATCCATTCTCAGAGAACTCTGTGACCTCAAGAAAATGAACTGCCAGGGATGACCCATACAGTCCCACCCAGCTTGATTTTTCTCTCTGCTCTCACAGCCTCCTCACAGCAATGCCTCATTTGGCTCCTCAGTGAATGCTGAGTGACGTCGCTCGTGGGTTCCTGAGAGCTGGTCTTGTCTCCCCTCCACGCTTGGAGCCCTCCTCCATTCTTGCTGGTTTTTCATCATGGCGCTTGGCACGGGGAAGCCGGCACATAGGGCTGGCCCACACTGCTGGGGACCTAAAATCTCCCGGCAGGAGGCGCACTTTCCATGCCCACCCCAGCCCCTGTGCTCCCGGAAGGCCCCTGTGTGTTTCAAAGCCCAGTTCAAACATGACCTTCTCCAAGACAGCTTCCGAAAGGCAGTGACTCTCTCCCTGCCAGGACCGAAACCTCAGTATTTCTCACCAACCTCGGCCAGCTCTGCAGTGGGGCCGTCTCACTAGTGAAAAACAACTTGAGGGCACAGAAAGAATTTTCTTCAGGGTTTTGTCAGTGTCCTCTGCCCCACCTCCTCCCCACCCAGAGCAGACACCGGTGGGTGCTTAACAGCTATAATGTTAGTTTCCCCGAGTTGCAGAAGAGACACACTGGAATGAAATCCCCGGACCCGGGGACCTGCTCACTCCTGCCAATGACAGGCCCGGGGTTCTGGATCAGCAGCCGTGACACCATGGCTCCCCAGGGCTCTGCCTGGGGTCAAAAGAGCTCTGTGGGGGTCAAGGAGCAGGGAGGAAAGTGCACATACCCTCGACACTGGAGGGGGGGGTGAGAAAGCCAGGGGCTGTTCACTCTCCCAAACTAAAACACTCTTTGGGCCAGAGACTGAGGGGGAAGGAGGGGAGGGGGAAGGAGGAAGACAGAGAGGGAAGAGAAGAGGATGAGGCCGCTGAGGGGACCATCCGGCTAAGCTCTCCTAGCTCTTTCCTTCACCGCCTCTCACCTCCTCTGTCACACCGGCAAGCCCAGCCCTGGGTCTAGGTCTCACCCAAGGGGAGACACAAAAGAGGGCAGAGCCTGACTTTAACTGGTATCAAAGCCTTCCAGCAGCTTCCCGGCACCCTTGATGGAACACAACATGCTCACCAAGCCCCCCAAGGCCTGTACCATCTGGGTCCTGCTCCACCCTGATTTCCTCTTCCCTCTCTCCTTTCTGTTGCTGTGGCTCCTACAGTCTGCTTGCTGGCTCAGGAACCCAAAATCTCAGGGTCTTTGCTCTTGCTCCTTCATATATTCACTTTGTCACTTTGTTCAGTCTTTGCTTTGCTCAAATATCACTTCCTCAGGAAGCCTTCCTCGACTTCTCTATATAAAATAGCACCCCAACTGCCCCATACAATGCACTGTGCCTGCACCCTACTTCTTCATGACAGGTATCACTACCTGACATTTTATTCTGTATTTGTTTTTTGTTACTCTCCCTCTCCCGCACCTCCCAGCAACGAGTGTCTCCTTTCCAGGGTGATTTCCTGCCTCCCCAACCCACAGAACATTTCTACCACTAACCTCACTGATGTCTGCATTCACTTTGGAGCCTAAGCCCTGCAGGGGACACTTGTACTTCACTTGGAGAGTTTGATGAGGTGGGATCAGCAGACGCTGGGAGGGAAGGGACCTCTTTTTATCCACTTACTGATTGGCACTCTTGCCAGAAGAGAGAGGCCCGAACCCCATGGCTGGAAAGTCAACATGCAGTTAGGGGAATCCCATTAATAAGAATCCTACCTTCCAACTGGTCCAGCAGTACCAGCCATGGAGCAGAGGGGCCCAACCAAAATATGAGGGGGGACCATTCCCAGAAGCCATTAATGGGAAGTGACGCAATTGCTTCTAGGGCCCTGTCTATGTGCTACACAAAACAGCATGAACTCTGAGAAGGGGGCCACCCAGGCATAAATCTGTCAGGCTGGCCTTTCCTAATCAATGGGTCTCCTTGGTTGCCAAGAGGCTCACCACTTGCTGACACCACCATCTAATCCTTGAAAGTCAGAGACATAAATTCTGCAGTGAAATCTGTTCCCAGAAGGAATGTGGCTCCAACACTTTTGACTAAATTAGGGGTGTCAGGGGGGTGGGGCTGTGTTCTGCCTTTTCTTGGCCCTCCCCTCTCTGCGAACACAAGTACCCACCTTCCAGCCTGAGGTCCTTTGGCCAGAGTATGGGCAATTCTGACCAGGCTCCCAGGAGCACGTTTAGTGTCTCGGAAAAATGTCGGGAAAGGAGGCAAGAAGACAGAACGCTGTGGCTGAAGTCAGGTTTTTTTTATGGAGATGCAAATGGCCTTGACAAAGTCCAGCAGGGTGTGCTGGGTCAGCACTGACGCCCAGAGAGCAGAGAGTTGGAACAGCAGCTACCCCCCGGGCACAAAAAAGGAACTCTCTTTATAAGAAGAGGCACTCCAGATTTTCTCTCAATACCAGGCCTCCTCTAGAAACTGCAAACAGATTGCAACTTTTCAAATCTCCATCTGTGCCATTTCTCCAGCCCCATCCTCCATGGAAAGTCAGGGACACCTGAACACCCACTTCCATCTCCAGCCTGGGTCTGTCTGTCTCCAGCCCCACCAATCTCCCTTAATCCAGTCTCTCTATAGGTGGCACCTCCAACTCTCCCTTTTGATGGCTTCACTTCCTAGTCTTCCCAGGAAAGGAGCACATGAGGCTTATGAGGACCTGAGTGTCTGCCTCCTTATACATGGGTGGGGAGATCTGTGGAGAGACTGCGTCTCTGCAGGTCGTCCTGCACATAGAAGAAGGCAATGGAAAGGAGTGGGATGCCCCCTTTCCTTGCCTGACCTGGTCTCACTTTCCTGAGTTAGGTCTCCGCACTTTTAATCCTCTTTCCAGGACCTTCAGTTTTCTGAGCAATTTTTTGTCCCCAGGAAAAGTTTCCAAAGCTCTCCCTCATGTACCGGTATGGAAGACAGGAGACCTGAGACGTCACAACCAAATGCCACGCATGGACTGTGTTTAGATCCTGATTTGAACAAACCACCCCCAACAGGACAACCTGGAGAAAAGTGGAGACACGGGAGTATGGAATATGTATCCACATGATATTAAGGAATGATTCTTGGTTTTGTCAGGTGTGATGATGGTACAGGAGTAGTATTAAAAATAAAGTGCTTAGAAATACATGCTGAAGAATTTATGAGTGAAATAAGTCTAAAGTTTGCTTTAAAATACTCCGGAAACAGCGGTGGTGCAGGTGCAGGTGAGATTATGGGCCATAACTTGCTCACTGTTGCAGCTGGGTAAGAGGCATATGGAATTCACTATACCATTCTGGGTATTTGTGAAAATTTCCCACAACAAAAAGTTCAAAGCGAAAACACCCCCTAAATTCCTGTAAAGCTCCTCTTTTATCTCCGTTTAACAGGTCCAGGCTCCTGGCCCTAATCTGGGCTCATGCCCACCCCTCCAAATTCTACATGGCACCTTCTCAGGCTACAGCTTGGGAAGGAGGTGTTGGAGGGGGGGACCCTCCCTGAGAACGTTTCTGCCCCCTGCTGACCCTCTGACCCTTTCTCAGTCCAAATTGATCTCTCTCGTTTTTTGGAATATTGGGTATCTCTGTTTTATCACTCAGCATGGCCTTTCCCATCTCCCAGTTCAGGGGCAGGGGGTGGTTCCCATCTGTCGCAGACACTGAGTCTTTTATTCAGGGGTTGTCTTGTCCTTATCTGTCACCTCCCTTCAGAGCCAGAGCACAATCAGTGTTTGTCCAAATGAACTGGTCCCTTCTGCTCCTCAAATATGCCCACTGCTGGGTCTCCTCCACAGGGCAAAGAATCTTCTCCACAGGCCAAGAGTTTCACAGACAAAGGAGAAAAGGCCATTCAGTGCCACAGACCTTTCCAGAGGCTGACAGTGGGGTTGGTGGCTGGGCACACAGCCACCTCCCACACGGGCTGGGTGCCCTGCCTGTCAGAGCGAGGTGGGGGGCCGCCATCTTCATGATCACCTGTGGGGGAGGGTGGGCAGTGCGGGGAGAGGGCTCGCGGGGGAGACTGACTTCTCCTGCCATTATCACTCTGCCCCGTCCCTTCACTGCCGGCCCCCTCACCGGTTACCAGGCTCTCTCCACCTTTCCTCCCGCAAAGCTGAGCTATCACATGCCATGTGCATCTGCCTCAGAGGGGGGACAGGCTGCTGCCTTCCCCAGATGCTGACTCTCCATCTTCCTTGGGAATCCGTAATCAGGAAGATGTCACACACTCAGCCTCCCCGACAGCCCAGGGTGGCATTTGCACAGAGCAGACGCCAACCTCTCGATACGTGGTGAATGAAAACTCTTTCTTTGTGGCTGATGTGGCCTGGCAGCGCCCCCCAGGCCTTCCTCCCTCTAGGTACCAGTGAAACATTCCCCTCCTGACACCCCATCTGGCCACTGTCAGCCCCGCCCTGCCCTTGACTCCACGGTTACGACACCAGCTATGCGCATGTGGCGGGGAATCCAGCGGATCCTCCAGCTGGGCGTTCCACGGGCCTCCTTGGGCTCTCCCCTTGGCATCAAGTTCTGATGCCAAAGGGTGACAGGAGTTGGACCGGCCAAGTGACAGAGGAAGGTCACAGCCTCCTCTAATTTCCCTGAAAGACTTGGGGGCACTTCTCAGTTCATTTGTGTTCAGAAGCTCTTAGGTACAGAAAAGGGTCTGCTTAGAAAACATCTAAATAATAAATAGTTACCAATGACAGGACATGAACACAGAAAGGATGATTCCACGACTGGGAGGAAAACCACTTATGGTTCTGACCCCAGCTCTGGGGATGACCAGCTGCATGACTCCAGCCGGGTCTTGTCCTGTCAAATGCTGTAAAAAGAGAGTGTCTGGTGGTTCGCCTCTCAGTACCTCCCAGCACGAACGGTGAGTGGCCAGTGCCATGATTCTGGACTAACCGCTTTCCCCTCCCTGTTCCCAGTGTCCTTAATTCAAATCAGCACCGTCTTACTCCTGTAGTGCCTTTTATCTCGAGCTTCACAAGAAAGTTTAACCTGAGTTACTCAGCTGGGGGCTTCCTTTCTTTAGGAGATCTGGTTGTATGAGCTCAAGGTCTACTGACATGGCCAAAGGGCGAGTAAGTTCTTGGAGAGACTGGAGACAGGTCACCTGTAGCCAGTCTCCCAGGCAGGGCACAGGAAACAGGGCTTCGCTATCTTCCATTTCCGATTCCAAATGCACATACTTTTGGATCTCTGAAATCAGGACTTCTCTTCTAACCAACGGCATCATATCATTACAGTGGGTCTGAAGTGAAGACAGGTGCTCCAGGAGATGACCACACTGCTTCTGTCGGACATTGGGGGCCACCCAACCTCAGACCGTGTGACATTAGATTCTCTGCTTGAGGTTCGTTCGGATCACACAGATTGGGCAAATACAGAAAGCACACCTGCGTGAGTACCACCCACCTGGGGCTCCTCTTCTCAGGGGAGGATTTTTCATTCCTCCATCTAGCATTAAGGATGAAACACACGTTTCCTTGCTTTCCCTTTTTTGCACGATGGATTTATTTCTTGGTTGCCTTCTCAGTGAAGGTGTCTCAGCTTTGGGGTGGGGGGAGGGGAGGCAGTCTCCTACCTCACTTGGCTTTTTTCTTTCCTATTTTTGGTATCTGAAATAACAATGCATCATATATTTGATGAAAATATGGCTTCTTATATTTGATAGAAACCGTTTCTGTTACAAATATTATGTATGATATTTGAGATGATCTGGCAGGATAATGGAAAAGGAGGTAGGTTTGCATGGGGTCAAAATCTCATGTCTTGTCCCAAACCACTTGCCATCTGTGCTGCTCACTGGCCATGCCCTCCCCTGCCCAGCAGCGCAGGCAGCTGACTAGCCTGGGATCCATCATGGCTCCCCATGATTCTTGGGATGACGGCAGAGCTCTTTAATATGGCAAAGTACCACTGGTCATGCCTCCTCTCCAGACACATCTACACCATATACCCACTTTATCCTCTCCCTTCCAGCTTCCGTGCCCCCTCCACCACCGAGCCCTAGCCCTGACAGCTCTGTCGGGAACACTTCTTTCTCCCTGGTTTGCTTTGCGGACCTCGCCTCCAGCATCACCACCTCAGGGAAGCCTTCCCCGACTAGATCAAACCTCTGCTGCCAGCTACACACTTCTCTTCCGTAGCATGTGTTCCACCTGCACTTCTGTACTTGTAGAATGTTCTAGATTAATGTTGGAATCCTTTTCCTGACTGTGAACTCCATGAAGGCAGGAAACAAGCCTGTTTTCACTCAACATTGTATCCCCAGTGCCAACCCGACCGCCCGGCAGTTGGCAGGTGCTCAAACATTATTTGTCAATAGATGGATGGGTGAGTCTGGGTATCTCTGCCCTGTAAGCAGAGAGTAAACTCCTGGAGCTGAGGCAGTTAGGGGAAGCAAGAAAGAGCAACAGACGTATCATCAGAAGGGCGCCACTTTTACCACAACCGTGGCCTTGGGCAAATCACAACCTCTCTGTTTCCGCATCTCCAAACTGGGAATAACACCAACCCTGCCTATCAGACAAGGGTGTTTTGTGAGTCTGTGAAGTCACTTTGAAATGATACCATCTGGTCCCTCACCCCAAGCTTCTAGCCTAGTGCTGGGCCCACACTCCACCACGCTCTGTCCATATGAGCTGGCTGACTGGCCCCTCCAGGGAGATGACCTCACACAGTCCTCAGGGAGGTGTGCTCAAAGCTTGGCGTCAGGTGGGGACCACTGAGCCTGTGCTTCCCAGTCTTTTTTTTTTTTTTAAAGATTTTATTTATTTATTTGAGAGAGAGAATGAGAGACAGAGAGCAAGAGAGGGAAGAGGGTCAGAGGGAGAAGCAGACCCCCCGCTGAGCAGGGAGCCCGATGCGGGACTCGATCCCAGGACTCCAGGATCATGACCTGAGCCGAAGGCAGTCGCTTAACCAACTGAGCCACCCAGGCACCCTGTGCTTCCCAGTCTTAAACTCTCAGAGTTTCTCAGCCCTTTCAGGGCCCCAGTGCCCTAGGTACATAAGAAAAGGGACCTTCTTGTCGAGTTCCTTTTGGTCTTTAGTCCTAACACAAGGTTGGGGACTTTAGCCAGAAGGGGTAGAGGGGGGAAAGGGGGAGATGCTGCCCCCTTGCCTCCTGCTCTGCAAGCTGATCTTCAGACAGGGATAGGGCTAGATAGAACCCACGAACTGCACCCTTCAGGACCCACTTCTTGGGACAATCCGTCTAAAGGAATGGGGCATTCTACCTATACCTGGCAGAATACATGAACTAGATGAAGTTGCTAACTTTACCTCTGGACCTGAACTTCAACGTGAAGGTGGATATTTATAGCAAAGTCTCACTATTTCTTCCCATAGACCTCATCTGAGGGTCAGGCTTCTTAGGTTTCTGTTCCATCCATATCGACCAGCTAAGAAAGACCCTGAGTACGTTACTTCTCCTCTCTGTATCAATTTCCTCAACAGTTACATGGAAATAATAGTAACAACAATAATAATACCACCCACCTTCCTGCTCACAGAGTTCTTTAAAAGATCAAAGATGTAAGTGCTCAGTAAGTGAAAAGCCAGTGCAAATAAAAGGCAATATTTTCTCCGTGCATTTTAAATCCCTCCTTCTGTAGCAGGAAAGCACCACACTGGCTTATTGTTAAGGCAAAGATTGCCCTTTGGTCTGCAGTCCCTAAGGCACAGAGATGGGAAGTGAGATGTGAACAAATCCATTATTACAAATCAATTATCAAGCATCTTCCCAGGGCCAGCCATTCTCCCTCCAGAGAAGGGTTTGCGGAGGGGTATTCACTCGCAATTGTTTTAACAGCCTGGCTGCTCTCTGTGCCAGCCACCCTCCCAGAAACACAGGTTGGTGAGAGGAGGTGCAGAATGAATAACTAGTTAGCACCTTCCTGGTTCTGGATTCTGTGAAGGGGGTGGAAAGCTCTGCTACAGACACACCCCCGCAGGATAATTCTAGCTGATGCCCTGGCAGGGCACTCGGAAGCACGCTTCTGCAAATCATCCAGGATGCATCACCGACTAGATTCTGGTACTCAGAGCTTCAAGCCGGCCAAGACTTCCTTGCTGGCTGATCTGTCGGGCAGCTCCACTAGGGACTCCCTGGCGTCCCTGTGGAACACAGAGCCCAGGCCATCTGCGTTCCTATTCTCCAGCTGGAAGCTGCCCACCAGTTCCTGGATCCACTGTAGGTCTGCTGAGAACGCCTGCCTTAAAGCTTCAAACTGTGCCTGCAGATGGTCCAATTTCCTGGCCATGCTTCCGAGACTGGCCCCTGTGGCCCGGATGTCTTCTCGCAGGAGCTTCTTCAAGGACTCCACTTTGCGGAACTCGTACTTGAGCTGGGATAGGTCATGCCGGGCGCTCTCGCTCTCCTCTCGGTACCAAGCTTCCTTCTCGTTGTATATGGAGACCAGGGCCTCCATATCGTCCTGGATGGTGTCGTGGGTCCCTGCCAGGGCACGGCATCCCCAGTCGACCTGAGCCACGTCCTCTACTACACGGGCAAAACGCTCGAAGTTGACGTAGGTGTTATTGGGGGGCATGCTCGAATGGCATTTGAGGGTGTATTCTCTCAGGCGCTTGGTCTTCAGCTGGGGGGGCTCTGTCTTCTGCTGTTCCGGGGCTCTGACTTCTCCTTTGGACTGGTGGGTGTTTAGATAGAACAGCCAGAATTAAGTTGATGCCTGATCCGAAGGGCAGTTCAAGGTGCAGGCAGAAGGCACACATTCACTGCATGCATCAGGCCACGGGGAGGACCATGGTGGGATGAGCATCCCCACAGATGATGAAAAAGATTAAAGAGTACAGGGGTGCTGCCGGCATGCTCCCTTCAGGGTGGGGGAGGGGTCCATGGCCATTAGAGGAGGTCTCCACACGCATAGCATTTAGGGAGCTCACACGGGCAAGCAGGCTCTAGCCAGGACTCTGCAGGCATCCACTCAAAGGTAGGAGCAGACAAGGCCATGGCTGACAGAGGGGGGCTGAGGGACCTTTCTCCTTCAGGGCCGGTTGGCATCCCAGGCCTAGGCAACTCAGCACACTAAGCCTGAGAGACTCCCTCGCTCTGGGCTCTGGGCCCACTCCAAACCTAGAGGGCCCTTGGCCTTCCCCATCCTTTAATGAGCAGATGAACGTGACCTTCTCCGAAGCATTCCAGCCCTCCCTGCCCTCCATCCTCCATAGGCCCTATCCTTCCGCATCTGCATGCTCAGATCATCCTAGCCAGCCCTCTCCTTGCAATGCGGGTGAATGGGAAGTCTGGTGAGGCCCAGGGAGTACACATCTCATCAGGCAGCAGAAGTAGGGCCAGAATCCTGGTCTCCCGATTCTCACCCCACCAAAGTGTTTTGTTTTTTTGTAAGTAATCTCTACGCCCTATGTGGGGCTTGAAGGCTTGAACTCCCAACTCCAAGGTCAAGAGTCACATGCTCTGCAGCTGAGCCAGTCAGACCCCCCTCGGCAAAGTGCTTTTAACTAGCACTTTACTGTACCGTGACTAGACAGCAAGACCCTCCCCAAACCAGTGGCTGGAAGCCCAATTACGAAGCAGGTTAGGCAGGGAGTCGCCTTCGTGCCCCCATCTCCCCAGAGGGAACAGCATTGCCCTGGGGGTGGCCACCTCTCTTCCCCACCAGGCTTCCATCTCCGAGCCCTGTTCTGGTCAGAGTGTCATCCTTTACTCTGAGTGCCGAAAGTTAGAAAGAAGGAGCCTTGGTTACAGAGTTGAGGTTTTAATTGTCATTGCTTTCTCTCTACAACTTGGGAGTCCTGATTTCTGCTCTGAGAGTGACAGTGACACGTCCTCTGACAAAATACGCTTTGTAAGATGGCCCCAAAGAAAAAGGTTTCAACGGAGCTTTGTGAGGTTTTGTTTCATAAGTCACCTGAACCTGTGAAATACAAACTTAAACCTATGAACCTATTTGAACAAATCCAGACCATTTGGCACCCCCGCCCGGCTTTCATCGGTGCCCGAGGGTGGGTGTTTCTAGCAAAGGTCTTTCGGTGGGCCCTCTGCATCTGGCCACCCACCCAGACAGACTGCCGACCTGCCTGCTCACTGGCACTCCACACCATGCCCTTACCGTGATCCAGGGGTGTCTGAGAGCCTCCTGGATTGTGAGCCGTTTCCTGCAACGAGGATCAGAAAACAGTGATGATCCATGAAGACAGAAGCTGAGCGCAATGGTCTCCATTCTTACTCTTGTCAGACCCGCACTGTGGCATTCTTTGACCATTGCCATTGAACCAGAATAATGGGGATGCAGAGATGGATGGGGAACTGGCTGACGTCCCCGCATTCCAGAGAAAGTGGTCCAGGCAGGCCCCTCAGTAGAGTGACATTACGTAAACCCTCATCTTTGGTCCTGAACTTCAAGGGCCTAACGCCACACTCTATGAGAGTCATAAGTGCTCTTGTGAGCTTTAGCTCCCCACAGACCACGAAACCTCGGTGTTTTTCTATTTGCTTCCCAGATCCCTTTTCCGTCCTTCCCTGCTCTGGTAGGGACCTGACCTAGCACTGCCATTGGATGGGGAGACCAGGCCCCTGCCCTTCAGAGGACCCCATTCTGGCTCTCTTTGAAGTCTGTGGGACCCAGAGGACATGGCCTTCTAGAATCTGGAGATCTCATTCCTGTCCCATCTAGTCCATGCTCTGGGCACCCAGCACCCTAGAATCCCCGGCCTATCTCCTGCTTTGACTCTATAGCCATGGGGCTCACCCTGGGCCCCAAGAAGGGGTAGGATTAGCATGTCTCCTATTCTCCCACTTACTGGCCCCTCTGAGTCTGCCTCCCCCAACTCCCACCTGAATTGGTTTAGAAACTCTGCCACTTTCCTTTTCAAATCCTAGTTCTAGGTGCCTTTGGGACAGACCGGAAAAGATGATGTGCCCTAGAGAAACCCAGGCTGATTTTCAAACATGCATGTGTGCATACACGCGCACGCATGTGCACACATACACACAGAGCTATTTGTACTTTGGCAAGAAAGAAAGCAGAAAGACTTGAGCAAGCAAGATGAATGCCAAGTCTCAGCTAATCCACGCTTCTCAGCACCTGCCCAGATTAGGCCACAATGGTGCAGATGGCAGCCCATGGCAAAGTAAGGACAGAATGACATGTCTTTGGGAGAGGGGACAGGAGAAGGTCAGTACCCCAGAAGCCCATGCCTTTCTCTGTCATCTTACCGGGTGTCTTTAACCAGAAGCTTCCGAATGAAGTCCTTGGCGAGCTCACTGGTCTGGCTGAAGAATTCCTCGTCAAAGTTGTAACTCACTGCTGTGATATTTGTTAGCGTTTCCTGCTTCGTGTCTCCCAGGAAAGGGGATGCTCCACTTAGGCTGAGCACACAGAGAGGGAACACGTGACTGTAGGTAAGTAGACAGAGGTGGGGCTGATGGAATCAGGGAACCCTGACTCATACTGTTGCCTGGGGATGGGAGGCTCCTAGCAACACCGCCTGCCCGCCTCTGGGCAGCCAGTCAGCAGCCTTTTCAGCTAACAGTTGAATTCAATCTACTTTATGGAGCTCTTACTAAGTACATGACAGAGAGAAACTGTGTCTGCAAGGAACTTGAAGAGGAGGGGAGGAAACACAGGGACATGGCTTTTCATAATCCCAAGCAGAATAAAGCAGAATATAATGGAAGACCAGACGAAGGACTGGGGGAGCACAGGACAGAGGGGAAACCCAATGCAGGCTTCATGGGGGAGTTGACATTTGTATCAGCTGCGTCTTGAAGAATGAAGAGGCTATCAGCAGTCAGAGGAGATGAAAGGTCTTCTAGACTAAGGGAACAGCTTGCGCCAAACCTGAGAGGTGTGGGAAGAGATGGGCCATTAGGGCCTAGACAGGTGTGTCAGGTTCCCCTGCAGGGTTTGTCAAGAATGTGTCATTCAGATAGTGACTCCCAAATCTACTGTTTCCTGACTCATATTGGGATACCTCTTATGGGATACCTCTCCCTAGATGTGCCAATTGTCACTGTGCCCTAACCTCCCTCCATGAGCTCCCTGCCTTGATTAATGATGTCCCTTCACGGATGCACCCAAGCTAGAACACAGGGACCACCTCTGACTCTTCCATCCATTCCCTCACCACATCTAACCGGCCCCAAACTCTTGTTGGTTTTATTTACTAAATATCTCTTGAAGGTCATCCCCAACCCACTGCCACTTTCTTGGCAGAGTGGCAGCAAGGTGCACTGGGAAAATTTTGGTATTTCAGTCCCGGATTTGAACCCCAGCTCTGCTACTCAATAGCTGTGTGAACCTAGGTAAGTTACTCAACCTCTCTGAGCTGCAGTTTCCTTCTCTATAAAATGAAGAACATAAAAGCCTCCACCTCACGTGATTGTTGTAAAGAATAAATACATTGACAATGCTCCCTGCAATCTCGATCATTCTAAGCGCTCTGGAATTGGTGGCCATTATTTCTGTCTTTGAACCCAAAGAACCTTCTATGACTCCCCATTTTCTACAGGATCACATCTAAACTCGTTAAATCTTCCACAGCCCCAGCAAACCAGTGCCTCTCCCAGCTGTGTCTCACAGAGACGTGTTCATACATCCAGCGTGACTTTGGTCCCACTGAGTGCGACTTAGCTGTGTGGTGTCTCCCCCCGACAAGGGGAGCTCCAGGCAAGCAGGGCAGACCTCCTTCATGTCAGCATCCTGCATGCCTGGCCCAGTGCCCACCACGGAGCAGGCACTCAAGAAACTGTGTGGGACTCCAATGAGCTGCAAGAAGGCTATGTGCCTTGTACACACTGAAATTCCTCAATATTTCAATAAGGAAATCAGAGTTCTGAAAAAAAAAAAAATCAAGGTTTCAAGAGCCAATGCAGAATCTGGAACCATCGAGCACTGCATCAGATTCTCTTTCTCTGCATCCAATTCCTCTGGGGCTTTTAAAAAATACTGATGCCCAGGCGCACCTGGGTGGCTCAGTCCGTTAAGTGTCTGACTCTTGATTTCGGCTCAGGTCATAATCTCAGGGTCCTGGGACAGAGACTTGCGTGGGGCTCTGCGCTCTGCGAGGAGTCTGCTTGAGGATTCTCCCTCCCCTCTTCCTCTGCCCCTCCTCCCCCTTGTGCACATGCTCTCTCCCTCTCAGTAAATATATAAATCTTTTTTTAAAAACTGATTAAAAAATACTGATGCCCAGACTCCATCCCTAGCAATTCTGAGATAATAGATTTGCAGTGGGCCTGGGCAGCGGTAGGTATTAAAAGGTCTAACGTGCAGCCAGGATCGAGACCTTCCTCCGCAGCTCAGGGGGGTCCACCAGGTCGTACAGAGCTCCCAGTCTGTGGGCTGCTGGAAAAGTCAGAGAACTGGCGTGCGGGGGTGTGGGGCACTGGAGCCCCCAGGCGCCTCTGGCTGCTGGCGGACTCTTACCCAGTGTGCCCTAAAAATAGCACGTCCCAGGTGTGCGGTGAGGGGAAGCCGGTGGGGAAGCACTGCTGGAATGCACGCAGACTCATCAGCCACGTGCCAGAGCCGCGCTGGGAGCGGCTCTGGCACGTGGCGGCTCATCTAAGCTGCCCAGCACACCCGTGGGCAGGAAGTTTGAGATTCTTATTTTCCTGATGAGGAAAACAGGCCCAGAGGTTAAGTATCTGCCCAAGGCCACGGAGATCGAAAGTGACAGATCCACTGCACATGGAGCTCCATGGGAAATGGCTGCTTAAGCAACTTAATATTTCGGGGCTGGGAAAGAGGCTCTGGGGAGAAACAAGAGAGCCTGTGAGAGTTGGGGAAGGAAGGGGAGAGGGGAGAGAAAGACGCGGGATCGGGGAAGGCACGGCAGCCTGGAGGGCTGGACCAAGGCTTCTGGGCGAAAGCCGACTTTGTCACAGGACGTGCAGCCTGGGTGTGCCTGGCCACAGTGGGGATGCTGACAAGGCTGCACCTCCGCCCCGGGGCCGAGCGTCTGAAACGGAGCTAAGAGCTCAGACCACCAGGTGTGCCGTGTGCATTCAACATATCTGGCTCGTGGGAAATGAGGAAATGAGGGAAATCAGTAAATTCAGTCTGCCTGTCTGCCTGCCCCTCTCTCATTCCTCCCGGGTCCCCTGGATCCAAGCTAGGTCGGCGCCCCGGCATCGGGAATACTCACAGGATGTACGTGATGACGCCTATGCTCCTGAAAAACAAAAAACAGGCCAGTCAGAGCCACCTGGCTCTGGTCCCAGCCCAGCAAGGGACTCCTCCGCACGGTCCTCAGGGGAAGGGGTCACTTGCCCCTCCATGGCGGCCTAAAGATGCCATCTCAAGTCCATGACCCCCTCCATCCTGCTCTTCAGCAGCAGCCAGGGATGTGTCTGGAGTCATCGAGCTCTGGACATTCAATCCGAGGACCCGAGTTCAAGATCAGGCTCCTGCACTTGCAGGCTGTGATTGGGACAAGTCCCTTATCATCCATCTCTGAGCTCTTTCTGGTCATAAAATGAGGGTAATGAAAACTACCTCACAAAACTGCTGGGTGGATTTTAGAAAACCAGGCAATCAAGGTACTCGGCCAACTATAAAGCCCTGTGCAAATGAAATGAGTCCTGTCTGTGCAGAAAATTCACTACAGTATCCCCGGGCCCCACACAGCGCTTAGAGCCTAAGAGGCTCTCAGTGATCACTTGGTTAACTGAATGAGCTATCGTTACTATTTCTTTACCATGGCTGTGGCAGGCCTCAGGGCTGAGCCTGCACCTGCAGCCTCACTTCTCCCCTGGTCTCTGCCGTGGCCATGTTCTAACTGGCCTCAGGTCCGGGCCTGGCTGCCTCCAGCTGCCTGGCCCGTGGGTCCAGCACACTTGGAGCAACCAGAGGCTCCGAACGTGCGGAGGAAGGGGTTTTCATGGTCGAGGGGGATGTCAGCCGGAGCCGGGGTCTGAGGCCTGCTGCCCTTGAAAGGATCCCTAGGTCACCTGGGTGGTCTGTACAACTTACCACATGTCAGCCTCCAGGCCCAGGGGCTCGTAGTTCACAATTTCTGGAGCTGAAAGAAGCCAAATTGAAGAATCAGCCAAGTTGAGAATGAAAATGAGAAGACATGGCTCGAGAGAATTTTAGGGCGTTTGGTGACAAATGTCTCCCTCCTGAATCCTCACTAAGGAAAAATCAGAGCAACAGATGGAGATAATTCTGGGTCTAAGAATTTTTTTTTTTTTAAAGATTTTATTTATTTGCGAGAGAGAGAATGAGAGACAGAGCACGAGAGGGAGGAGGGTCAGAGGGAGAAGCAGACTCCCTGCCGAGCAGGGAGCCCGATGCGGGACTCGATCCCGGGACTCCAGGATCATGACCTGAGCCGAAGGCAGTCGCTTAACCAACTGAGCCACCCAGGCGCCCCTGGGTCTAAGAATTTTGAGAAATGAAGTTGCCGGTTATTCTGGTGGAAAGCTTTTACACAGAGGCCTTGATAGTGAGGAAGAGGGACACCTGGAAGAGGAAGAGCAGGGTGGCATGAGGAAGATGCAGGAAGGGGAAATGGGGCCTAGCAACAAGGCCTGCTTTAGAACTATCTGGTGGAAACCAGTTAGGTCAGCGCTGGAAGGTGATAATGAAGAAAAGAAGGCAGTGGGGAATCCACATTCCTGAGTCTGGCCTGAAAGAGGGTCACCTCCCCACTGAGTTGAGAATGAAGACATTCTGGGGCCAATGACATGATGAGCCTGAGGTGCCTGAGGGGCATCCAGGCAAACATGTCCTGGGAACAGGAGAGGGAGTCAGAACCATCAAATCCTGAGCCATTCATTGTACACATAGAAACAGGAGCTGTGTGGATGACGTGGTGACCAGGAGTGGGTACAGAGTCTAGGAAAGAAGATTCTACCCAGGACAGAAGAGGGCCAAGCGCTGCCCAAAGACCACGCAGGCAAGCACTTGGAAAGTGAGTAATGTCCAGCAAGTGCCCGGATGGTGGAAGTTGAGATAGAGTGTAGACGACGCCATAAAAAAACTTGGCCATGAAACAGAGGAGAAAGAGAGGTGAGTAGCTAGAGAAGAGAGAAGGGCTGAGCCTGTTTGATCATAATGGAAAAAGGGAGACAGTGGGAAAGGCTACGTTTGTTCATCTAGAACAATATTAAAACCATTGCATCTATGGGGTGTGCCCACCTTCTCACCTCTCCCTACTTTGAGACACAAGGAACCACTTTTCTGGCTTATTTTTTAGCTTCATAAAAATGATGTCATACTAGATATGATGTAGTCACTTGGTGCCCCCCCCCCCCCACTTAACATTATGCTTCTAGCGTTCATTCAGGGTTCATCCATGGTCTTTCGTTTTCACTGCTATGTAATAGTCCACTGAGCAAATATATAGCATCTTCCCTTCACGGTCCTCTCAGTGATCATTTGGATGGTTTCCACTTCTTTTCTTACTGGAACAACATTGCTATGAACTTTTTTGCACACATCTCCTCACAAACATGAAAGACTTCCTCTCGGACAGTGATTCAAGGTGCAGTCTGAAGACAAACAGTCACTGGTCCAGACACAACAGGTACAGAAATTGGGAGTAAGCATTTAGAAACTCGTAGAGCAACTTGACATTGCCATGACATTCAAATTGTAATAATTTTTCTAGGGATTTATTTTTCTCATATCTCACTGAAGAAGCAGTCCAGGACAGATTGAAGACATTTTTTTTTTCCCAGTCTTTCACCACAGAGAGTTTGAGAAACACAACTCATTTTCCAAGCTTATCTGCTTGATATGCATATACACGCACTTCTGTCCTCTGTGTGCTTTTGTTGGTCCATTTTCTTCTGTGCTTTTCTTCTTTCTTGTTTTTTTTTTTATTACTTTCCTTATTGTTTTCCCCCCTACTTATATTTTTGTAATGGCCACTCTTGAGACTTTAGGATGGCTATGTAACAAATTCTAACATAAAGCAGTGTTTTGACCTCCCTCTAACAATACAAGAACCTTAGAACACTAATTTCAAGCACTCTGTCCTAACATTATTTTCTTCAACTTTTAGTTCTTTTTTTAACCCCACAATTAAAACATTACCATCATCATTTTAAACAGAAAATGTTTATATTTGCCTATTGTTTACTGATTTCTTCACTCCTATTACTTGTTGCATTGAGACTTCCCCTCAAAGGTCATTTAATTCACAAGCACATCTTTGGAAGTTCTATTAATAAATGCCTGTTGGTGGTTAATTGTTTCATGGTTTGTCTTTTTTGTTGTTCACTTGTAATTTTTTTGCTTTGTTTTGTCTGAATCATTTACCCTCATTCCTGAAATATAACATTCCTGGGTATGCAGTTATGGGTCCTTTTTTTTTTTTTGAGGATGTAATTGACTTTATTAAGCAATTCATGAATCAGCATCCCATCTAGTAAGTAGAGAGATGCTCCCTATTGGTTTTTTATTTTTCCTCAGCTCTTGAAAGATAATATTCTATCAGTCATCGGCTTCCATTGTTGTTTTGAGAAGTATGCTGTCGGTCTAATTTTTTAAAATTTGTATTGATTGATTGATTGATGATCTGTCTTTTCTCTCTGGCTACTTTTAAGATCTCTTTGCCTTTGGTAACCTATAGTTTAACTGTAATGTTAGCTTTAGTATAACTATAATGAATTTACTTTTATTGTTTTCTGTTTGATATTCATTGTCCTTTCTGTGTCTGGGGATGCACGTTTTTACAACAGTTCTGAAAATTCTCAGCCATCTTCTTCAAACGTTGCTCCTCTGTTGTCTCCATTCCCTCCTCTGGGATTCCAAACAGACCTATGTTAGGCTTTCCATTTTTACCCTCTTACACTTGTCCTCTATTTCATATTCCCGTGTCTTTGTCCTTCTGTGGTATTCTAGCTAATTTTTCCAGCTCTGCCTTTCAATTTTTCAATTTTCTCTTCAGCTGTGTAAAATCTGCTGTTTAACTCATTCACTGAATTTTAAATTTCTAGGAATATATACTGAATCTCTCAAACTTCCATCTGGTTCTTTCTAGAATTTGCCTGCTCATTTTTGACAGTCTCTTGTTGCTTGCTTATTCTTGTGTTTCTATCTCTTATTTCTATATACATTCCATTTATTTTATACTCAACATCTGCTAATTTCAGTATCTTATGTCCTCGGATATCTAAGTCTTGCTGGTCTCTCACTGAAACGCTGATACATACCTTGCCTTTGGGAGAGGTCCTTCTACTGAATTCTTTTGCTGCTCACAGCCCCAGCTCTAAGTTCATTTCACTGGCTTTGGAGGTGGGGCCAGTGATGCTGGAGGAGTTACTACCCTTAAAGATTTCTCTTATTTCCTATGAGTCCAGAATTTCATTAAAAAGAATATTTTTCTCAAGAATCCAGTTTTGTAGCAGGAGGGCTTTTGGAAGACCAGATCCACCACAATCCTAGAGGCTGGCAGTAATAGCTTTTCAACACTGTGCCCCAGGTTCAGATTTCAAAGGAATGGTGGGAGAAGGGCAAGTGATTATAACCCTGTTTCTCAGGAGTCCTGGGTAAAGAAAGTCATCATAATTTGGGCAGGGACCTAAAGAAGTCACCTTATAAATCTGTAAGGTGCAAACAAAACCAGTTCTGGGCTGGAGCTTGGTCATACTGGCTCACCAGAGTCAACTGTGTGCATCTCTTCCCAACCCTGAATTCAGTGACCAGTTGGTAGCTTAAAATTGGCAAATGCTATAAATTAGGGTTGTGTTTTGTTTTGTTTTGAGACCCTGTTGTTAGACATTAAACAGCATACCACTGGAAAAAAACCTCCACAGTCTGGCCTACTCATTAATATCCCACTCACATGGCCAGTCTGATGGGAACTCTTTGCTCCATCCGGAGTGGACAGTGAACTGTCCCCAGTAAATGCACTAATTCTGGCCCTACCTCCTGCTATAAACGACTGAACCTGGGATGTGCTCCTCCTCTACCCTGGCGTTGTCCCCATCCCTCTTCAGACACTTCTCCCACCCACAACACCAGCCCTTTGTCTCTCATTGACTCAAGGTCATGGTTGATCCCACTGACTTTGCCAGAGTGGCCATCTTGTTTGAATGGTCTTTCAGAGATATCTCTATCATTCACTTTATAATTAATCACATCCTGTCTTGTGACACTTCTTCCACTGTTGCCCTGAATTTCTTGTTGAACTGTCTGTTGTTGATTAACACTTGGTATGAACTTAACTAAATAAATATATGCATTTTATCTACATATGTGAATAGTGGACAGCAACAGCTATCTTGGACAGAGTTCAAGAATAGATGTCTTTTGCCCCGGCTTCAAGTTGGTTCTGCCACCAACTCACTGTGTGACCTTGGATGTGTCATTCTGAGTGTGACTCCTTGCCATGACTGTGTCTCCAGTAACTCACCTAATATCTGTTACACAGTAGATGAAGAATAACCATTCCTTAACCTTAACTAAAATCCCCTGGTCTTCCAATTCCACATTTGTTAAACTAGACCAGATGACCTAAAAAGATCCTTCCAGCACTCTTACTTGATGGTTTGATGTCTTGTTTCCACACTAAATTGTAAGCCTCCTGGGGGGAAGGTCTTTATAGAGAGACGACCCAGTGTAACCAAAAGAGCACAGGCTTTGATGTTGGCTGTATCGACAGACAGCCAACACCTACCAACCAGTAGGTGGTAGCTCTACCACCTACTGGTTATTTTGCCTTGAATAAAGCATTTGATAGAGAAAATAACTAAATCTGCTTTATGAGGTTGTTTGAAGATTAACTGAGATAATGTCTGTAGGGCACCAGCATAGTGCCTGCACACAGCAAGGTTCCCCTACCTTGGGGTCTGGGGGGCCTGGACAGCACTGTTCTATAACGGCTGGGGAGCTGTTACGTGTGACCTGAACATCCATCAGAATGGATGATCTGACACATTCTATTTTCCTTTTTGATTAGACTGTGGTCAGAAGTTTCCGCCTCCAGGTTTTGGGGAGACCACGCCCTCCCTCCATTTCCAAGACCACTCCAACTCCCACAGCAGAGAGACGGTGGTCCTCAGTTCTCATTCCTTTCCCCTCTGCAAGGCTGTCTCTCTAGGACCCCCAACCTGCAGCCCCAGTCCCATGCGGGGGTTTCTGGGGCCTGAGCCAAGGCTGAGAGAAGCAGAGGGAAGACAGAGCTGCCAGGGCCCTGCTCCAGGAGGCACCCCCCCACCCCCACCATGCACGAATAAAGGTCAGGCACACAGGAGAGGTGAGTGGGTGGATCTGGCATTTGGCAGATGATTTCCCTTTTCCTTTTCAGGAAATCAAAAGCTGCTCCAGAGAAATTTGAGTTTATGGGAATGCCAGAGGGCGAAGTAATTTTAAATCTTCACAATAAATTCAACTAAGAGCAGGGGGTGGGGCCAGCTCCGGGAGGATCTGACTCGGCAAAACCTGTAGCCCCACCTGGCCTCCCCCTCCCTGACTGGGTGTTCAAAGCCAGCACCTGAACTCTTACCCAGAAGACCAGCGGGACATTTTATTTCTAAGGCCGGGGCGGCGGGGGGGATGCTCTCCAAGCCACCACCTCTCAGCCCAGAGACCACAGCCCTAGACACAGGGTTTATTCCCAGAATTTCTCTACCTTTTGATCCCAGATGCTTTTGTGGGAGAGAAACAGGCCTAAAACTCACCAACAAATTCTGGCGTCCCAAATATGTTCTTAAATTCAACTCCATCTTCTATTTCATGAGCCAGGCCAAAGTCAATCAGCTTGATGTGTGGAATGGGAATATTCTTGTCTAACAACATAATGTTTTCTGGCTGGAGAACAAAACAAAACAAAAAAAAGGAAAGAAAGAAGGAAAGGAAGAAAAGATGGTAATTAAAGCCCTGTTTTGTGTCTTCACTTTGGGGTTAGGGTGAGGTTTGGTATTCTTGTTTAGGAGACTAAAACTCTTTCTTGTTTTTGTGTCCTGTACTTTCCTGCGAACTCAAAAACAGGCACAGCACTGAGGGCAAGGCCCAGGTTTTACCAAGCCTGCTGCTTACAGCAGCACCAGAGACCTTAGCTTCTGTCTCTGAATGGCAGATCCCTTTCATGCAGTGCCTCTGTTTCCCAATCTGTTAGATGGGGCCAGTGAGAAACTTGCAGCATTTCCTGTAAACAAAACCACTGCCCCCATGTGAGGATGGGAGGGATGGGAGCCTAGGAGCCTAGCCTCGGTTTACACTTGGCTTATTAACCTTTGCTTCCTGACCACCTCGTCCCCCCGGCTGGCCAGCTTCCTGTTGACAAACTCCCCTCCTCTGGACTAACCACGTAGCTCACACTTCTCTATGTGTTTAACTGATTATGGCCCTCGGCAGGACACGGGGGACAAATGCACCTGATTTACAGGGAAAATAGCAGCTGCCCAGGCTATCTCCAGCGTCACAGACTGCTGTCAGATCTGATGCAATCGTGTGGGTGTGTGTCGGGTGGGGGATGGCCCTGCCCTGGCCCCATCCACCACAGGCTCTCAGTGAGGCCAGAACAGGAGCCTGCCCTTCTCACCCCCACCCAACCACTCAGAGTCCAGAGTGGGTGAGCAGGTTGCTCTGCTTCACCCTGTCCCCTCCCACTCCCTGCCATGAGGGTCCTAGGCTCCACTCAAATGGAATGTCCTGAAAACATACATCTACACCAAAACATCAAATGTCACATTTGACATCAAATGTCAAAAGGGAAAACAAGACAAATGTCCATCAACTGGTGGATATGGTATATCCATGTAGTGGAATCCTATTTGGCCATAAAGAGGAATGAAGGCAAAGGAAAAATAAAAAGGAATGAAATATTGATACTTCTGCATGGACGAACCTTGAAAACATTATGCCGGGGACGCCTGGGGGGTTCAGTCGGTTAAGCGTCTGCCTTCAGCTCAGGTCATGATCCCAGGGTCCTGGGATCGAGCCCTGCGTTGGGCTCCCTGCTCAGTGGGGAGCCTGCTTCTCCCTCTCCCTCTGCCCCTCCCCCACTCATGCTATTTCTCTCTATCTAATAAATAAATAAAATCTTTAAAAAAAAGAAAAAGAAAACATTATGCCAAGTGATAGAATCAGTCACAAAAGACCATGCGTTATAGGATTCCATTTATACAAAATATCCTGACTAGGTAAATCCATAGAAACAGAAAGTAGACTGGTAGTTGCCGAGGACTGGGGGAATGGGGAGTGACTGCTAATGAGTATGGGGTGTTTTTTTTTTTTTTTTTGGAGTGATAAAGATTTTCCAAAATCGATTGTGGTGTCAATTGCACAACTCTGTAAACTGTACACTTTACATGGGTGAATGGTATAGTATATGACTTATTACCTCAATAAAGCAGTTTTAAATAAATTAAGAAAATCAAACGTCCCTATTTCCAAAGTCCTAAAGAATTTCCCACCTTGTACCTTGGATCACATTATTTGCTCTGCCTAGAAAGCCTTCTGCTTGATCTGCCCATTAAAATCCTAGCTGGGCTTCAAAGTCTGCCTCAACTCAGCTAGCCCTTGAAAGCTTTCCTCACTGAGTACCCCTCCCCCACACCCACCAGAAATGAATCCTCCTCCCCAGTCCCCTTGGTGCTTATTTGAACCTTTTTGTTATGACATTTGTCACGCTCTCTGTTGCCCAAAGTCCTTGCTGTCACTGTCCTAGCTCCTCTACCTCAGCTGGAGGGAGGGATTCAGGTCTTTGTGTGTTCACCCCTGCAGTGCAGAGCACTGAGGCAGGCAGGCTGAGGGTGGCCCTAGATTAGCTGAACTGATTCTAAATCTGACCTGAAGACACTCCAGGTGCCGCATCCCGAACTTCCTGGCTCTCTGCGACCTCATGTCAGAGTGGCTAGAAACTTTGACTCAAGGGAGCTGGCTGAGGCCTCCCCCGACTTTGAAAATAAATAACTAATACATCCCCCTTTGCATTTTTTTTAAGCTTATTTATCCTTTTTCCCCTCCGGAGATTTCTCTCCACTTTCATTTTGAAAATGTGTCAAAGTCCTTTCCCAAAGCAAAGCAGGGTCTTCGGCCCTGCAGAAAGGAGAGTAGGGACAGGGGAGGTCAGGAAATAGGACCCAGACAGATGGCCCCACTCCAGTACCCCCAATCCAGCCCTCCAATGGCTGCCCATGGACCCCGAGTGTCCTGGCACCCCATGCAGTGAGCTGTGCCCTCCCCACTGCCCACCATCACCCCGGCGGGGGGCGGGGGAAGCTTCTCCTCCCTCCATTCCACCACATTCTTTAGTCATGTTATAGGGAACTTCCCCTCCTCTCCAGGGAATGGCCCTGAGGCTTGTCTCTGGGGCCGAGGGTCAGGGCCCGAGGCTTTCTGATGAGCAGTGTGCTCGGGGTACAGCACATTCTGCATGAGGATGGGAGCCACAGTGGACAAAGGCAGTCACACCGGACCTGGTTTGGTGACCCCCAGGATTATGGGGGAGTAGGAACTGGGTGGGGAACATCAGAGAAGAAGGAAGAACAACGGGAGGCTGAATTCTCCCAGGCAGCACTGCTCTGAATGGTGAGAAGCATCCTTGCCTTATGTCCTCTCACCTCTGCGTCCCACAGCCAGGAGAAATAGCCTCTCCATGGCTTGTGAAAACCTCAGGGCCAGGCCACGTTTTCCTACCTGAGTACTGCCTGGCCCCACAAGTTCTTGTCCACCCCAAGAACGTAACACTCAGCAGGTGACTTCTCCCCTGCTTGGAACATTCTTCCTGCACAGTCCCTGTCCCCAACCTGGTTAATTTCCTCTTCACGTTTCAGTAAAAATGGTATCTCCTCCAGAAGGCCGACGCATGTGCGCACACATCCTCCCCAGTTCCCATAACACCCTGTGCTTCCCCGATTCCACTGTCTCTTCCCGTTTCAAGGTGACGGCTTACTTATCTGTCTCCCCACACCGGGTTACAAGCTTCCTGAGAGTTTTTTTTTTTTAAAGATTTTTTTAATTTTTATTTATTTGAGAGAGAGAATGAGACAGAGAGAGAGAGCATGAGAGGGAGGAGGGTCAGAGGGAGAAGCAGACTCCCTGCCGAGCAGGGAGCCGGATGCGGGACTCGATGCGGGACTCGATGCGGGACTCGATCCCGGGACTCCAGGATCATGACCTGAGCCGAAGGCAGTCGCTTAACCAACTGAGCCACCCAGGCGCCCCGCTTCCTGAGAGTTTTGTTCCTCTTCTAGCTACAGAGCCTGGCATCCACCAGGTGCTCAGTAAATGTCTCCTGAGTGAAGACAACTATTCGGCTGCACTGTGCTAACCACGCACGTGACATACTTTCTACCTCATCGAACCCTCCCGGCCATCTTCTGCGGTGGATGTCATCACTCCTCTGTTTCAGAAGGAGAAACCAAGACTGAAATACTGGCTTGTGAACAAAGGGCTTTTAACCTCTATCTGTTGGACTCCAAAGCTTCTGCTCCTAACATCTAGAGTAAATGATCTTCCTTCCCTGGGGCTCAAGTGTCCTGGGAATCTATCCCAGGGAGAAGTGGGAATGCTGCTTGGGCCTGACAACCTAGGGCAGGCTTGCACAGTGGCGCGGCAGGGATGTTCTGCTAGGTGGGCAGGCCCCAGACTCTTGTCCTGCCCTCATCACTCACACACTGGCCCATCTGGACCAATTGTACCTTCAGGCTCAGATCTGCCCTGACTGGGAGTAAAAAGGAAAATAGCCCCTCTATCTGCAGCTCCTCTTGCTTTCAGAAGGGCTTCCTTCTTGCTATCCCAGCCTCCACGAACCCAGCCTGATGCTACCCAGGAGGCAAGGCAGGGGCTGACATCTTCTGAACATTTACCAAGGCAGGCAGCCCACTACTGCTCCATGTCATCCTTGCAACAGCACTGTTACCACCCCCATTTCACGGATGAGGAAACAGGCTCAGAGAGCTAACGCACTGGCCCAAGGTTCAACACCTCATAATGGCAGAGTCGGGGTGGGTTTCCTGGGCAGTCCAGCCCCTGCTGGCCACCACATCACCCAGTTTGGTTAACTATCTTCGGTGGTCCCACTGACCATGAGAGAAAGCTCAAATGCCCTGCCTGATATTTGAGGCCTCGGGGCTCTGCTCTGGCTGCTCCATGCTGCCTTCCCAGCCTCATGGCCCATCCCCTCCTTGCACCTGCCCCCCAGCCCCTCCAGGTGGCTATTACCACACCCAGAACGACAGCTCGGCTCCATCCTTTGCTCCAGCTCTTCCCCTGGCCCAGAATGCCTTTCCTACTCCTCGTCACCCTTTCAGAGACTTGCCTCATCCCTGCCTCCTTCTACTTACTGCCTTACTTTTCAGTGAAGCGGCCCCTGGCCTTGGGCTCTAACCTGCTTGGCGCTGACAATGCTCATGAGCAAGTGGCCCTCTGTTGCAGGCTGTCTCTCATATTGTGACTCTGCTCCTCTCCTGGGTGGTGGCCTCCCCTGGAAAATTCAGATCAGTGCTGTTTCCTGGCGTCCCCTATGGTGTCTTGCATCCTGCGTGCTCCACTGAAATATGCTGACACGCACTAAAAGAACTGGGAGTTAGTGGTCCTTCTCTTTCTGTCCTAGGGAGGTCCTCCACCACCCCTGGGGGGCCCTAGGGCACTCCTCCCACAGGGCTGCTGTAGGCCTGGGTCAGAAGGGAGGATGACTGAGAAAGGAGGGCAACCTGAGGGCCAGTAAAGCAGCAGCTCCCCAAGGTCTAGGTTCTCAGCTTCTCTGCTCCCCCCTTCCCAAACAGGATAGGGCCCTAGAAAAGATCCCGGGCCTGGGTACTAGGAAATTCCAGTTTCACCTCCACCATACAAGGCCATGTGAACTTGAGCACGCCATTTCCTCTCTCTGGGCCTCAGCACCCTCAATTCTAAAATAGACACTGGATGAGATCCAGAGCCCCTTTGAGCTCAAGCCTCTGCAACTGCAAGGTGGCCTAACCTCCCAAGCTGGCTGGGCAAATTCCCACTCTTCTGGGCCCCAAGGCAGGACATATGAAAGGTTCAGGTCTCCTGGCTCCAGGTCACGAAGGAAGAACAGGCCACTGTGACCACAGACTGCTGGGCCCAAGCCAGGCTGCCCTCTGGGGTAGTATGATCCTATCCATCTGTCCTTCTCCAGCTTTATTTACTTCAACCAAATACTACCCACTTGGTGACATCACCTCCAAAGCATGGCTACAAGGAGGGATCACATTCCCAAAGGTGCCACCACTGCCCAGCACAGGCCTTGTGCAGTTGCTACCCCAGGAGGTGAAACTGCCCTCACCTGTCAACACAAATCCACCCAGCTCAGCCCACGAGGCAGGCGGCTGTGGGAGAGGCCAACATGCCCCACCGTGTCCCAGTGGATTTGGTCAGAGGTGCCTGCTACGGGGCTAAACCAGAAGCTGGTCCTCCAGGCAGGACCCATGTGAGTGGGTGATCCGCACCGGTCCAGTACAGTGTGTCCAAGAGCCCCTGCAGGATGAACGCAGCCTCAGGGGGCTATATAGTAAGGTGCAAAAGGCTTGAACTTAGAGTCAGGCGGGTCTAGGTTCAAATCCCAGCTGTCACTCACGGTGAAACCTGGCCAAAGTCAACGGACCTCTTGCAGCCTTGGTTTCCCATCTGTAAAATGGGACAACACCCCCATGGCACAGGGAGGTTCTAAAGACCCAGAGAGATGGCCCACGGAAGGAGCAATGCCCAGCATGATTTCAAGTAATGGTGGCTCTGTCCGTTCGTTCCTCTCGGGGATGTAGCAATGACAAGTCATCCCCGGGAACCTTACTGAATCCCTGGTGAATCCCCTGTGCACATGCCCTTTCCCTGACTTGCCTCCTGTCCCACTCATCCTTACCCCCATGTCACCCCTACAATGTTCACAATGTTGAGGCTGCAAGGGACCTCAGAGATCATTTAGTCCCATCATGTTGCAGAGCTGCTCAAAGAGGTCAAGAAACTGCCAAGGGCACTGAGCAAGGAGCAGAGCCCAATCTCCTGACACCTCCCCACCCACCCAGTGTCCTCTCCAGGTGCCTGTCACTGGGCGGGGCTGCTTAACTCAGCAGAGCGGGGGCCCAGCCAGTTTGTGCCCTGGGGACAAGGAAGCTGCTTACGAACCTTCATTGCAAATGTTGAGCACAGCCCCAGATCATTCAGGAAGTGCTGGGCAACCTGAGCAAGCAAGGCTGCCTGCCGCCAAGCCTCTCTGGGCAGGTTTCCACGGTACCTCAGCAAACTACCCCCTGGCACACTAGAGATGAGACCATAGGCAGCCCCTTCTGCAAGGCTCCAGTGTGGCCCGTGCACAAGATCCCCCTCTATCTGGCATTCAAGGCCCTCCTACCTCTGGACACTCATCACCCCGCCACATGCCAACCTACCTCCTTATCTCCCTTACCCCAACCTGCAGTTCACTCTGCTGGAACGGCCTTCCTCACAAGCTGCTTCTTCCCCCTACCCCCAGCTCCGACACATTCATTCTGGAACATGTTCTGCGACCCCCTCCCTCCAACACATGCAGCTAGTTGTTTCCCCCCGGCGCCGGCATGTTACCCTGACTCGCCTCTGGCGGCTAATCAACTGCACTATAACTCCTTGTGTGTCCTCTCCCCACTATCCTGAAGCCCCAGGAGGAGGATAGGGGCCCTCGTTTCCACTCCTTGCACCCAAGTGTGGCTGGCATTGCAATTCCTGGGTGCTCAGGAATTGTTTCCTGGACAACTGAACAACCAGTGCAGTCACATATCCATCTCTTGCACCTTCTGCTTTTAGGGACTCAAGACAGATAATGGCTAAAAGCCTTAGAACCCGGGTTCCAATCTCAGTTTGGCCATTTACCAGTCTGACACTGGGCAAGTCACTTAGCCTGTCAGCGGCAGGTTTCTCACATATACATTAGTAGTGATGATCAAACCTACCTCACGAGGGTTACCAAGAGGATCAAACAGGGCATATAAAGTGACCTGTTAGCATCACCTCTGTGATTATTTCCTTGATCATGTCTCTCCTTCCCAGAATGAGGGTGTTTATCATCTGTCTATTGAACTCCTACCCATCCTTCCAGGCCCAACCAAAATTCTACCTCCCCCAGGAAGTATCATCTAAATCTAAATACCCAGCTCAGCTCTCCTTCCTTCTCCGAGGTCCACAAGTGTGCAGCAACCTCGCCCCCCCACAGCACCCACCACTGCCGAGAGCCCTGTGTGTTAGTCCGCCTTCCCAACCAGATCGAACACTTGCAGAGGGCAGGCCTGCTTTGCATGCTCTGTGTTCCTAAAAGCACCCAGCTTGAGGTTTCAGCATAGCCCAGCCTATAGCATTTAGTTTACAAAGCATTCATACTCATTTGATTCTCACTCTCCAAGGCAGGTACTATCATCACCCCCATTTTACAGATGAAGAAACAGAGGCTCAGACAGTTAAGCACTTGCTCAAGGTGCCTCAGTAATAAGTAGTGCAGCTAAGGTTCAAGCTCTGGCTGACTCCAGATCCTGCGTGCTCTCCCCTCTCCCCTGTCGCCTCCCTTCCTCTAGTTGATACAAGGGAGCCTGCTGGGGTCACCCCTGCCTGCTGGCAAAGTGGGCATGTCCATCTTGGCTCTGGGGCCTCTGCAGCTTCCTGTCCCAGCTCCATGTTTTTCCAGAAAACCCACAACTGTGGCTTCAGGAAGGGCCCCAACTCATTTGCATTTGGATTTGTTAAAGCACAGCTTCTGGCCACTCACTCATGGCCTCCTCCTCTGGGGAAGGCTGCTACATGGCCCTCCCATCGCCCTGTCTGGTAAAGCAGAAAGGAAAACCCACTCTACCTACCTACTCTTTCTCTAGGCTCTGTGGCATGGAGAGAAATAAAAATTCACTTTTAAGGGCATTCAGGACCACTGGCTTTCAGCCTTGGGCCAATCAACAATGCTGGCTCTATGGTTTGTGCCAAACTAGCATTTGTGGTGGGCTTTCCCCGCACATGACCTTATTAGATCCTCACAGCCACCAAGCTGTGGATAGCTGCTGCCCCCATCTAACCAGTGAGGAACCTGGGCCTGAGTCAAGACATTCTGAACCCCCAAGCTGTGCTTTGGGGGTCCCCTTCTGAGCCAGCTGCTCACTGGAATCCCTGGGGACTGTGTTAACAATACCAAACTGATGAAATCAACTCACCAGGAGTAAGGCTCCAGTATTGGTTTTGTAAGGCAAGCTCTCCAAGGAAGTCAGAAGCAGGCGGCGCCGTGTTTGGGAAACCAGTGCTGAGGAGGACCCAGGCATCTGACAGACACAGGTTAGAGTCCCACTCTGCCCTGCACTAGCTGTGTGGCCCTTGGCAAGTCACTCACCTCTCTGAGCCTTGGCCCCTCGTCTGCAAAAGGGGACTATTAATATGGTAAGGGGTTCTGAGGAGACACAACAATGCCCTAGGAGCCCTCAAGTAACCTCTTCTTTCTATAAAATGGGCATGACCTCAGAACCTCCCTCACAGGGTGGTTGCATGGATGATTAAACCCATGCACAGCACTCAAGACAAGAGACTGCATGTTTTCGAGGTGCTCAACAACCACGGGCTGCCATTCTTGTTACTACACCGCTGAAAACAGTCAGCCCGCATATAACACTATTCTGTCTACAAAATGCTCTCACGTTGTGTGCAAAGTCTCCAAGTGCCAGGGAGGTGCTGGAGCTGGTGCCTGTTGGCTCATGACAGCCCAGGAATTTTGTGAGCCGGTCGTTAAAGAGAGCTACGTAACTAGATTAATATTAAAATTAAATTCTATAAACTGATACTGAAATAAGGCATATTAAAAACAATACTTAAAACTCATTGCTTCCTAATTTTTTAAATCATATTTTAGTATTCTCTATGCTCTTGAGGTAATATCTGCCCCTTATCGCCGAATTGGGGAAATCCTAAATAAGGCTGTCCTACTACGCCTCTCTTCCAAACTCTGGTCAGTGGCACGTTGGCACCTTGAAATTGGCCACGGTGGGGGTATTGACACCATGGAAACTGGCGGACACTATAGATCAGGACGTGATTTATTATCTTCTTGATTCTAGACTTAAGAAGTGCTGGAGAAGATCACTTAAGAATGCAGATTAAGGGGTGCCTGGATGGCTCAGTCATTAAGCGTCTGCCTTCGGCTCAGGTCATGATCCCAGGGTCCTGGGATCGAGCCTCGCATGGGGCTCCTTGCTCAGCGGGAAGCCTGCTTCTCCCTCTCCCACTCCCACTCCCCGTATTTGTGTTCCCTCTCTCGCCGTGTCTCTCTCTGTCAAATAAATATTTAAAGATTTTATTTTATTTATTTGAGAAAGAGAGAGAGAGAGAGAGCGCACAAGAGGGGGTAGGGTCAGAGGGAGTAGCAGACTCCCTGCCGAGCAGGGAGCCCGATGCAGGACTCGATCCCAGGACCCTGGGATCATGACCTGAGCCGAAGGCAGACGCTTAACGACTGAGCCACCCAGGCGCCCCCATAAATAAAATCTTAAAAAAAAAAAAGAATGCAGATTAAACTTAAAAGGGTGCCATGTATATAGCTGTTGTTTTGTGTAGAGCATAGAAATAGAGGACATATTTTTTTTAATATTCAGAAACTATTATTCAATTCAGCAAAGAAGTCATTCCTGTCATTGACAAAGAAGCAAAGTTCTAACACATGTCTTCATCGTTTCATTTTCTTTTTTTTTTATAAGATTTTATTTATTTATTTATTTGACAGAGAGAGACACAGCGAGAGAGGGAACACAAGCAGGGGGAGTGGGAGAGGGAGAAGCAAGCTTCCCGCTGAGCAGGGAGCCCGATGTGGGGCTCGATCCCAGGACCCTGGGAGCATGACCTGAGCCAAAGGCAGACGCTTAACGACTGAGCCACCCAGGCGCCCCAGCATTGTTTCATTTTCACCCTACTTGTTAATGCAGACAAAAATATCAACCAACATTCTGGTCAGAGCTACACTCGGGTGTCAACTGCATTCATAGGTTGGCTATTGATACAAGGGTTTGGCAAAAACCAAAGAAAACGTTGTATGAGAAACAATTGGCTCTCTGGAATTTACAATAAAAAGTATCATATATTTTATTGTTTATAAGTTGTGTTACAAACCTTTGCATCATAAGATTCATGATAAATCTCTGTGTATGTATGTGTACATACACTTGTTTTCTGGAGATTTGGCTGCTACCAGAATAGTATTACACAGAACCTTAGGCAAGCAGGTTGCTGTCTGTGTTTTTTAGATGAGGAACTAAGGAACAGAGAAGTTAAGTAACTTATTTGAGGTCACACAGCTAAGTTGTGGAGCCGGGTTTCATTTAAGCCCAGGCCTTCTTAGTGCTAGGATATCTGTTCTTTCTACCACCTTCACTACTTCCAGAATCAGATTCTTTCACTCCTACTGAGATGAGTGGCACTGGGAGGGCTGACAGTGGAGCTGTGACTAGAACCTAGAAGGTACTGTGTGAACCCATGAAACCTCACCGGAGGCCAAGCCTAGGCAAGGGACCACAGTGGAGAGCACGGACAGCCAGAAGCCCCAAGAGGCCTCGGAGCACCTAACAGTGATGGCAAAAGCAATAAGGGACAAAAGAGGAGGAGAGCACTGCATTTTTTAGTTTCTGCATCTGAGAAATGGGGATCACGGTATCTACGCCAACCTGTATCAGCCTTCCCCAGTGTCCTGCCACCCTTGGAAACTGCCTGGCCGGCTGGTGGGAAAATACAGGCTTATTCATTCCCCCACTTTGGATGTTCCCAAGCCCACCTCCTTTTCCTAATCCCTTTGGAGGAAAGAGAGGAATTGGGAGAAATGTGGGCCAATAAGACTAGCTAAAATTCACAACCAGTGTGTGTAGGGAGTTTCAGAATTCGCAGGGCCCTCTCATTAATACCGATATCTCCCTGGTCCCTCACTCCACTCCCGTGGGACAGGAAGAAGAGGCAATATTACCTCCACTTTCAAGGTCAAAGAGGAGACCTCCCCAATGTCACACAGCGCAGGTGAGATGCAAATGCAGGCTCAACCCCCAATCCTTTCCTTTTTCTACTTCACCATGGGGCCTCCTGCTGTATCTCGTAAGAGTCACCTGGTTGGCTTAATGCTTCCTGTTTCAACATGTCTGTATTTCAAATCTTTTATTTTTATTTTTTTAAAGATTTTATTTTTAAGTAATCTCTATACCCAACGTGGGGCTCCAACTCACAACCCTGAGATCAAGAGCTGCACGCTCCACCGACTGAGCCGGCAAGGTACCCCTCAACTCTTCTAGTAATGGCTCTCCATAGCTTAATTTTTGCCACACTTTGTTCTTTCCCTCCACTATTTAGAAGTTCAGCACCCTCAGTTCACTCCTCCTGGGGTTGCCCTCGGGGGACCTTGCAGGAGTTGATAAAGCAGCCAGCGTGTATTTCTAGGGCTTGAAATGAAGGGGCCCAAGGGGTCCACTCTGAGGCTGGGGCACAAGCTAAGCTTTGCATCTGAGGAACAGGAAACAGGGTCCGCCCCTCAGAATACACCGAGAAGGTAAGGAAATCAGAAAAGACTTGTAAAAAAGATTCTAGAGCAAAGTAAAATACTTTAGAGCACATGTGGGCTGCTCAGGTTAAAATGTAAAGTAGAAAAAAGCATAAGAGAAAATTGTAAAAGTAGTATAGTTACAAGCACGCTGACACACACACACACACACACACCTATTCATAAAAAGCTAGAGAAAATACACCAAATGTTAACAATGGTTGTTTTGGAGTAGAAAGTCCATGGGTAACTTCTTTGCAGGTTTCTGTGTGTTCTATGAGTTAATACTTTTTATAATAGCATAAAAGACCATCCTTCACTTAAAAAATGCGAAAGGGTACCTTTGGGTCATCTCTTTCCCACATTCTTATCATTACCTCCAACTGGCCTACTCTCTCCCAGCTATCCTCTCTGCCCTGCCAGCATTTTCTTTCAAAATCAAAAATAGAATCATGTGTATCCATTAATTAAAGGTCTTCCACCAATTATTGTTAATTTTCTTAAGTGTGATAACGGTGGTAGGTTGGTAGATGCCCACAGAAGTGCTGAGAGTGAAGCGTCAGGATGGCTAGAATCTTCTTTCAAATTATACCAACGTTTTTAAAAATAACATATGTTTTTTATTTTAATTTTTATTTAAAATGTTTTTAATTCTAAAATATATACATACACATATGTACTGTGTGAACCCATGAAACCTCACCGGAGGCCAGATATCCGTATCTGTGTGTAGATACAAATATATAAAAATCCCTTTTTATATAAATATATATTTTTCTTTTTTAAAGAAAGAAAGAGGTAAAGCAAATACGCCTACATGTTGAATCTAGGGGGAAGGTGTAATGGTGTCCATTGTAGTCTTCCAATTTCTTTATATGTTTTGAAATGTTTTCATAATAAAAAATCTTGAGGGAAAAAGGCTTCCATGGTCTGCTTTGGCAGACTGTGGTCTGCCCTGAAACTTCACAATTTCACCCTACTCTATCCCGACAGTTAAATCTCTACCATGCTTTACCTTTGCTTCATGTTGCCAGGTTTTAGTATGGAAACAGCCTCATTCTTACAAGTTCTACTTTCAAATGCATGCACATTTTATAGCAACTAATAAAATATACATTTTTTTTAAATATGAGGAATAACTTATTAGAAATAAAAAACAATGTAACCAGATGAGATATGAACTGTGTGAAAGAGAAATGCATGGCACAATACAGACCTTTGGATTAATGCTGTGTCAGAGGCATGGCCCAAGGAAGTAAGAAATCTACACTGTCAGAATCTGGGGAAAGAACACCTGGTGGCACCCAGCTTGGCTTAGTGTTTCCTCATTGGCTAAGTTTAAGCCCCAGCTCTGTTATTTAATCCCTGCGTGATCTTGGACAAGTTACTTAACCTCTCTGAATCTCAATTGCCTTGTGTGTAAAAAAAGGACAATACCTTGTACCTCCATGAGTGGCCATGAGGATCAAATGAGAGAACAAATGTGTAAGCATACTATATTCCAGAAAGTGCCATAAACATTCAAAGTATTATTAGTATCATTTCTGTGAAAGCTTGATGAGCAGACCCCATCATGTCACAAACATAAAAATAACTCAAAGGACGATCAGGGCATAGAGGAATTTGGATTTTGGGGGTACTTTGTTCAGAAATTCACTTCTTATACTATTTATATAAAACCAAAAAGCCCCATGAGAGTTCTGGGTTCCTGGCTTGCATATAATTTCATTTAATCCTCACGGCGTGTTCTTTTTGCTGAAAATACCAGTCAGACCCGAGGACAACCTTCCATTTTTGAATTCTCCTGTTGGGTTTGGGGTGTAGGGAAGACACACCCATACTCAGAAGAGAAACTCCCAAATGCAAAATAAACACAAAACCACACAAACCCGCCCTCTACAAGGCCTTCATTTGTGTTGGGATGGCATACCAGGGTGAGGTTCCTGAGTGGTACTGAAACCTCCTTCCTGGTAATGCACCCCGCAGACGCCATGTCTGAAGGCACACTGAGTGCTACCTGGTGCTGGGGGCAGTCAGCCCCAGGGTTCCTTCCATCCATGTAAATACAGGGCAACATCATCTACCTTCACCACCCACAACCACCCACATCAATGGGCCTTCCTGGGGTGTATTTACAACGCACACTGGCATGCTATTCCCTCTGCTGAGGCAGAACGCTTACCCCCGGAAGTGAGCTCTTGTTGGCAAGACTCATGGTTAGCTTTCATTTCAGGTGGCCTCCCCACCGAGTCCCACCATGGCCATCTCCTGGTAGACAGTGGGCCCTTGGAAGGGAGGTGCCATATCACACTCATGTCTGACACTCTACCCCTGGGCATACAGTAGTCCCTCAATAAATGTTCACATCGGGGCACCTGGGTGGCTCAGTCGTTGGGCGTCTGCCTTCGGCTCAGGTCACGATCCCGGGGTCCGGGGATCGAGCCCCGCGTCGCGCTCCCTGCTCGGCAGGAAGCCTGCTTCTCCCTCTCCCACTCCCCCTGCTTGTGTTCCCTCTCTCGCTCTCTCTCTCTGTGTCAAATAAATAAATAAATAAATAAATAAATAAATCTTAAAAAAAAATGTTCACATCATTGGACTGAAACCTGCCTGTAACCTCTTTTGCATTTTCCAGGTGACATGAAAGGGCCTTTGCCTTCCATGCATGCATTGGTCTTACTAAGGCGTTCATGCCTTCATTTACTCACTCATTCAACACTGAGTAACTCTTCATGTGCCAGGGACGGTGCTAGATATAAGCAGCAGAAAGTGACTGACAGCGACAGATACTCTCACCAGAGGGTTGTACAAAGGGCAACAGAAGCAGAGAGGCAGGTTCATTCTTAGTTATGCTTTGGTGGGGAGCAGAGATGGTAACGCCTTCCCAGAGGAAATAGGCTTTCTGCTGGGCCTAGAAGGATGAGCAGGAAGGAAGTCCATGGACAGAGGAAAGGAAGAGCAGGGGCTTCCTGGGTGGGAACAGCATGAACAGAGGAGGAGAAAGGCCAGAACGTGGATCTGTCCTCTTGTTGCCTGGGGCTAGTGTTTTGGAGTGGGGGAAAGTGGATGAGGTCAGAATCAGGGCTGAGGCAGTGTACGAAAGGCCTGAATGCCATGCTGACCATGGGTTCATTTATCCTACAGATGACAAGGGCCCATCACAGATCTCTGGGCAGTAGACTGCCTCGATCTGTTTTCCCAAGACTGCTTATCATACGTTAATTTGTCCATTTATTGCTCTCTGCCACAAGGCTGGGAGCGTGTCATAAGCCGGGAGAGGGCCTCACCTCTCTAGCACCGTGACTAAACACAGGAGGAGCTTATCAGCTAGCAGCCCCAGGAGAAGCCGTTCGTATATTCCAGAGGCAGGCGAGAGCTGCCCCTCCTCCATCACCTGCTCCTTCAAGCCAGAAGAGGAGCATGCAGAGCAGGTCACGGGTAGGGGCCTGGAGACAACAGGGCAGCTGTGTTCATGGGACCACGAGGCTAGCCTGACTCACTTGGTGAGGAGCAAGAGAATACAAGAGTTGAGGAAAGCAGAGGCACCTCATAGAGAATGAAAATCAGGAAGAAAAACATATTCGTGTAAAATGATTTCTAGATGATGGGAAACAACATGGAACCGAGAACCCTCCTCTAAGCTACCAGCGGGACTTTCTACATCATCCTTTCCAGCTGGGGGAAAGTTCCAGCCAGGGGTAAGCATACCCATATTCTGGCTCCAGGAAGTGTCTACCCCATCATGAGGTAATGCAGCTACTCATCACTTCCTGAAGTTGCTCAGCTGGGCCTGTGCCAAGGGACCACGGACAGGGGCGGAGGGGGCAGAAGGCTCAGAGTCTGCACAGCTCTAAGGACAGGAGGCCAAGATGGGGGTTAGCAGCATCCTCGCCCTGCACACATCCGGGGCAAACCCAGACTGTCTCCAGGTCGTGGAAAGCAGCCAGACTGAGCCCAGGAGCCCGACATGCCCCAGCAGCAACCAATCTCAGCTCTCTGCTGGGAAACGGAGAACTGCGCTAGCAGGCCTGTTTTCCTAGTCTAATGGGCCCAGAATCCTGTAACGAGAGTTGTGTTTTCCTTTCCTCTACTCTGGGAGGGGAAATAACAATAGCAGGGACTATTACAGAGCGCTCTCTGGGAGCCGGCACGTAATGCTGCTTCTCTCTAACCCTTGCAACAACTGTGCCAGGTAGGGATGATCTGCGCTGAAGCTGAAGGACTGAGGTTCAGCTGCGTCCTGGTATACAGCAGAATGAAGACCAAACCCCGACCTGGCCGCCTCCAAGCCGACCCTCCCCACCCCCCAGCGGCCACACAAGCAGATTAAACAGCATGAAGCTGCTGCTGTCATGGTACCCATGGGATTACAACTCCTCCTACCTCTACCAGATCTGGCGGAGAAAAGCCAAAGGAGCCCACTTTGAGGCCAGGCTCCTGGAGCCAGTAAAGACACAGGAAACGACAAGTTAACTGTCCACAGTACCGTCAGGAGGGAGACACAAGTGCAATCCAGGTAGACCGTTTCCTGCTCGGTGCATTACCAAAGGACACCCTCACCCAGATTACTGCACGAGCCTCCCAGCTGGGACCCCAGCCTCCAGGTGTCCCCATTCTCCCCAGCCTTCCAGCCAGAGAGATCCTTCTGAAACACACCTCCGCTCGCCTCGCCTCCCTGATCACCTGCTCCCCCGCCGACTCTGTATCCCTCAGGGTAAAGTTCAACCTCTTTGGTTTGGCTCTCACGCCCTTGTGTCTGCCTTCTGCTCTCCTCCTGGCTTGTTTCTCCAGCCATTCGGAACATCCACCCTTTGCCTGTACGCCCCTGAATGCATTGTGCCATTTCCAGACCATGTACACTGCTGGCCTCTCTTCCTTAGAAGACCCTTCCCCTCTGGTAACCCCTGCCAGTCCTTCTAAATTCAACTCAAATATCACCTCTTCCAGGAAGCCCTCTCGGATACTGCAGTCTGACTTAGATGCCCTCTCCTTTGAGCTCCCCAGCTCCCCTATACGTCCTTCTATCATAGCACTTCGAGTTGTTGATCTTTTCTGTCTCCTGTACTAGGTTTCCTAGAAAAGAGGAACTGAGCCCAGACAGGGCCTCAGCTGGTTTTTGTATCTGCAGCAGTACCCAGGCACATGGCACAATGCTTGAAACACAACAGGAACTTCTGGATAGAAAACTGAGTAGGTCTTCACCCCAGTAAATAGGTCCCTCTGATCACGGGTTAGAGGATCTTTATGCTTCGGGTGTCTGTAGAGGCTTATCAGTCCACTAACTGAGCTCAGTTACTACGGGAACTGATCCTTCTACTTTGACCACACTCTTGCTTTCTGAGATCCTATGTGGTCACAGTGAACTTTCTCGACCCTGAATACCAGTTACCACAAATGATCAGTGCCCCTTGGAAGCAGTTTTGGTCCGCAGTAGGGGATGGGAACAGGGAGGGCAGCCAGCGGTCCCTAGGCTCCAAGACTGATGGCCTCTGGGCCAGGGGTGCTGGAGGCTGTGGGGCGGGGGGGGGGGGGCGCAGAGAGCCAGCCAACCTCAGCAGTCCTCGCCCGAACGCTAACACTTCTGCCTCCTCATGAGTTAGCTCTTGGCTACTGAAGAGTCCAGCCTTGTGAAATGTGTTTGGTTTCACGTTTCCTGTAAGTGGTCTACTATTTAAAAATGACACCCCACCTACTGCCTGAAAGAGATAAGGTACCTGTGGTCTGAAGAAGCAGCTTCTTGCAGTCAGCCCCTATGTGAAGAAAGCCCAATCTGCAAAATGAAACTGAGGAGAGGGACGCCTTCTGTGGCATCATTTCTTTCCTAGGAGCTCAGAGCTTTCCATGGCAAGACAAGGGAAGAGGGCCAGAAGGACACTGAGCCCTTCCTAGCAGTGATGTCAGAAGTGACTGGGCCCGTTCTTCCTAAAATGATTCTTCTCCCTCATTCCCTCACTGACCTTGAGATCAAAGTGAGCGATTTTCCTGGCATGAAGGTAGTTCACACCCTCCAGGATCTGCTTGATGAAGCTGGTGGCCTCCTCCTCACTCAGCGACTCCTTCTGGGCCAGGAAGTCGAAGAGCTCTCCTCCCGACACTCTGCAAGACACCGGTGAGGGGAGGGGGGCAGGCCCGGTCAGCCCTGTGTGTTAAGAGGCCAGGCCATGGGTGCATCTCCTGAACCTGACCCCCACCATCTGGACAGACAGTGGGATCCCCTCACCCATCTCTGGGGCTCTGTCCAGCCAGCACCAAGAACTGACTTTGCTTCTATTCGCTGTATTCTTCCCTTTGGATCACAAGGGTAGGAACCGCTCTTGGGGAGTCACCAGGGGGGCCTCGGGTTACCCTGCGTGTTATCTCTCCCCACCCCATGACTGAAGGGGCAGAGGACAGAAGTAAGTGCTGGGATGACAAAGAGGAACGTATGCTGGGCCAGAAACTGGAGACCTAGGTTCTAGTCCGGCCCTGCCACTGACCTTGGACAACTCACTTACCTTCCAGGCAGACCTTAGTTTCCTTACCTGCAAAATGAGCAGGTTGAGTAAGATGGCTCTTAAAGCCCTTTCTTTCATTTTACAAAAGATGGCCTCTTCAAAGCTCAAGAGAATCTAGGCATGGATTCTAGACCCATCTAAAAATCTGAAAATGCTACTTTTGTCCTCACACTCCCCACTCTCGCACCTTATGGTAGGTATGGCAGGAATGGAGGCCCACAGAGCAAAAACAACCTCCCTTGTAAATACTGGTTTACAGTTTTATCTGAATTAGAGATGTGGGGTTGCCAGATACAATAAGGGATATTTATTTGCTAAATCTGACAACCCTACTGAGCTTGTTTGTCCTCTGATGTGTGCTGGGGTATCCAGCCAGGATGTGCTTCTCTGGGACTGGGACAGAGCCAAGGGTCATCCCAGGGAAAGATATTGGCAAGGGATCTGGGCTAGGGGGTCCAAGAACTCAGGATCACCTGGAGAACCTGTTTAAAATGCAGATCCCAGGTCCTACCACAGACCCTAACAAATTAGATTCTCCATCCCCCAAGCCTTGGAACCTGTATTTTTACAATAACATAATACCAGTAATTCATATTCATTGAATACTTACTCTGTGCATAATGTGTACTTTAGGCACATTATATCATTTAACCATCACAATACCTTATGAGCTAAGTCCTAGTATTTTCCTATTTCACAGCTGAAAAAAAAAAACAGAGGCTCAGTGAGGTTAAGTGAGTTGCCCAAGGTCATGGAGCTAGTAAGTGGCAGTCAGGATTCAAACCCAGGCAGAATGACTTTCAACCACTATCTCATACTGAGTGTCCTCAGAAGATTCTTACATGGCCAGAATGGCTTCTGTCCCAGTTTGGGGGAATCACTCATTCCCTGCCACCTAGTTCATCCTAAACAAAGAGCACCAAAATTTCCTTTTTCTCCTTTCTTTAAAAATGTCCAGAAGCACCCACGGACCCACTAATCAATCTCAGCATCATGAAAAACAGACCCACAGGACACAATGGGTACCACAGGTAAGTACACAGCAACACCTATGAAGTTATCTCACGCCTACATCCGCTTAAGCCCCTCGCTCAGTGCTATCCAACAGAGCTTTCTGCAGTGATGGAAATGTGCTCTATGAACACTGTCCAACCGAACAGCCACTAGTCACACGTGGCTACTGGGCATCTGAAACATGGCTAGTGCAACCCAGGAACTGAATTTTAAATCTTATTTCATTTGAAGTATTTTATTTTATTTATTTTTTTAAGATTTTATTTATTTATTTGAGAGAGAGAGAGAGAGAGAGAGAGAGCACAAGCAGGGGGAGTGGGAAGTCTGCTTCCTGCTGAGCAGTGAGCCCGATGTGGAGCTTGATCCCAGGACCCTGGGATCATGACCTGAGCCGAAGGCAGCTGCTTAACCAACTGAGCCACCCAGGCACCCCATTTTGAAGTCATTTTAATTCAAAAACTGAAGTGGTATAAAATATTTTCCTGCAAACACAACTTTATTGTTTTGATAGGATTGTATTTCACGCTAACCATGACACTGAGAATGAACTAAATGTGCTGTAAGTGTAAAAACCATGCTGGGTTTTGAAGATGGAATATGGAAAAAAGAATGTAAAATATCTCATTAATGGTTTTTATATCGATTACGTGTTAAAATAATATTTTGTATATATTGGGTTAAATAAAAAATACGATGAAAATTAGTTCACCTATTTCTTTTTACTTCTGATTCAATGTGGCTAGTAGAAAATCTCAAATCACATATATGGTTCATATTATATTTCTCTTGAACAGCGCCAATACGGAGAGCATCTTATTTAGATCTAACTATTAGGTTACAGGAAATGCAAGACATAGAGGAATAAGTTTACTAACAGCATGAGGAGGGAATAAGCCAAATCCAGGCTGTGAGACAATCAACAGGACAAATGACCTAGTTTTTCCAACAAATCAATAGCATCGAGAAAGAAGGGGAAGGAGAACTGCTATAGGAGAAAGGAGACAGAAGACACAAAAGAACCAGATGCAGTAGATGGACCTCATTTGGTTGCTAATTCAAATAAAACAACCGTAAGAAGATATCTTTGGGTCTATCAGAAAAATATCCCTATGGACTGGAGTGTAGACAGCCTCGGTGGTCCCGAGGCCCGGCTGGATAATTCCTTCAGGTGTAATAGATATATGAAGGCCACATTTTTAAAAACCATCATCAGTGAGAGATGCACACTAGAGTATTTATACGTAAAGTGACATGATGTCTGAGAGTTGCTCTAAAATATTCCAGCAAACAAACAAACAGTTGGGAGTGGGGGCAGGTGGAAGAGTAGGAGTTTTATATAAAACAAGACTGGCAAAACATTGATCATTTGAAGCTGGGTGATGGGCATATGAGGGTTCCTCACACTATTCTCTCTACTTTTGTGTATGTTTGAAATCCACCATAATCAGAAGTCAAGAGTAAACTCCCACGGGGGAAGGGGGAGGGGAGGGCAGTCTCAGCCATCTCCCTCAGCTGCCCTCCCACATTATGACCATCACCACCTGGCAGTTCCTCCATAACAGATGAGGACACTGAGGCCCACAGGAGGGGAAGTGGCCGTGCAAGGTCTCCCAGCAGGGGAGTGTGCGGTCAAGGTCATGTCCGGGCCCCGGCCGCCGTCCAACACTGTCTTCTCCGACTAACGTGTGACGGGAGACGAGCTGCCCTACCTCTCTCAGCAGTGTCTGTCGGGGACTGGTGCTCACGTCGTTCTGAAGAGCAAATGAGTTGGTGCAAGGCACTCAGCCCAGTGACCGGCGCGTGCCAGCACTCCACCAGCAGGGGCTTCCGCCGTGACGTTACTGTTTGCCACATGTGGTTAGTGTGGGAGAGGGCGCTGGGGATGCAGTGAGGCTCGGGGAGGGCCTGGACGGAGGGAGCAAGGCAGACAGCACGAGCAAAGGCACAGAGACGGGACCGCGCACAGGGCATGCATGTGGCAGGAAGTCCCCGAGCGCTGGCTGGCCTGGGAGGGGACGGGCACGCCTGCTGGCATGCTGGTTCTGTCACTTCCTAGCGCATCACTCTCCACCTCAGTCTTCGCTCATCTGTCAAATGGGGTTAAAAATAGCTCCCTCTGGCAGACAGACGAATGTCGGAAGCCTTTGCTCCTGCTGGGGCGTGAGCTTCTCAAGGGCAGGAGCCATGAATCAGGTCCTCATCTTTATGTGTAGTGTCTACCACATAATAGATGCTGAGTAAATATTTAGAGAAAGTGGGGAGTGGTGCTCAAGGGGTGAAGAGAGCCTGAGAGAGGCACCGGTGAGCTGGTGCCTGAGAACATGCCGTCTGCTAGAGCCGCTCAGCTGGGTGCAGCCCACAGTGGCTGCCTCAGTGTTGGGCATGAGGCTGGTGCACTATTTTTCCATGTGTCTCAAGGGTGAGGCCATCTTCTGCCCCACTCCCACCTGGGCAGGTGCTGGAAAGTGGAGCCCCCTCTTAGCTGCTGAAGGAGAAACCCTGAGTCTGGTCAAAGGGCCAGGACGGTGGTCCCAATCTTTCCCTATAGAGCCAACCTTTCCCTGGGGATGTGGCACAGGAGAGTCCCAGGGCCTAGCTTTTCTTCTTGCAAAACAGGAATGAGGATGGGGTGCCTGGGGGGCTCAGTTGGTTAAGCGTCCAACTCTTGATTTCGGCTCACGTCATGATCTCGGGGTGGTGGGATCAAGCCCTGCATCAGGCTCTGCGCTCAGCCGGGAGTCTGCCTCCCCTCTCCTTCTGCCCCTCCCCCTGCTCATGCACTCTGTCTCTCTCTCTCAAGTAAGTAAATAAATCTTTAAAAAAAAAAAAAAGAGTTAAAAGAAAAAAAAAACAGGAATGAGGGAAAAACCCAGCCTATTGGCCCCAGGAGGGCAGAATCCTGCTGTAGAGTTGGACAAGTGCTATGAGACCCTTGGTAAACTCCTGGAAGTAAATACCACGCACCATATCGATACCAGGCGTGGTAGTGGTGGAAGGGCATTTGATTCCGAGTTTACTCTAAGTTTGCCGCCTGTGCAATGTGCTTCCCCAAGCATTCTCTCCCTTGAGACTCACATCCTCCTGGAGGGGTAGATGGGACTTCTGTCCTGATTTTTCTTTTTTTTTAAATTTTTTTAAAAAGATTTTATTTATTCATTTGAGACACAGAGATACAGAGAGAGAGCGCATAGCAGGGGGAGAGGCCGAGGGAGAGGGAGAAGCAGGCTCCCCACCGAGTCAGGAGCCCGATGTGGGGCTCGATCCCAGGACCCCAGGATCATGACCTGAGCCGAAGGCAGACGTTTAACCATCTGAGCCACCCAGGCACCCCCTGTCCTGATTTTTCAAATGAGAAACCGAGGCGCCAAGGGAGCAAGTGACTTGCCCAAGGTCACACAGTCAGTCACAGAAACAGGATTTAGAGCCAGATCTTCTCAGCCCCAGCCCACCATGTGTCTTTCTCACCACACTGTCTCCCCATTATAAAGCCTGAGCTGGTGCAATGAGGAAAGTTCAAAGCCACCCCAAGTAGTGGGTGGTGCTCACACATCCCCTTCAGCCACACTCGCATTCGAGCCCTCATCATACCTCGCTGCTTTTACCTGTCTGTCTCTCTCCCCAGCTAGGTTATCTTTGCTTCCACAGCACCTTGTGTAACAGAGGCATTCAATAGAAGGTAGGCGGATAAAAGAACAAAGGGGAAAAAAAGCATTAAATCTATCAACATGATATAGAATATTCTGTATCATATAGAAGTGACACCTTGGCATCGGCAAGAGATCTGTCCGGAGCCCTGTGCAAATGTTCAAATCCACAGCGCCCCCCTCTGAAACACAGAACGCCACCTGGCCCTTGTTTTCTGTCCTTCCAGCCCCTGCTGGGTCCTGTGAGGCTGTGGCCTCAGGCACATCCTACCCTTCCTACCTTAAATAGAATGCTGCCTAAGTGTAAAAGAATCTCATGATAATGGGGGTGTGTCCTGTCACCCAGAGCCGCTGATGTGAAGGCCCAGGCTGGGTGAGGACTTTGGGAGGCAGTAATCAGCCACTCTGTTTAAAGGTGTGATCTGGGCAGGAGACCAGTTAAGACATGGTCTCCTTTGGATAAAGAAAGGAATAGCCACAAAGGTCTTCAGAATCTCCCCCAGAGTCCTGGAAAGGTGGGAGGCTGATGAGCCCACTGGGGTAAATGTCCAAACCAGACACCCACGCTGGGGACACTCACATCCACGCTCAGGCAGCTCTCCTCAAGGTTTTGTTCATTTTCCCCCTAACATAGCTTTTCCCAAGGGTTTCTCAGCCCCAAAACCTCTTCCCTGGAGCTCCCTGTCTCCTCCCAAATGTCTCCCCTCTCGCATCCCAAACCTCTTTAGCTTAAAGATGAAAAGCAAAACCTAACAGTCTGAGCCTCTTCTGCTCTCCTCTCAGCATCCCCGGGATCAGTCCCCTTCCCGCTCAGCTGATCTTCCTTCTCGCAGGTTGCTCTGCCTGCTAGAAACGCTTTTCTGACTCTTTTGTGAACGTGTGCTGAAACGACCTGCATAGGCAGTGATTAGGGAAGGATGCTGCTGGAGCGGCTCAGGCCGAGGAAGCCGCACTCAACTGGGGGCACTGGGAAGCACTGGCGACACCCTGGGGTGCTCTGTCAGGTCACTCTCCCAGGCTCTTGCTTTCTGTTCGCTGGGAGTCGGGGAGGCCCCAGAGCCGTCACGGACCTGGATGGAAGTCCTGTCCAACCCTCCCAGGGCTGACTTACATTTTCCAGAGCATGCTCCACATATGACATGAGTTAATCTACTGGGATTTTGAAAACATCCTTTATGCTCTACAGAAGTCAACTTATATGGAAAAACGGAATCCTTCCCATCCTTGCCTTCAACAGCCCTGAACCAGAGGCAGCTGCTGCTAAGGAGGTCATGGATGGGGTAACAACAGCTAAAAGGGACTCAAATCAGGGCTGGGCATGTCCTCTGAGTACCAGTCACTTTAGCAGAAAGCAGAGCATGCCCGGCACCAGACCACCGGTTGGTAAGAGGGGCAGTGGGACTGGGACAGGCCCATCCACAAAACCTGCCATTTCAACGGAACAGGCAGGCACTAATACTCATGTTTCCGCACTGGGCAAACCCATTGACCTATTAGGGCACCATGAGGACCGGGCAGCCAAAGGCTGCTGATCAGCCCAACAGGGGTCACCAAGTCCAAACACAAAAGCCCACGAAAAGCCCTTCTCTCTCAGGAGGTCCTTCCTCTCAGACCCCGGGCACATATGGTTTCAGCAGGGCCTTGGCAATCCCTAGCACTCCCTAGACAGGCACCCTGAGAACAGTGAGACAGCTTGAAAGAAAATGAGGAGACAGAGAAACTATGAATACACACATCTGAGCAAGCATGGCAGCTCATGCAAGTCACCAGTGTGACACCCGTGTGCAACTGGTGGTGTGGACGGTGACAGCTTACTAGAAGAGGGCACATAACCGTTGCTGACCACGAGCCTTGCTGGGAGGAACAGGGGCATCTCAAGAGCATCCCAGACCCCAACTCCTAGGGTTCTACGAGCAGGGAGAAGCAGGCGATTTCCCAAGCAATTAAAGAATAAAATTCTTTAATTTTATAAAAATAAAAATGACAAGAAAGAATCATTTTATAACTATAAAGGTCGATAAATAATGAATCCTGCTTTAAAACAAATGACCCAGGGCTGGCAAGGCTGCAGGCAAATAGGAATGTTCCTATATTGTAGGTCATGCTGGTTAACTAACACCGTCCTGTGAAAGTAAGGATATCAAGAGCCCCACGAATGTCAGCCTGGTCATCCCCTTCCTGGGGAGTGATCCAAAAGGATTAATTCAAAAGAAAAGTGGGAAATTATGGGAAGAAAGTTGTTTTATGGCAATAAAATCTGTAATGGTTAAAAGCTGTGGAAATAAAAACCAAATGTCCAACAATAGGGATATACAAGTATGTGATTCAATGAAACATGAAACCCTCAGTTAAAAGAAAAAAACCTTTTTTTTTTTTTTTTTAAGATTTTATTTATTTATTTGACAGAGAGAGACACAGCGAGAGAGGGAACACAAGCAGGGTGAGTGGGGGAGGGAGAAGCAGGCTTCCCGCGGAGCAGGGAGCCCGATGCGGGGCTCGATCCCAGGACCCTGAGATCATGACCTGAGCTGAAGGCAGACGCTTAACGACTGAGCCACCCAGGCGCCCCAAAAGAAAAAACCTTTTTGTGAAATTATGCTAACTGAGGGGGAGAAGTAGAGCAAGAAATTGTACAAGTGCAATGATTGTATACAAATAGATAAAGACTGAGAGGAACCACAGAAAACACAAATGGGTGTTTTGTTTGGGCGGTAGGATTATGAATGTAATTTCTTTTCAGTTGCTGGAAAGTTTTTTAGGGCAGTGGCCTTGCCTTCCCAGCAGAGGTGGGCTTGTCACTCTGCTGGGAACCAGTGTGCCCACTGCTGACCCTGAGCCCCACGGCATGCCACACCTCGGGCTGTCCACATGGCTGACCACACCTGCGGGACGCCCCCAGGCTTGCTGAGTCAGGCAGTGTCTACGCTAACTAGTGCAACTGACTGAGAGGTCCATGGGAGAGACGCGGAAGACGCTGGAGTGAGAAAGGAATAGCAGGGGTGAGCCTATGCATTTAAACAGTGAGATGGATAATTTAAGCATCAAATGCAAGAGTATGCAAATGCCCATCTGCTACATAAATCTATATCCTGGTAAGACAAGGGCTTAGCTCTCAAATTAGACTTATTTCAAATGTCAGGTGGTCCACCCAACCTGTAGGCAGGCTAAGGATGGCCACCGCATGTACAGATGAGAACTGAAGCTCATAGGAGGGAGGTGATTTGCCCAAGGTCACAAAGTCAGGGATTATCAAACAAATGCCACCACCCCTCTGTTAACCAGCAGATGCATGCATGCCTCTGAGGCTCAGAACATTCCCAACACCGGTCTTGCTGCTTGACTGGTCACAGCCATTGTGACTTGTGCCACAGTCCAACTCAAACTCTGTTGTCTGCCAGGGCCCCATCTCCCCATTCCATGGACACACGTCCAGGAGGGACACCAGGTGGCCAACCCCTGGAGTCTTGGTATCACCAGACTGTGACATCTTCCCCGGCTAGGCCAGCATAAGGCCACCTCATGCTCATAGCTGTCCACACAAGCAGTGTGGACTCAAGTTCTTGTCTGTAAAATGGGGATAATAAGAACCTCTGTGTGAGAAGATTGTTAGGTAACAGAAGTGCTCAGTACAGTGAATACAAAGGAACCCCTCCATGTTAGTAGGACACTTTCCTCAAGAGTCTCTGTGAGGACTGAACAAGATGGCAAACATGAAGCACCTGACAAATGGTTGGCTTTCAGTAGGGCTCTCTCAATTATAGCTATTATTATGATAATGAAGGCATCAAAGAGCACAAATGTGGGGATTTTTTTTCCCCCCAGGAAAGCGCTGGAGAAGGGCTTTGCAGAGCCTGGAAGATGTTTGCTTCTCTCCTCCTCATAGAGAAGACCACTCCCGGACAGCCTCTTCTTCCCTCCCACTGCCTTCTTACACCCCGCCCCCCACCGTCCTCCCACGTGCTCTCCAGCCAGGAAACAACCCCAGCACCAGCCATTGCTTCCCTTTTATCCCCAGGGTCCAATGAAAGCCAGACCTAGACCCTAGCCCTCTGTCCCTGCTACTCAGCAAACCCACCTACCTTTGACCCAGGTTGCGGTGGGGGTTGGGGGGGGGGGGTCGGTAACCAAGGGAAATCACCCACCGCTGACTTCATCGCCTCTGGGCTGAGCTTAGGTCTGCTTGCTGCTGCCCTTTGGGGCCTGTGGTCGCACCATCCACCACCCTACCTGCCCCCGCTGCCCGCCAGGGTCCCGAGCACCCACTCACAGCTCAAGGATGAGCACCACGTCGGTGCGGTTCTCAAAGACGTCGTGCAGCGTGATGACGTTGGGGTGCAGCACCTGCCGCAGGATGCTCACCTCCCGCTCAATCTCCTCCCGGCACAGGCCCCGCCGGCTGGCCCGGCTCTGCCGCTTTTTGATGAACTTGGCCGCGTACTCCAGCCCTGTGCTTTTCTCTCTGCACTTCTTCACAATGGCAAACTGGCCGCTGTGGGGACACAGATCGGCACAATCGGGGTGTTACTGTGTCCATCTAGGAAGTGACCCAGTTGTCAGCCCCCAGGCCACACTAATTCAGAGTCATTCTACGAGGGTAGGCCAAGTCATGCCACCAGCCAGCATCCCCACCTGCCTGTTAACCCGTGGCTGAGATGGGGCAGGTCCTGGGCTTCCCTTTTGTTCATATGAATCCTTTGCCTTTACTAGGAATGAATGTTAGTATTGTCATTCCCAGTGTACCGATGTGACCACTGAGGCTCTGAAAGGTTATTGATTTGATGATGATGACACAGCCTCATTGTTCCTAAGTCTCAGTTAGAACCCGAGTCCAGTATCCACTAGGTAAAATCACAGGGTCCAGAGACTTATACTATGTAATGTAAAGATTAGAAAGGAAAAACATAAAGATCAGATCGGCATGGTCAAAATACTAACGGTAACAGTTATTCATTTGGGTCTGCCTTATCCGGATACAAGTACAAATTCATCCATTTAATTGTGATTTCTCTATATTCCCTATATTCTTATGTTTGTACCTTTGCTCCCAACCTCCTCCCAACAAATAAAATCTCAATGAGCTGACCAAAGCAGGTCCTAAGTAAGGGAACAGAGCAAAGATGAGGGCGATGCACTTAAAGTAACGACAAGGCCAGAGGACATGCTGGCTGGGTTGGTGGGGTACAGGTGGAGGCAGGGGTGGGTGGAGGCAGTCTAACACTGTTAATAACCATAAGTGGGAGTTCGTCATGGTGAGAGGGCTAATGGGACCACAGGGTTGCAAAGTGTTAGAAAACTGACGCACAGGAGAGGTCAAGTGACAAGTGTGAGGTCAACACAGAGTTAATGGCCAAGCCCGGTGCTCAGCCCACTGTCCACAAAGCCACTAAGTAGTTATAGAAGTCAAGACTGTGCTTCGTGCCCTTCAGGTTTGAGCCTAGAAATGCTTCACTCTGGGGACCAATACAGCAACCATGAAATGGCATCCATGCCAATGGCAGGTGGCCCTGAGCCAGCTTCTCTGAGTGCTCCAAGGACAGCCCACTCCACAGGGAAGGGCAGCAGCCTTCTGTTCACATCTCAGTTCAGGTGGGCAGGGTGGGTGGGCAGCTCAAAATCCCTGGAGATGGGCCAGTGGTCCCCACTTCTGGGTCCTCCCACCCCTCTTCCATCATTTTCCACAAGTGCCCCATGTTTTCTCACCCACAATAGCCACTGCTTAAGACAGAACTCAGAAAGTTTTCAGGCTCAGATTAATGGCTTAATAAGGGAGCACCATACTCCACACACAGGATGTACTCTCTTAGTGGCTCTGGGGTAAGAGTTACACACAATGAAATTCTCCAGATATTTGCCTCAACCTCAGAAAATAGCATCACATCTGAACCACTCCATTCCTAGAATAATCCTCAGTGAGACAGCCTTCAAAATAAACCTAAGTGGAAAAAAAAAAAAGTCAAGTAGAGCAAGCAAGGAATAGATATGCCAACACTTAAATAGCATTCTATGGCAACCACCTTAGGACGTCACCAGACACATATTCCCGTATCTCTCCATCCCCTCATCCTCCATTCACTCCGTGCTGCCTGAGTGTCTGCCCTGTGTGGGGCCCTGTACAGGGGCATAATGGGCAGGGACCAAAGGCACAGACAACAGGTAGAGGGGAAGCTCTGGGGAAAGAGAAGATCCTGGGGGCTGGTCTAGGCTGGACAGGGATGGCTTTATGGAACAAAATTTATATTACATTGTCTACTAATTCTAAAGTTTCAGCTATTTACGACCTGATATTGGCTCCTAGCTGTCTACACACAAGGGGCTGACACAGGTGGAGTGAAGCCAGGCCTCTCAAAGCCAAAGTGAACACAGTTAGTGAGATCTCTGACACAGCTGGTCCCTTGGAGCTACTTTGGGCCTCAGAGACATTGGGTCCCTTAATGGGAGACAACAAACACCTGACAAAGCTTCTAGTCCCAGGCAACTGTGATTCTCAATGTCAGGACGGTCATGCTTTTCTTTTCTCTGACATCTCAGGGGCCTGGCATCAGCAGCCCTAAGGGCAGACAGGGCTCATTCTTTCCAGCTGACTGAGGGGTGAAACCAAAGCTTAAGGATTTTAAGCATTTTGTTTAAGCTTACAGAACACAGACGTGCAGGCGCAGAGTTTTTGTAAAGCAGAGAGAAATATTTCAAGTCACCTTGAGATAGCCCCCCCGCCACTTTGACTTATGAGGGAAACAGAGGCATCTTTCTATATCACATGACTTAAAAATTCCTCAAAGTCTCAAAAAAGCAAATGAGTGTTTGCTTTTCCTGGTTGAGTTTTCTCCTTGTGAGAGCAACTGTGGCAATGAGAGGTGACTGGGGGTCAGTCCTAATATACAGGCCATTTCCTCCCACTAAAAGCAGGTATTTTGAGAGTGGGTGAATAACAGAGCCAAATACCAAGCAACACCACTCATCTCCCCTCTCTTCCTGGGGGAGGGATCCTCCAGTCAACCTGCCCTGGGGAGTCCAAGGGGAGCCCACGGAGAGCCTGGGCCATTGATGAGTTTGCCCTTCTTGTTGGGCCATTACTGGGAAGAGGGTAGAATATGCTCCATGAGGGCCAGCCCCCAGGCTGCGAGGCTTTGGGCAGCAAAAGCAGCCTTCCAGGGCAAACAGGCTTGGACTCAGAAAACTTACGCTGTCACCTGGGGCAAGTGGCTACCTTCTCTGAGCATCGGTTTCCTCATCTGTAAAATGGGAATCATGACTCCCTACTAGGGAATCATGGTGACTGGAAATATCTGCAATGCTGGCCCACGGTCAGCTCTAAGGAATGATAGCTATTCCAACTGTTACTAGTTTATTGCTCCTAGGAAAGCCAAGCTAGAGACACCACAGAAGCCACTGATTTACATGGTGTGTACTATGTGGCCAGGGAATCAGTGTCATTTTAAAAGTCCTTATGATTCTAGTGCACAGCCATATCTTTGTCCTAAGCAGTTAACCAACTCTTTTAACCCTTCAAGCAATGGTTCTCAACTGGCTGTACACCGGAATCACCCAGGGGATTTCAAACCTGGCTGCCTGGGTCTATCCCCAAAGATTCCCATCTCCTGGGTCTGGGTGGGCTGCTGTCCGGGAACTGAGCTATTTAAAAACCTCCCAGGTGACTGGTGTGCACCGGGGCAACAGTCTTCTGATTCTCTGCATTTTACAGAGAAGAAATTGTAGTGCTGTCACTCATTTCATGCCTTGTCTTTTCCAGTATTCATATATTACCCTCTCCCTTAGTTCTTTGATCTGACATTCGAGGGAAGGAGGATGGGGAGTACGAGAAGGAGGAGGGGGAGTGTTGTCTCTCCCACCCGGACAGTTTCTGCTTGACGGGTCTGACATTGAACTGTTCCAAATCAAGACAGAAGATGACCCTAGGCTTTGGGGGTACCAGGAGTGGAAGTTTACATTCGGGCACGTCCTGGTCACTGTATCCACAGCAAATGCAAAAATCAGAGCTGAGATAGAAAAAAAAAATCAGAGCTGAGGCGACTCTCTATTATGCCCTGTTGACCCATGGATGGGCCCCCATCTGCCCATTAGGATGCTCCAAAGCCAGGGGTTCAGGCACACAGTGCAGAAGTTGCCCAGCTAGGCTATGGGGGCAAGGGGTGGGCAGTGAGGGCCTCTCTAGGTTAGGACAGAGGCACCCAGGGTGCCATCCAGAGAGGGAACCCAATCTCTAATGAAAGTCATTGCCAATACTAAATCAGAAATTATGGGAATGCTGAAACATTAACACACATGTGCAAAGCATGCATGTTGCAATCCTCCTGCCCCACCCCCTCCCACATTGCAAACAGTCAATACCCAACCCATGGTGTCACGCAGCAAAGGGCTGACAGTCAGGCTGATCAATTCCTGGTCCTGCCATCAGAGCCTCACAGGATGGGTCTCCCCTCAGAAAGCTTCTGTCAGAAAGGTCCAAAGAGCCCATGACAAACTGAATAGTAAAAGGCTTTCCCTTCATTCTCCCTGTGGGTTCCAGTCAGAGCCCTACCCTGCCCTGGGGCAGCCTGTTCAACTCCCTGGGCTTCAATTTCCTTCCTTGTCAAGCGGGAGTCCCCACGTCACAGGGGAAATCCTAACGATGCCTGAGAAAGGCCTTTACCAGATATCTAGCACTGTAGAAGGGCAGGAGGCATGGGGTGGTGTGTGTGTTTGTGTGTGTGTGTGTGTGTGTAGCTCTGTGCCTCGGGCTGGCTTGCAGAAGTCACAGAGCATGGTTTAGTGACGGACAGGCAATCCACCAGACACAAACTAGTCTCCGTATTTCTGCCAGCACATTCTCCCGCAATTAAGTCAGGAACACACCCCTCTTCCCAGGCAGAGGGCTCAGCTCTTCACTCATTCAGCACCCCAGGAAGATGGAGCAACCTGCCTAGAGAGTGAGACAGATGGGCCTCGTTCAGCAATTCAGCAGGGCCCAGGGTGGCACCCCATGAGGGTGCCCTATTGTCTGCCCAGGAGTCAGATGAAAAGGCATAAACCTAGAACAGTTTCTCAGTGCCAAAAACAGTGTTACCTCTCCAACACCAGCTCCTCAACTTCATGGAAGAGCCTGGCTCGATCACCCCCAAATTCTTCACTGCCAAAGAAGAATAACCTGAACATGACCCAGATCTCATACCATTTAGATTTTGTGTAACAATGTGGATACTACATTTATATGCAGCTTTTCTCTTTATAAGCTAATTTTATATTTATTCTCTCTTTTAATATTTGCAGGTATTCTTCATAGTTCCATTTCACAGAAAAGAAAACAGAGGCAAAGGGAAGTGACTTGATGGTTTGGCCAGGGAGCCAGCCCTGACAGTGGGGCTTGGACATGAAACCACATCTCCTGACTCTAGTTTCAGTAGTGTACCAAGCAGTGGGGAGAGGGGCCCACCCCAGAAGAGAGGAGTATTTGATCACTGATATTATTTAGAATTGCACATGGACAGTGAAAATAAAAAGCAGACTTATTTTTATTTGATTTTATTGTTGGTGTTCATTTTCAAAACAAAATGCACCCATCAGGACCTGCATCGAGGAGACCAAATCCTCTGCCCACCCACCCCTACCTTCCATGGTAAGCCCCAGCCAACCAGACTTGCTCTGGCACCACCAGAGGCGGGCTGCTAAGGTGTTTTGTAAGGTCTAGGAATAGAGCGGACCTAACTCACTTCCTTTCTCAGTCAACTTTAAAGCGTCCATGAGTTTAGTAACCTAACCCAAAGTCACCAGTTTATTAAGGTAGAGAGGAGGCAGGGCTGCACAGAATGCAAACCCAGGGACGAGATGCCATGTGAGCGGAGTGGTGGCAAATGGGAAGCGTTCCAAGGCACAGGGATGTGGAGACCAGGTTCCTCCTCCCGGTTCCCCCAAGCGGTCAGAATCGTTCCTCTCCCCACACCGCAGAACAATAAGCCATGATTCCTCTGGAATTACCCTGCAAGTTTTCAGGGCCATGGAGCAGGGATAATGCTTAGATGCTTCCCAGTCAAGGCCACTCCAAGTGCAGCCCAGCAGGTGAGGGAATGGGCCCTCCAGCTAACATGTTTCAAAGGCATGGGCCATGGGGCGTCTGGGTGGTTCAGTCAGTTAAGCATCCGACTCCTGATTTTGGCTCAGGTCATCATCATCTCAGGGTCATGAGATTGAGCCCACACCAGGCTCTGCGCTCAGCACGGAGGCTGCTTGTGGAGTCTGTGTGAGGTTCTCCTCTCTCCCTCTGCCCCTCCCCCAGCACATGCTCTGTCTCTCTTTCACTCTCTCTCAAAATAAATAAATAAAATCTTTTTTTAAAAAAAAAAGGCCGTTCAAATCTGTAGTCTGTAGAAACCAGATCAGCCTGATCCCAGAGGACTCACACCCCGATCCCATGGCAACAGCCTGCTGGGGATGGTGTCATGGAGCCCCTCCTCACCCGTCTGCCTGGCCACCTTTGACTGTGGGGCCTCTGTGGCTGCCCTCCCTCTTATTTCCCTCCTATTACCAATACATCCAACCCCTAGTCAGGCTACTTCTAATTCCCATGAATAAGATCCTTCTCCTCACTGCCTTAGCACTCAACCTGTTCTTATCCCCTCTGCCCTAGCCCAGGATTTAAGAGTCCAAAGACCCAGGTTCTACTTTCAGTTCTACCTTCAGTAAATCACATCCTTTGTGTGTTAAGATAGACATAAGAATGTCCCAGTCTCACCAGACTGTAATGAGAATGAAATGAGACCCGTGTATAAAAGCACTACGTGAAGTGTGACTTCTCCATGGATATAAAGTCTTTTTTCTTTCCATCTACTGGATCACCACATCCAGATCCTGGTCCCCGTGTTCCAATCCCAGCCTGTCCTTAAACCCGACTCAGCCCCAACAAACTGCATCCTCAGATCCCAGCTTACAAATAGATAGGGCTGGGGGGGGACCATGGCAGATGAAAAGCAGGGTTCCCAGGTGATGCCAGGATCCAGGAAGACAGAAGACACTTGGGACACAGTTACTCAAGGACAGGGCAAGAAACCAGATAGCCGGGAAGCCAAAATAGGGCGAAGAAATATAAAGTTACCAGAAATCAGAGCAGGAAGCAGGTCAGAATTCCAGGCCAGAGATAAGGGTAAGGAGCAAAAATTTACCAAAAACCAAGCAGGAAGCACATCAAGAAGTAGGCAGGCAAGCACAAGTGCGAGGCATACAGGAGCAGCATCCAAACCAGCCCGAGGCAAGCGGAGACTCCGGAGCAGACAGAAACATCAGCACCAGACCTGCAAACACAGAGTGCCCAGAGCCCTTCAAACGGCCCTTTCTCCCAGCTAGTGAGCCAAGCCTGCTGGCTGATGAACCTGCTTCTCCTCTTTGACCATGTTGCCAACACCTTTGTAGTCTTCTGACATCGGTGCTTAAATATGCTTGAGGTGTGGAACCCTCTCTCCAATACATCTTGCACAGAAGCCCAACAGGTAAAAAAGATTAAAAAAACTGTGCTTCCTTGGGGGGAGGGGCACTGGGAACCCACCGACTCAGAGCCCACCCCCTAATGCCTAACAGGCTTCGTAGAACCCCGAGAGCTCCAGGAAACACAATCTGAGAAGTACACGGTACAATGTGGCAACATGCCCTTTGCTGATCCCCAAACAGTTCCAAACTATAAATGGAAAAAAAAAAAAGAGAGAGAGAGTGAGAGAGATAAGCAGAAAACATTCTCAAAATTATTATCTAGTCTTTCAAGAAGTCACTCCAACCAAGCCAAGGTCAGGGTCAACAGTAAGGCATACACAGAGGATAAGAATCAGGGACCACAAGTGTCCAGGGAGCCGAGGCCTGACCCACCGGCGGCCCCGTCCAGAGTCACAGGGTCTGCTCATGCTGGCCTAGGGTAGCTGCGCTCACGGGTTAGCTCACTGGATTCCCTGCAGACTAACTTCCTTCCTCTGGCCTTTTTTTTTTTCCTGTCTGAAGAAAACCTCCTAAAGCACAAAAAGGAAGGAATTGTTGAGCACAGCCAAGTCAGGCTGAGGTATGATTACTTTTCCGAATCTATTTTTAAGTATAAGCACCTTTTGATGCTGTTGTCAAATGAACCTGAGCCCACAAGTCCAAGACCTGAAATAAGGGAGGCCTGATTTAAGGGGGACTTGGCTATATAGAGAACGGTTTTGACTGAAAATACAGCTCAGTGTCCTCTGGCATATCCCTTAGTGTAAAGTCTAGGTTCTGGACGCTGACATGAAGTAGGTTCCATAATACAGTGTTGGGCTTGGAGCCTTCCACCCACTCACCTGCCTAGCTCCCCGCCCCCTTATACCACCCCCACCATCCACCTGAGTGCCCATTCCCCTATCCATCCATTCTCTCATTCATTCCTCCATTCCTCATTTATTGGTCAGTGTCCTAAGTGCTCTAAGCATGACACACCCCACAACTTGCAAGGCTTACTGGGGAGATGAAACACACACTAATGGAAAAAGAAACATGGCATGGGTGTGTACGAGATATCTGCCTCAGGGTCAAGTGAGTGGGCAAACAGAAACTGCAGAGAAGGACAAGTACCAGCTGACAGGGAGTCAGCGGAAGCCTTATGGAGCTAGCGGGATTTGAACCAGGCCTGGCAGAAAAAAACTGGATCCAGACAGGCAAAGGGAAAACCGCTCACCAAAGTTGGAGAAGCAGAGAGCGAGACACGAATGCTCTATTCTGTGGAGGCCCCAAGTCACCACCTCTCTCCCTCACTTCCTTGCTGGCAAGTGGCAAAGTGGCCACTTTGTCAAGGAAATACATCAGAAAGCTACATTTGTCCTTTCCTCTCCTCTTTGTGGGATCGGAGGGAAGAGGAAAGCAAGTGGTCAGCCAACAACGATGTTCACTTGGGCTGGGCCCCCTTCTCACCACCTGGTTCCTGATAATCAGATGTACGTTTGATTAGTGAAAGAACTTCAACAGAACAGGTCAACTAGCTTGATCCTAGAAACGTCAGCCAATTGGCCTTTGAAGCCTGGCAAAGCCCAAGAGGCTGGACCATAACGGATGAGACCTTAAGCATGAGCTCACAGTGCAGAGCAAGAACTGGACTGCAAAGGAAGACAGAAAAATCCAAGATGGTTGAGGTTCTGCTATTCCTGTGGGGGTCCAGGGCCAACCTCAGGAAACGGTGAAATGAGCAGTTTATCTTCTACAATCCCTCCCTCCCGACTTGCCAGTCTCCTCCCCTCTGGTGCAGAGTTCTGTGCCCAGTCTGTCTCCTGTGAACCTTCACTTCCCTGTGGCCCACATCACTCTGGGATCCTTTCCATAATTCACAGAAAGTGATAAAGGATTCCCAAGGGATACCTGATCTCCTTCCAAAGCAACACATTCATATTTTAACAGCATCCTTGACCAAGAGGGGCTTCAAGGTGGCAAGTTTAGGCCCACAGTGGACAAGCGGAGAAATTCCTCGGAGATAAAAAGGTCTTTCCACTTTCCTAAAATACACACCAAACAAGTGGCTCTGCAAAGAACTGACTATGTGTGTCTGTGTATGTGAATGTGGGTGTGTGAACCAATCATGACCAGTTATTTCTTGTTAGTTCTCTTCTGTACCACTGGATCTTTTTTTTTTTTAAGATTTTATTTACTTATTTATTTGAGAGAGAGAAAGAACGAGCAGGGAGGAGGGGCAGAGGGAGAGGGAGAAGCAGACTCCCCACTGAGCAGGGAGCCCGATGCAGGGCTCGATCCCAGGACCCTGGGTTCATGACCTGAGCTGAAGGCAGACACTTAACTGACTGAGCCACCCAGGCGTCCCTGTCCCCCTGGATCTTAATGTCCTAGGAATTCTTGTTGCAACTTCTTCAATGATATGTTCAGTTCCTTGCCATCTTCTGTTTCTCAGAATTTCGGTGAATTTTTTATCCCAAAGTTTGCTTCCTTGCCATTACTTGACAATGTCTCAGATCACATCTCCCAAACACTCAGGGCTATGAATGTGGGCAGAGCACAAGGTTAAGAGTCCTGGGTATGTCACCAACTACCAAGTTCTCTTCTCTCTTGGGGCCTCAGTTTTCTCATCTGAAAAATGAAGGGTTGGACCAGATGTCTCGTTCAGGTCCCTACCTCCATCCCAGCTCGCCCTCTTAGGATTCTCTGACGCAGGCCAGTATGTCACATGGATCTATCAGCTTGAGACAGAGGGGGTGACTTCTGCGTTTCCCTCTGCATAGGGCCCAGCCATGCGTTGAGGCTACTGAGACTTATCAGTCACACGTTAACCAAGTAAATGTCCAAAGAGGGGTATTAGGGCTTCAGGTAAGGAAAGCAGATCTCAGGCACTCTCAGCAAGATGCCCCTATACGATCTTTATATATTAACATCAAAATGCTGAACACACCAAAGGCCAAAGGCATTTCTATAGCAAATGACCTGGGCATGCACCTTAGCCCTTCACCACTAACCAGCCCCTAAGAGCCTGGAGAGTAAGAACTCTCACAGACCCCACTCAGCACCGAGCACGCAGCAGGGAGGCAGCCAGTGCCTACAGAAAGGAAAATGCTTTTTCTTCTTTTTTTAAAATTCTCTACTTAAATTCAATTTAGTTAATATATATTGTATTATTAGTTTCCGGGGTGGAATTTAGTGATTCATCAGTTGCATATAACACCCAGTGCTCAATACATCAAGTGCCCTCTTTAATGCCCATCACCCAGTTACCCCATCCCCACCCCACCTCCCCTCCAGCAACCCACTTGGTTTCCTAGAGTTAAGAATCTCTTATGGTTTGCCTCCCTCTCCGTCTTTATCTAATTTTATTTTTCCTTCCCTTCCCCTATGTTCATGTTTTGTTCTTAAATTCCACACAGGAGTGAAATCATATGGTATACTTATTTCACTTAGCATAATACCCTCTAATTCCATCCCCGTTACTACAAATGGCAAGGTATCATTATTTTTGATGGCTGAGTAGTATTCCATTGTAGATATAGACCACATCTTCTTTATCCATTCATCTGTCCCTGGACATCTGGGCTCTTTCCATAGTTTGGCTATTGTGGACATTGCTGCTATAAACATTGGGGTGCAGGTGCCCCTTCGAATCACTACGTTTGCATCCTGTGGATAAACACCTAGTAGTGCAATTGCTGGGTCGTAGGGTAGCTCTATTTTTAACTTTTTGAGGAACCTCCACACTGCACCAGCTTGCACTCCCACCACCAGTGTAAGAGGGTTCCCCTTTCTCCGCATCCAAATGGCTAACAGACCCATGAAAAAAAGCTCAACATCACTTGGCATCAGGGAAACACAAACCAAATCCACAATGAGATACCACCTCACACAAGGGCTAAAATTAACAACTCAGGAAACAACAGATGTTGGCGAGGATGTAGAGATTGGAGAAAGGAAGATTTAAACTGAGGCAGCAGGAAGTGTGGTGAAGTTTATCCCCCACAGCCAGCCCTCAATGTAGCAGGAGTCCTTACTGGCAGATTCGCTTAAAAAAGAACATGTTCCTGGTACTTTCTTTTGATTACAAAAGCAGCATGTTCATTATCTAAGAGAAAAGAAAGAAAACACAGAAAAGCACAAAAAGGAGGCTAAAAACTGTCCTTAATCATGCCTTCCTGAGATAACCATTGTTATCATTTGGTGTCTGCTCTCTGGATTTTTTCAGCGCATCATATAGTCTTTTCTATTTGTTTCTTAAAATTTTTTTAATGTAACTGGAATGACACCATAAGTACTATTTTGGAACCTGCTTTTTTACATGCTTTACTTAACAATATATCCACTTCACATTTTTCTACATAATTAAAAATTCTTTTACTACCTGATTTTAAATGGCTACATAATATCCCATCATACAGATAAACCATGGTTTTAAAAGCAAATTCTTAATTTTGGACATTTATAATTACCTCCAAGTTTTAATGTAATTAATAACACTGTTTTAAATATCCTTACATATAAATCTTTGTATACATCCCTGATTTTCTTTCCTTAAGATAAATTCCAGGAAATAGAATCCTTAGCCAAAGGTTATATAGATTCTTAAGGTTTTTCATGCTGACAAATTATCCTCCAGACAGACTGTGCTACTAAGACTCCGAACAGCCATAAATATTGTCAGCCCCTGCATTCCCCACCCTACATGCATTTCGCCAAATACTGGCTCATTACTTTTTTCAGCTTTACCATTTACATACGCAAAAGATGATATCTCGTTGTTTTAACTTGAATTAAGTTAATTAACTTGTAAAAAGAAGGTAATTAACTCGTAATTGATTATTAGTGAGAATGAACATCTTTTCCTATGTTTATGGGTGATCTGAACTGCATACTCATATATGCTTTGCTAATTTTTCTACTGGAGAGTTTGCCTTTCTCTTAGTGTTTATGCAAGTTCTTTATATGTTTGTGGTATTAGCCATTTGTCACATATGTTGCAAATATTTCCCCCAACTGATTGTATTGTCTACAAAGGAGCTTCAGGTCTTCTCAGCATTGGGTGGTGTTAACCAGTTTTTCCCCTTTACCTCTCCCTCCTCCTGTCACTTCAATCACCCAGATGCTGTGCTTTAGGGGCACCGTGAAGGGAAGTGCCCTGTGCCTTGGGGTGAAACTCTTCACTTGGTTGGTCACCTAGGCACTCGATTCAGGTTATACCTTCAAACTTACTGCACAGGCCCAAGAGAACCACCACCATCTCTTATCCCCCACACCTGCTCCTTTCTTCAAAGTCACCTCACTTTTCCTCCTGGCAATGCCCCCCACCCTCTCGGCTGATTGCAGGAAGGGAAGGCATCTCAGGGTGAGCAAGTCCTAATGCAGAGTGGGCCTGCTGCCCCCTGCAGGGGCCGTAGCTGCAGGGGCGACCGGCGCAACAGACCCTTGAGGGATGCAAAGCATCCCTCCTGCCCCATATTGTCCATCATATCATTTGGTGTCCTTTGTCACGCGATACACATAAGGGCATTCTTTCAGAAATCAGCACCATGAAGACGTCTGTCTACCCTGAAAAACTGATACCCTTCCTCATTTCAGAAAATGAAAACGAAAAACAAAAAGAAAAGAAAATGAAAATGACGTTATCTTATTTCCTTTTTGTTGTCTTGGTGGTCAGTGACAACTGTGATGGCCTAGATCTGGGGTGTATTTCCTTCCTCCTTCCTTCACACCAGTGGTTCTCAAACTTGGGGGTGTTTCAGAATCATGTGGGGAGCTGCTTTAAAATACAGATGCCCACTCGTGCTCTGACTCTAAATAAATAAATAAAATCTTTTTAAAAAATGGGGTGCCTGGGTGAGTCAGTCAATTGAGCGTCCAACTCCTGGTTTTGGCTCAGGTCATGACCTCATGGGTCGTGAGATCAAGAGCCATGTCAGGCTCTGCGCTCAGCATGGAGTCTGCTTGGGATTCTCTCTCTCCCTCTGCCTCTGCCCCCCCCCCCCCCGCTCTCTCCCTCTCGCTCTCTAAAAATAAATAAATAAATAAAAACTTTAAAATGCAGATCCCCAGGCCTTACTACAGATTTGATAAATCATAATCTTTGGAGGGCATGTGGCTTTTGGATCTTCTACCTTTGTTTTCCAATTCTGTCTGTGTGCCTCTTATTTTATGTTGTCTCCAATCTTTAACACCCACGAACAGGAAGAACTAACCGTAAGTGGTTCTGTGTTGCCCTCACTGTAGCCCAGAGAAAGACAGTGAGCTGGGGAGCACACCTGCAAAGACAGAACTTGGCCCATTTCACAGATGGCAAAAGGAGCCCCCAAACTGTTAAAGGTCCAAGACAGAACCACCCAAACACAGTCGATCCCAATAGCCAAGATGATTGATTTCAGAGCAGGAGGCATTTCACACAGGACTAAAATGGTGACACCCCCATCCCCCTCTGGTCCCCAGCTCACAGGAGGCCCACCCCCTCATCCCCACCCTCAGAGGGATTTGACTTTAGAACCACACCCAGTCTCCCACAAGCCTGGAGGTGGGGTGGGGATGGAGGGAACAGGTCCAAGGCCTCTTGGGAGTAGATTTGTCTCCAAACCCTCCTCCCACCCCTCCCTGTCTCCCCAGCAGAAGCCAGAATCTCTGTTGGGCAAGTGGCTCAGAGCTGCAGCTTCGCCACCTCCTCTGTCATCACCACCCCCAATTAGCAGCTACCAGGCGCCCTCAAGGCTGCCACTCCTTCTCAATTCCTCTAACTCTGCTACTCTAAGTCATTACAGGATTTGGTACTGCCTGGCACATTGCCTCTGAGCCTAATTGTCAGAATGCTGGAAGGCTATGTGTCACACCCAATGTGATTTATTTTCACCTCTGTCGACCCAAATTGCAATCTAGAACAGACCCCGGCCCATGGCCTCTTCCCTCTAGAAACCCACCCGCCAGGCCTCCCTCCCTAGCTGCCTCAGTGTGGCCTTGTCCTTGCACACAGGACCCACGTTGGAGTCACAGAGGGGCAGAGGTAAGCCAGCAGCACTCTGAGGGTGCAGGGGGCTCAGATCCAGGAAGGACCCCAGGCTGATGTCAGCCCAGTTCCGTTACTAGCCGGCTCTGGAAACTTGGGTGGTTTCTTAAGTTTTCTCTACCTCTGTCTCTTCATCAGTAAGATGGGGATGACAGCCACCTCATAGGCTGTGATGAGGATTAAGCACAGTGACAGATCTAAGGGCTCAGAACAGCATGTGTCATATGGTAAACACTCATAAATACGACTTTAGTTTTAGCTCTCTGGGCTTCAGCTTCCTCACTTGTAAAGTGGAAATAATACACTTAACTTGCAGGACTGTTGAGAAATTTTAATTAGAGAAATCCAAGGACACTTAGCACAGAGCCTGGCATAACCTTCTTGTTCGGTGAATGGTTTCTGAGTGTGAAGGGTGAATAAATCAGACAATGAATATCCTGATTCAGAGCAGATGTTTTCACCCATGGTTGCAGGCTGACCTTTCCTGACCCTCAGTATCTCAGGAAATCACCTCTACCCTTAGAGAAATAGGCCAACAGAGCAGTCACCGGCCCCCACATGGGCCCCACACGGGCCCCAGACTGGCCAGACGGGCACATTGTGGGCTTATCTTGAGAACTGGCAGGTTCCAGCTTTCCCTCCAGAGCCAAGTGAGAAGCCAGGCCACATCTCGACACATCAGAGCTCAAGACAGCCAGGGGACAGACTGTCTCCCTTAAGTCTCCTGCCACTATACCATTTCCTGCAGGTCAGGGAATCTGCGGGGTCCCCTGCCAGATGCTGGGTCTGGCTGGCGAGGTTCATTTACATACACAGAAGGGTCCCCAGATCACCAGAGCTCTCTACCTGGGTCCCTGGGTCTGTGTTGGGTGGGCCCACTCCCAGAGCAGACCCTGGGGAATTGCCAGGAAGCGCAGGAGGGGCGGCTGAGATTGTCACGACTGTGGCAACAGGTGCCCTCTGGGTACACAACTCAGCCTTCGCCACAGTTCTTCCTGCCCTGGGCTCTTCTGATTGTCTGCTTGCCTGAATCCCACCCGCCATGCCTTCCTCCCATCCTTCGGAGCCATAAACTCCTAAGAGGCAGGGACAGTGGTGTCTTGCTCACTGCTGTGCTTTTGGCATTTGTCAATGCTCAGTGTGTGAGATGTGTAAGTGAGTCTGGAGTGTAGGCACTGGGGACACAGAGAGGCAGGGAGAACATGATGCCCTTCCTCATTCACATAAGAACCACCAAGTATTTGAAGAAGGCACGCTCGCAAATCTCGTTTCTAAACTAAACGTTCTGTGTGTCTTCTCTCCCATGCTCTCTGAGGGCAGAGCTGTTTTGTGGAACCCCTCTTTACCTCCAGGACGCCTAAGCTCACACGGGGTACACAGTAGGGGCCTCTTGGACGCAGACTAAACTCAGCTCAGAAGCACCACGTATACTCTGCTGGCAACCTGCCCAGTCCCTCTCTGCTCTGTAAAGAACTTTCTCATGATCCCAGCGGCAAGTAAGATGCAAAGTAATTTGGTCAGATTCTCCCTGCCCCTCCAGCCGAGGAATTACCCGACCACGCCAGGACTGGGGGTCAGGTCGTTCCACAGGCTAGATGTCAGACCCCAGCCTGTCCAGGGCACAGCAGGGGAGTGGGAGGGACAGTCCTGCTCCCGCAGCTGCCAACAGCTGCTTGTCTCGGAACTGCAGGGTCAAACCACAGGGGAGAGGAAGGACCCCTCTGACAGCTGAGCAAACACTCAGAGCTTGCCCAAGGTCACAGAGCAGTTCACGGGAGAGCAGCCTGAGACCCCGGCTCTCTCAGCACCTGTTCCGTGACTTTCTACGATGGCAAGGATTTGCAAACCTTTTCTGGTAGCAGAGCTCTTTTTCTTTTCATTATTTCTTTCTTAAATTTTTAGCCAAGTAATACCCATGACCGTGGCGATATACAAATGAAATTGCACAGAAGGCCTTAGAGTGGAATCTCATACACACACACAGGAAAGCCCCGTAAGACCCAGCATGAAACCACACACCACTGCAGCAAACTTCCCCTTCACAGCCCAGCCTCCTGCTTTTACTCCGTGCCTGCTGTGGAGGCAGAGGGAACCTCACTCCTTGCACAGACCCCGGCAACCAGGTACACCTGCATTTTGTCCCCACAGCTCATCCCACACCCAGACTCCTGAGGTACCACCATCTACAGCAAAAGAGACCTCTACAAAGCACCAGGCTTTCCTGCGGCTCCGACTCTGGTGAGACAGAAGTAGGGGCAATCCACCTACGTCACAGCTCATAAAAACAGAAATAACTAAGAGCTAGTTCGCTTAGCAGTCATGCAGGCCTAAATTAGTTGAATTAGATTACTTCCCTACCAACCTGCAGAATCCAGCCATGCTGGGGAAGAAAAAGGAAATTCTGATGCAAAAGGAAAAGAAGGGACAAACTGGGAGTGGAGAGAACTGGGGTACCTCGGCGAAGGCAGAACAGGATGGGCCCTACAGCGGAGGTCTTTGGGGTGCCAGAGGTCAGCATGAGGGCACCTGGAGTTGGCAAGCTGGGACTAGAGGGTGACAAAATGTGTCAGAGGGATGCAAAAAAAAAGGGTGGGAGCATCCCGATTGCTTACACCTCAGTCCTTCCCTTCTTCAAAACACTTTTAAGTCGGGCCGGAACCGCCATCTTCCAGTAATTCGCCAAAATGACCAACACAAAGGGAAAGAGGAGAGGTACTCGCTATATGTTCTCTAGACCTTTCAGAAAACATGGAGTTGTTCCTTTGGCCACATACATGCGAATCTATAAAAAAGGTGATATTGTGGACATCAAGGGAATGGGCACTGTTCAAAAAGGAATGCCCCACAAATGTTACCATGGCAAAACTAGAAGAGTCTACAATGTTACTCAGCATGCTGTTGGCATTGTTGTAAACAAACAAGTTAAGGGCAAGATTCTTGCCAAGAGAATTAATGTACGCATTGAGCATATTAAACACTCAAAGAGCCAAGACAGCTTCCTGAAGCGTGTGAAGGAAAATGACCAGAAAAAGAAGGAAGCCAAAGAGAAAGGTACTTGGGTTCAACTGAAGCGCCAGCCTGCCCACCCAGAGAAGCACACTCTGTGAGAACTAATGGAAAGGAGCCCGAACTGCTGGAACCCATTCCCTATGAATTCATGGCATGATAAATGTAAAGAAAATAAAAGACCTCAAGACTGTAAAAATGTTTCTCTCAAAAAAAAAAAAAAAAAAAAAAAAACCACTTTAAGTCAACATTCTTCAACCACTTCCGGTACTGCCAAAGATAAAAGTTCTGGTCTGCACTGGATTCTGCTCTGCTGCCCATTGGATACTGAAGGTGGGAACTGGCTCATTCTGCTCTCTCTAGATCACTGTCCAGCCATGAGGAAACGCAGCTTGTCACCCAGATAGGACAGTTACCCTCCATGATGGTGCAATCTCCTTCCTTCCTCCTCCTTCCCCCAAGCACTCACAATGTACATTTTCTTCCTCCAAAATGCAGAGCGAAGACACAGCCCAGGAAGATAACAGCCTCTACCAGATGGGCATGGGAAGGAAGGAGGGGCAGAGAATTGCAATCACAGCTCCCAACACAACCTTCCTGGAAATCTCCCTCCCTGGGCTGCACGTCCTCTCCTTTCCTTACCACCGAACACTGTCCCCCCGAGGACACTGCTCCTTAGAGTGAGATCTTTGGACCAGCAGCATTGACTTCAGCTGGGGGGTGGTCAGAAGAGCGGAATTTCAGACCCCATGCCAGCACTACTGAATCAGAATCTGCATGTCAACATGACTCCCACGTGAGTAACCTACATACTGAAGTTTGAGAAGCACTACTTTAGAACTTACAGCAAGCCCCCAATCTACTACTTAATGGAATCCTGGGTACCCAAAAATTCACTCCACATTCTCTTTGGTTCTGGACCCTCTTGCTGGAAATCTGGACCTATGAGACTGTTTTCATACTTTGGTAAACTCAGAATAATGAGCAAACACAAATTAATAAATATCTGTTGAATGACTCCTTTCTTGAATAATAACAATAAATGACTCTTAAAGAGTAGCATTATGATTTGCAAAGTGGTTTTATGTGAGTTCTTTTATTTCAAATTCACCAAATCCCTAGGAAGACCCTGGGGACAGGCATTACTGACTCTGATTACAGACGAGGAGCCAAGCACGGGGGTCTTGGAGAGAATGGCACCAACAGCCTCCAACGGGGCACTCAGGAGCCACATCTGGTTGGAAATGTCACAGCTCAACACGGATTAACTGTATGTAGTGTTTGGAGGAAAGGATGACCTGATTTTTAAAAATGTTTTCGTAACAGGGATGCGTGGGTGGCTCAGTCGTTAAGCGTCTCCCTTCGGCTCAGGTCATGATCCCAGGGTCCTGGGATCGAGCCCCGCATCCGGCTCCCCGCTCCACAAGAAGCCTGCTTCTCCCTCTCCCACTCCCCCTGCTTGTGTTCCCTCTCTCACTGTGTCTCTGTCAAATAAATAAATAAAATCTTTAAAAAAATGTTTTAGTAACAGAGTTCATCAGAAATTCCTTTCTTATTTGGGCATTCTTTTTTTTTTTTAATTTTATTTATTTATTTATTCATGAAAGTCAGAGAGAGAGACAGAGGCAGAGGGAGAGAAGCAGGCTCCCCGCCTAGCAGGGAGCCCGATGCGGAACTCGATCCCAGGACCCTGGGATCATGACCTGAGCCGAAGGCAGATGCTTAACCTTCTGAGCCACCCAGGCGCCCCTGGGCATTCTTGTTGGGAACATGAATCAGCTTCACCTGCCCTAGTAATGAATAAGATCCTGTATATATGTGCTTTGATCAAATACATTTTTGAAGATTAACAGACTTGAAAGGTCTTCAAGTTCTCCTATTATCATGTCTTCCATAGCATCTATCACGGTAATTTGCATGTAACTGTCAAAAAGTGTTTTTGAATGAATGAGTGCACAGATAGATAGATGTGGCAAATTTGTGAGAACATATCTTTTCATCTGTCATTGGAGAGGGCTGTAAACTGAGCTATAGGTGTGAGAAACTGGGGCCTTACCCCTAAAATATACACTAGATTCCTGATACCATCTTGTTTTCTTTTAATCTGCCTATTTAACAGGTCAGATGCACACAATTCCACTTGGCAGAGGATTATAGTTAACTGAAGTTTCATAGAATGAGACCATAATGTGTCCGATTGTCTCATATGGTTTGCAGTCTGGCACAGAAGGCAATTTCCAGGAAGGAGTTTCAGGACTATTTTCAGAATTGACAGCATCCTTGGAAGATTCTCTAGTTTATTTAAAAACAACAACAATCGATCACTCATTATTTTGTAGTTATATCTTGCTCCATTTACAAAGACTTTTCACTCTTTTAAAAATAACAGCTACCATTTATTTCTTGCTATATTCTAGGCACCATTCTAGAATGTATTAACTCACTCAGTCGTCTTAGCGATCCAATAAGGGAGGTATCATGATTGTCCCACTTACAGATGAAATGGCTCCTGGAGCTCAGAGAGGGGAAGTAATTTTCCAGTCACACAGCTAGGAAGGGGCAAAGCTGGAATTTAAACCCAAAAGAACTGGCTCCAGAGCCTTACTCCTGACCTTGATGGCCTCATCTAGGGTTGGTGGGAAACTGGTAAAAAATGGAGTCAGCAGCCTGGGGAGAGATGATGAGACAGGAAGTCAGGATCTTGATCACTTTGAAAACCAAGCAGGGTCAAGTTTGATCCATCCTTGAATATCACCAGACTGTGCTGGGAACTTGGCCATGAGAGAGCAATCAACCCAAGTTTCTACTTATTATTTGTTCCACCGGAACAAAAGTCACCAGGGGACCCCTGAACCTGAATGCTCCTTTCTCCCTCAGTCACAGGTGACTGTAAACTTTTAGGACAGGCCTGCACAGGCAGAGCACCCATCCTGGGACCCTACAGCCACTTGTCTACAGCTGGGATATGTGATCTCAGGAGTCAGGTGACCTGGGATCTGGTATCATCTCCCTCGAGAGAGCTGTCATACTTGGGATAAGCCATAAACCTCTCAGCCTCTGGTTCCTCATCATAAAATGAGGGTACTCCCTGCCTACGGGAGGCTGCTGTGAGGCCCACACATGAAAATGGAAGTGAACACACTTTGTAAACTGCAAAAGGCCAAGCAAACACATGGACCAGCTCCGTGGGTCTCACAAACAGATGCAATGGGCTGCTATTGGTAAGAGTTCGGGGGCCTCTGCCCTCACACCGCATTTCTTTAAAGTGGTATTCCTTACAGTTCTGGAGCTTTTTAACAGAATCATCCAGCTAATGAAACTGGTAGCAGAGGGTGTGCGTGTGTGTGTGTGTGTGTGTGTGTTGCTGGAGGTGGTGAGGTGATGGGGTAGGGTTATGGCCAAATCCCCTATCAATTCCTCCAAAGCAGGAATTAGTAGGAGTGGGACCTAGGCTGGGAGGCTAAGGAGGGCAGGGATGGATGCAGGGAGGTGAGGTGGGGAGGAACTGGCTTGGGAGAGAGGATGGGGCCTGCCCGCTTTAGGGGTACAGACAAACCCTGCTGGCTCTCCTCTGCTCCCTCCAGGCCACATATCCAGGTTCTGTCTCTCTTCAGTGACTGAGTGTTAAAACTCAGAAAACCAATACTGCCAAAGGGTGTGAAATTAACCCGCATTCGTGGGAAGGGTTAGTGACCGTGCCCCATCCTAGCCCGTGCCATTGCTGCCAGAGACCTAGACACACGTTGTAGACTATAAGATAAGGTCCTTACAAGGCATCCAATGCTTCCAGCATCACCAGGATTCCTGTGTCTTTACTGATCCCTGAGGGAGTTCAACAACCCGGGTTTAATCTGCTACGTGACAGAGAGTAAATCAATCATCCTCTCTGGGCCTTAGTTGCCTCATTTATTTTTATTTATTTATTTTTAAAGATTTTATTTATTTATTTGACAGAGAGAGAGATAGCGAGAGCAGGAACACAAGCAGGGGGAGTGGGAGAGGGAGAAGCAGGCTTCCCGCGGAGCAGAGAGCCCGATGCGGGGCTCGATCCCAGGACCCTGGGATCATGACCTGAGCCGAAGGCAGGCGCTTAACGACTGAGCCACCCAGGCACCCCTGCCTCATTTATTTTTAAAGATTTATTTATTTATTTGACAGAGAGAATGAGAGAGCGCAGTGGGGAGGGGCAGAAGGAGAGAGAGAGTATGTCGAGCAGACTCCCCGCTGAGCACAGAGCCTGATGTGGGGCTCGATCCCACGACCCTGAGATCATGACCTGAGCTGAAATCAAGGGTCAGACACTTGACCAACTGAGCCACCCAGGCGCCTCTAGCTGCCTCATTTTAAATGAGATGACTGACATAGATCCATAGTCTCCAAACATCTTAACTAGTAAAGCCCAACATGTAAAACCAATGGAAACAGAAATTCTAGGGGTGGAGGAGCCAGGTGCTCAATCCCCCTTTCCCTTTCCCCTGTGGTGGCCCCTAGCCAGGGGAGGCCGTGGCTCTAAGGAGCACAGCTTGGAAATCGCTAGATCAGATGGACTCTATGCTCCTGTCTCTCTCTAACTGGTGGGACTCCATGATTCATCCTGGGAGCTGGTGACGAACGTCAGGGTGAACTGGGAGCCAAAGTGATTCTTATGGTCAAGTCTGGCAACCAGGCTACACGGGAAATTGATCGAGCCTGGAGTTGGGGATTCACAAAGTTAAGCGGACACAGCTTGCGGTGGTCCATGGAGAATTCATCCCTTGGGTGAGTTAGTTTGCCACTGTGCCCGTTTCCTCATCTTTATTAAAATGAGGTTATTCCATCTTCCTTATAGAAGAACCCCAAATAATATATGGAGGTACTCCCCCTCTTCATGAGGCAGAGCCAAATTCCCCTTCCCTTGAGTGTGGGCCAAACTCAGTGACTCACAAACACAGTGTGGAAAGGGAAAAACAGTAACCTTCCAGTGGAGAAACCTGGCTGACGCCACCTTAACTGAGTCATCAAGATTAACAACACCAGTGATAAGTCATGCTGATGCCAGGTACCCCCTACTAGCAGGTGATAAGAAGGGTACTTCACCTTTCTGGTATTCTTCCCCACCCCCAACCCCCGCCCCAGTCCAGAATCTCATGAGGAAAACATCAGACAAACCGAAACTGAGCGACATTCTACAAATACCTGACCGGTACTCCTCAAACTCCTCAAGATCATGAAAAACAAAGAAAGGAATAGTCCAGACCAAAGTTCTTTTGTCCCCTGTATTGCCTATAAATTAGTAGTTGGGTCTAGAGGTTTGATCAGATTCAGATTTGCATTTCTGGCAAAACTCCTTAGGTGATTCTGTGTCTACAGAGACATGACAACTAAATGCAAGGTGGTATTCTAGAGGAGGCCCTGGAATGGAAAAAAGGACCTTAATGGAAAGACTGGTGAAAGCCACGGAAAGTCTGGAGTGTAGTTAATAATAATGTACTAATGCTGGTTTCTTAGTTTTGAAAAATATACCAGGGGTATGTAAGATGTCATTAGAATTAGGTGGAATTGGGTGAGGGGTATCCAGGAACTCTCTGTGCTTATCTTTATAACTTTTCTGTAAATCTTAAATTAATCTGTAATCTGAAAAATTCCAAAATAATAGTATCGACCTTACAGAGTTGTGATGATCCAATGAACTAAAACAAAGGGCAGAGAATAGCATCTAGTGCACAGTAGATCCTCTACAGATATTAATTACTCTTATTATTACTACTACTTTGTGCCAACCCAGAAAATCGTCCTATTCTATTGCATGTTCTATTGTACTGGAGTTCATTTGGTTTGCAAATATTTCAGTAATGCCTGTGACACCACGACTTTGTGGCACGTCTTCTGAATAAGGTTTCTGATTCAACTTGGGGGTCAAGCAGTCCCATAAAAGTTTTTGTCTAATCTCATTAGAAACAAATGTTTTCTAATTTCCACAATTATCAGTTCATAGCCATCTCATTTCATGCCTACCTATCCCCCACTCTGCTGGATTATCTTGAAGCAAATCCCAGACAGAATATTATGTCATCTGTAAATATTTCAGTATGTGTGTCTCAAAGGCAAGAGCTCTTTTTTTAAAACTATAGCCACAGTACCTATCATACTTTTAAAAATAACAATAATTCTTTAATATCATCAATACCTATTGGTGCCAATATTTCCCCTATGGCATCATAAAAGTTTTTACAGTTTGTTTCATCAACTCAAAATCCAAATAAGGTCCATACATTGCAACTGATTGAGAATGTCTCTTGTGTCTTTTAATCTATAGGTCTCCTTCTCTCCTCCTTTCCTCTCCTTTCCCTACTTTACACACACACACACTTTTTCTTAAAATTCATTAGCTAAAATACTAGGTCTTGTGCCCTGCAGTTTTCCAGTTCTGGATTTTGCTGACACATAGTGTTGCTGAACATGTTCCTCTGTCCCCTGTATTTCCTACAAAGTAGAAGTTGGGTCTAGATATTTGATCAGATTGAGGTTTGCGTTTCTGGCAAAACTCCATAGGTGCTTCCATCAAATCACTCTCTTACCTAATCATCCCAGCACTTACGTGCATAAGGAAGGTGACTAGCAGAGAGTTCCACTCCCCAGGCAGGGAAACTGAGCCTAAAGAGCTTGGCTGGACTTCTTGCTGTCCTGCTCTGGCCTAAGGCCTGTGCTTCAGATCTTGCCTACACCAAGACAAAGACATGTCTTCGGAGTAAGTCCAATACCCACCCCTGAGGGATCTTCCTACCTGTGGTATTGGAGGAGTTAAGAAGCTCTTAGGGCAGGGGGGAGGGGCAGAGGGTCGAGCAGACTCCCCGCTGAGCACAGAGCCTGATGTGGGGCTCGATCCCACGACCCTGAGATCATGACCTGAGCTGAAATCAAGGGTCAGACACTTGACCCACAGAGAAGACAGGTTCCAGTCAGCTCATAGCAAATTATCCTGCTAGATTTTCCCAAATAGCAGCAATTGTAAGCACTGCGTCCTACTCTTAGGCTGTGTGTGTGATGCCATGTGTTTTGATCAGGGGTTTAGTAAACACAGTCACCACAGATATTGGAAACAAGAGCAGAAATATTATCCTCCCTTGACCTAAATTCCAGCTGCCAATCCAGAAATACCATATGCAGCTCGGGAAAGTTGGGCAGGTGCTGGAGAAGATGGGGAAAGGGATGCCGGAAACAGCCAGGGAGCTGGGAGGACAGCCACGTGCCCTCCCATGAAGGGAGCGGGCTTGTACCGATCTGCCCAGAGTCCCTCATGCTTGAGGCCAACAGCAAACACTGGGAGACAGATGGCCAAGGTGGAGGCGGGAGGGGGGAAAAAACAAGAAACTATCTTGTCCACAAAGGAGGGGAAGTGAACATAAGGATTGGATCCAGGAATGGAACCAGACCCAACCCATGTAAATCTCTGCAATGTGGGCAAAACCAACCTGCCCAGCATGGCTCTGCCTGTGCCATTGCCTGGCAGCCCATCAAGAGGGCTTCAGCGGGGCGCCTGGGTGGCTCAGTCGTTAAGCGTCTGCCTTCGGCTCAGGTCATGATCCCAGGGTCCTGGGATCGAGTCCCACATCGGGCTCCCTGCTTGGCAGGAAACCTGCTTCTCCCTCTCCCACTCCCCCCTGCTGTGTTACCTCTCTCACTGTGTCTCTCGCTGTCAAATAAATAAATAAAATCTTTAAAAAAAAAAAAAAAGAGGGCTGCAGCACCAGCCTACACTGAGTGGTCCCAGCCCACCATAGGGCTCCCCCCAGCCAGCCCTGACCCCTCTGCTAGCTACCATAGCAGCACCTGCCACCGAGGTCTGTACCAACTTGAACTGGACACATATAGCTCTTGCCAGTTTACCGAAAACAGACCAGAGAATCAGCTCTTAGCGTCAGAGGCTACAGGCTCCCAGGGGGGGCTGATTCAGGGAGCAGGAGACACCAAAATGACTTCTCTCCTCATATTATGTCCTGGTTTATACAATACATGTCAGCCCCTGACACTCCCCAGCTAAGGATGCGCAGTCCCTATGTCAGGACCCTCAAGGGAAGCCACAAATCCCCCAAAGCAGGACAGAGCCAACCAAGGAAAGTTGCCCAAGATCCCCCCGTGCACAATAAAACTTGGCAAACTGCATGGAACCGTGGAAATAAAGGGAGCGTCTCACCATCACCCCTCATTCTGCAGATGGGGCCACCGAGGCCCAGCAGAGGGAATGGCCTTGCCCAAGTCCCCTGTTCTCCCAGGCAGTAACAGATCCAGGACCAGAAAGGTCTCCTGACTGGCAGCCCAGTCCTCCCCCTCCCTCCTCTCCACCATGCCTCATGTTTCAGACAGCTCAGACCTGGCGCCTACATGGGGAAGGCCTGGCAGCTGGGAGAGGAGAAGGCCAAGTCCAGATTACATCAATCTCGCGGGTAGCCAAGAAGGAAGTGGAGACTATTCTCCCTTCTCGCCCACGGGTAGCCCAGGGCAAACTAGTAGCCTGGCTCCAGGTAGCCACTGAAAATGCAGGGAGGTGCAAATCTTGCTCAGAAAAACCTCCACCAGCTGCAGGGAAGGGGGAAAGCTGAAAGACAGGGGTGGGCCCATCCTCACTTCCTCACGCTCATCATCACGCGACCCTTTCTCATATACTGCCCAAATGATGGGAAGGCATAAATTCCCCTCAGCTCAGAATCTGGCCAACCCAGTGCCCCTCAATTTTCCCTCCGCTCTCCTATCATGGCAACCTGTCTCCTGCTCACCTGTCCAAGATGTCCACCTCCTCCTAGCTCCAGCCAGAGCTCTCCATTCCTGAAGAGCCAGTTGGAAGCCCCCCTCCTCTAGGCAGCCCTCTCTGCCTCCTGAAGCCCTTGCTCTGATCTCCCAGCCCTGGATAAAGTTAGCACTAGGAAGGAAGGCAGAGGTATCCTCCTAGAAGGCGTGTGCTTACTTTGCCCTGGGATTCCTCCTAACTCCCTAGGACAGTTCTCTGATGGGTATACTAACAGTTACCTAATTTCTGTGGTTTGACTGTTATGTTGAAAAAGTGTCCAAGAGTAAGACCAAGAGTCCTACTTCTTGGCACATCAAACAGCTTGGGACACACAGCAGTGTTTTATAAATGTCATTTAGCACTATATATCTGGTACAATCTAAATGACCATCAACTGACGCATGGATAAATAAAATGTGCTAGATCCATATAATGGAATATTATTTGGCAATTAAAAGGAATGAAGTTTTTGATGCATGCTGAACATGGATGAGTCTTAAAAAACATGAGAAATAAAAGAAGCCAGTCATAAAACATCACATAATGTATGATTCCACTTATATAAAATGACCAGAATAGGCAAATCCATAGAGACAAAATTAGATTCATGGTTGTCTAGGCCTAGAGGGATTGGGAAACAGGGGAATGACTGTTAATGGGAACAGGTTTTCTATTTCAGGGTGATAAAATGTTCTAAAATCAATTGTGGTGACGATGCGCAACTCTGAATATACTACAAGTCATTAAATTGTGTAACTATAAATGGTGAATTATATGGCAGGTGAATTATATTGCTTAAAGAGATAAAAAAAGAGGAACCATACAAATACTCACATCTCTTTACTGGGTGATGTCAACTGTGCCTAAAGAAGTAGATATTTATGAAACACTTCCACATACATCTGTCCTGGGTTATATCTCAACACCCTGTATGGTTGCTGTTCTCACCATTTTACAGACCAGGAAGTTGAGGCTCAAGGAGTTGAGGTCCCATAGCTAAATAGCCATAGATCTGGAACCAAAAATCAGATGATCTGAGTCCAGGTACAGTGTTCTCTGGGAATGCTGCTTATGGAAAGACTACAAAAGAAAAAACACAGCTCCATACACAAGGAAAAGCTGGAAACAAACAAAACATCCTCCGGGGGCGCCTGGGTGGCTCAGTCGGTTAAGCGTCTGCCTTCGGCTCAGGTCGTGATCCTAGGGTCCTGGGATCGAGCCCTGCATCGGGCTCCCCGCTCAGCGGGAAGCCTGCTTCTCCCTCTCCCACTCCCCCTGCTTGTGAGCGCCCTCCTCTCTCTGTCAAATAAATAAATAAAATTAAAAAAAAAAAAAAAAACCCTCCTCCACTAAGGAACTGAGATGGCCATGAGTTGTCCCAGATGCAATGGAAGAGTACACACAAACATTAACGTGATAAACAGGAGCATCATGTGTTATAAAATAATGTTAAGTAAACATGCGCAAATGGTATGTCAGTTTGATTACCATTTTTGTTTTGTTTTAAATACCCTTGCGTGGCCAACACATAGTAGAGAACACAGATGCAAAAAACGTGCTGGGATGATGAATAGTTGAGTGAAAACTTTCCTTTAAAAATTTCCAGTGTTGTTTTAACAGTAAAAAAAAAAAAAAAAAAGGAGAGACAGAAAATAAACACTTGAATGGACACCCCCAACCAGCACAGCAGAGCACTGTAATTATCCAAACAGGGGTGAACTCCCTGGGAGTGGCACAGGCCACCGAGCCACAGGGTCACCAAGGGCCTTACAGACAATGGGGAGGAGAGGGCAGGTCCCCTTTTTTAGTCTGCAAACATCAGATCAAAAGGAACACAGGAGAGTTGGCTAGAATGTCTTCAGTCACTACTGATCTTTCCTTCAAAATGTTCCTTGTGTCCTGAACAGGGGACGCTCCCCTGTCTTCATCTCTGGTGCATACCTCCTCATGACATTCAGCACATTTTACTGGAATTCTCTCTTTATATGTTCTTCTTCCTCACGAGACTGCGAGGTCCTCGGGCAGAGCGAGCAATCACTCATCCTTGTACCTGCAGGCACCTGATACAGGGCCGGACACACAGTAGGTCTGTGGTACCTGTCTTCTGAATGGAATTGGCTATACCCTCTTCATCCCCGCCACCCTCCTGAGCTAGACTTTTACACACAAATACACTTAGCACTACCTCCCTATCAGCATTCCTGCCCACAGTCCTCCACCCACACACATCCCCACGACCATCTTCCTGAAATGCTGATATCATCCCATTCTCCTCTCTTCAAGACCTGTTTCCCCCTTCCCATCAAGCCTGAGTGCCTGGGCCAGGCCCCAGGGCCCTTTCATCACCTGGCCCCATGCTACCTGCCCAGTTATCCTCTGGCTTCCCAGCAGGCCCAACCCAACACATTCATTCCCTCCCCCAGGCTTTGACTAGCCCTGTTTGCCTATCCTGAGATACCTTCTACCTCCTCAACTCCCACCTCTGCTGAAATTCAAGTTCCAACTCCTCCTGAGGCCTTCTCCAACCATGCCAACCACCAGGGATCCTTGCCTCTGAATGCGTCAGCTCCAAAGCTGAGTACACTTAATAATCTTTTTGTACCCTTTTCTTTCCGTGTTTGTCTTTTTCCCACCCTCAAACGAGATTAATCTTCTTAAGGCAGGGCAAGGTTACACTTCATCAGTGTGACCTACCATACGCAGTGTAAGACAGACACATTCTAGAAGCTCAACACTTACTGGTGGTTACATCTCAAAATCTGAAACACAGCCTTGGTTAGTAATGACAATAGTGTTTTTTCCGGGTGGTACAGAGGCTTGTTCTAGGCAGCTATGCAACTGGGGCATGGGTAGGAGTCTTTTTACAAGAGGGGTTTAGAGACTTAAATCTATGCCACCGAAACAAGCAGAGTCTTCTCTAGCCCCTGATGGCACCCAGACCAGTAGCTTCCTCATCACCTGGGAACTTGTGAGAAAGGCAGATTCGCAGGCCCTACCCCAGACCTCCTGACTCAGGAACTCTGGGGGTTGGGCCCAGCCTCTGTGGTTTAACGAGCCCTCCGGGGGTTCCGACGTCACCAACACTTGAGAACCACTAGTTCAAACACTTAAGGGGAATATACTGGTATGCCAGAAAGCGCAATTCCTTCCGTCTCTAAAGACTGCCTATGGATGTAATTTTTAGCTCATGTCTTCCTGTTTACTATTATCTCTACCATGACTACAATTGACGACTATAGCTGGGAAAATAGAGCGTACTGAGTAGTTGATAACTATTACTACTAGTTAGTACTACTACCAGCAGCAGTAACAGCAATATCACTCCTACTAACTACCAGTACCAGCAATAACAACAGTTATCGACTGCACAATACTCTCTGCCAATTTTCCCAACTAAACAGTAGTTTCCAGGAGCAAGAGGTCGAGTAGAGGATAAAATCTCTGAGGCATGGGGTATATGCGTTTGTGACCCTTTCAGGGTGACCATGTTCCCCATTTGTCTCTCAGTTTTAACCAGTGGTTTCTCATCGCTCCCTAACCCCAGAGGACCACTGGAGACCAAGGCTGAACTTGCTCAATCATCCTGATTTGCAGTTGGCACTTTAATCATTCTAAGCCCCTACAGAAGGTTTTGGTCTCTAACTGGGACACCTGCCCCCACCTTTGAATCCATGAGGACAAGCTGTACATGCTCCCGGTGCCGGGTGGGGTGGGTTTGTGTGCACAGCGGCAGCCCAGCTTCCTGTAATCTTGTTCATAAACAGTGGGTGATTGTCCTGACCCCATCAGAAGAGGGTTCAAGAGGAGGCCTGCAATCTGTGGGGAGAATCTGCAGGGCACAGCATCGCCTTGCTGAGGTGACTGACTCGCTCTGTGGTCTCCCGCTCTGGGGAACAGAGTGAGAACACAGACCCAGGGCTACTTGGCAGAGGGCACCTGATCTGGGCCCTTTGGCTCAGCAAGTGGTCAGGGCAAGGGAACAGATGAAGCCATAAGCGAAGGGGTCCTCAGGAAAAATGGGGCAGGTTGGCGTGGAGGAAACACAGGAGGAGGGCTGGCTCTCACTACAGCTTTGCACCTCCAGCTATGTGACTGTGGGCAGCTAGTCTCTTCCCATCTTGAGCCTCATTTTCCCTACCTATACAGCTGGAAAATGAAGACCATCTCAAAAATTCCTCCCACAAACATCCAAGTGTTCAGGAGAAAAACGATGCTAAAGCCTTACTGACACTCTAAGCCAGCACTGAGGATGATGGAATGTTCTGTAAGTGCACTGTCTGACGTGCTAGCCGCTAGCCACATGGGCCTACTGAGCACCTGAAATGTGGCCACTGTGCCTGAGGAACTTATTTGTAATTTTATTTAATTTTAATTACTTTACATTTGAATTTAGATAGTCACACGCCCAGCCCCTACAGCACAGCTCTAAGTGAATTCGTGAAAGGCAAATCCTCTAAAACCCTATCTCCACATCATAAGTGAAAAGAAAAAACTAAATCTTCCCGTTTTAAATGATTTTTTTTTTTTGGAAAGATTTTATTTTTAAGTAATCTCTACACCCAATGTGGGGCTCAAACTCACAACCCCGAAATCAAGAGTCATATGCTCCACTGACTGAGCCAGCCAGGTGCCCCGAAGATGCTTTAATTTAAAGAGCAGAAACTCTGAGTACCCCCTTAAGAAGTCCCAGGAAGCAGAGCCCCTCTTCCTGGGTCCTCATGCCAGCCTTGTCCCCAGCCGGCTTTGTGGGGAACTAGGAGTCCCATCACCGACCTTGGCTCAATCTTACCCCTCTGTGCCCCAGTTCCGCCTGTAAAGTGCACACCAGTCAGTCTGACTCTCCTACACAGCTGTGAGGACACACTGCAAAGCTGTACCCTAAGGAACCTTCAAAGTGCTAGCAAACACATTATGGTCACCACACCACACCTGAATGCTGTCACGACCTTCCTGAAGCCTCACTAAATGGCCCTTCCGCCACCAGGAGGCTGGGGAGAGGATGATGATAATGTGGCCAGGGGCAAAGAGGGAGGAGAAAGTTTCAGGCAGCCTCTGATGTATCAAACATTCAACAAAATACAGGCACACCTCAGAGATATTGCAGGTTCAATTCTAAGACCACTGCAATAAAGCAAGTATCACAACAAAGCAAATCAAATGAATTTTTCAATTTCCCAGTGCATATAAAAGTTATGTTTACACCACACTGTAGTCTATTCACTGCGCAATAGCATTATGTCTTAAAAAACAATGTATATACCTTAATGAAAAATGTTTTATTGCTAAAAAAATGCTAATCATCACTTGACCTTTCAGGGAATAGTAATCACTGACCACAGATCAGCGTAACAAATATAATAATAATGAAAAAGTTTGCAATATTGCAAGAATTACCTACATGTGACACAGAGACATGAAATGAGCAAATGGTGTTGGAAAAATGATGCCAACAGACTTGCTTGATGCGGGGTTCCTACAGACCTTCAATTTCTAAAAACAAAGCGTAATAAAGCAAAGCATGATAAAAGGAAGTATGCCTATATTCTATGTGGCTTACATGCGCTCAATAAATGGAATAAATCAATCTGCCAACAATTCTACTTTGAATTTATCTGATAATACCGGTTTGAGTGTGGCACAAGAGTTTGTCTTGTTTACTGCAGAATCTCAGTGCCTGAAACCCTACTTGGTAGTTAGAAGGTGAGTAAACGAGATGTGCAGATATGCGGATGTACAAGGATGCTCATTGTGGTAACAACCCAAATGTCTACCAACAAGGGCGCTGAAGTCATTATGGACCATCCATAACAGGTGGTACAAGTAGCTATGAAAAGGAACCTCTCGGGGCACCTGGGTGGCTCAGTCGGTTGAGCGTCTGCCTTCGGCTCGGGTCATGGTCCCGGGGTCCTGGGATCGAGCCCCGCATCGGGCTCCCTGCTCCGCAGGAAGCCTGCTTCTCCCTCTCCCACTCCCCCTGCTTGTGTTCCCTCTCTTGCTGTGTCTCTCTCTGTCAAATAAATAAATAAAATCTTAAAAAAAAAAAAAAAAGAAAAGGAACCTCTTTCTCTCTGTCACACACACACACACACACACACACACACACATACACACAGACCTGGGAAAATGCACAAGATGAAAAAATCAAATTACAAAACAACCTTCTGATCCCATCTATATGTACCGTCTCATCCCATCTACATTCTAAAAACTACAGAATGAGGAGATGTATGCTTGCATATGCATAGCTAATTTCTGGAAGGATACAAAGAAACTTAACGGTGGTCACCTCTGAGGAGGGGCTAGAGAGGTTCAGGAGGAGGAAGGGCAGGAAATTTCTAATGCATTATTTGATTTTTTTTTTTTATGGACTAGTTTTCTTTTTCATCTATAAAAGTTAAACGTGATCACGTTAGAAATTATATCTGCAATGTCACGTGGCCTATATATATATATATATATATATACACACACACATATATATATACACACCCACACATTGAGGGAATAACAGAAAAAAAAATGTTTACATCATAATGTAATTGGGGAAAATGGGATATAAATTGTATCTTTGGTGTGATCATAACGTCAAATAGACAAAAAAGAAAAACACAGAGAAGCTAAACCACCACACAGCCCCTAACAGTCTAGTCTTGAAGGCTTGAGGCCCCTGCCATGCCCACCTCTAGCCGATCCACAAAGTGGCAACCAAATCATTAAGGAGCCTCTCCTTCCACAGCCAGAGTGCAGGAGGCATAGTAACATTGCAAATGTCCTATAAATTGAGACAGGTCCAGCACCCTCACTCCAAGGGAATATGGAGGTGGAGTAAGCCTGATTTAACGCTCTCCACGGGCTGAGATTTTGTTCTTTTTACTGAGATTTTAGGCTAGAAGGTCCAACTTGGAAGACCTTAAGTGAATCTGTGCAATCCTAAAAGACCGGAAACTAGCAGCTTAAACTACACTAGGTGCCTTTGAGAGTTAGTAATTGGCAGAAAAATGAAGCCAAGGCGCAAGGCTTCCAAGCAGCTGGGATGTCTCTGATTACCTTCAGCAGCCCTATGGAAGCAAATACATTAGGAAAACAGAAGGATTCGCTTCGGGAAGGGGCAAGAATTTAAAAGTAAAGAACCTAAGGGGTGGAAGGGGCCAAGATACTATCTAGCCCAACCCCTACATTGCCAGAGAAGGAACGGAGGCCCAGATACGAATGCATTCCTTCTAAAATGACTGCAGACCCAGGAAAAAGGGTGCTATTAAGTGACCCAGTTGCAGGCTTCCTGGCAGTGACTGGGAAAGCAGGCTAGATTTGAGAAATTATCCCTTCTGGAAAAATACAGTTGGCTGCACATCACATGGAAGCCACAGGAAACAAGGGCCCAGTCCCTCACATGAATAAATCATGATGCCACTGTGAGCAGACAGATATCTCCTGCTTCAGGACTAATTAGTCATTTCACGAAGCAAATCCCAACCTCCCTTGGGTGTGGCTGGCAGCTTCCCTAGAAACACCTTCCAGGTAGGGTTCTGGTCTGGGCTCAGAGTCCTCATGACGTTGCAGAGACATAAATCAAGTGTTCAGTCACCTCATTTTCCTCTAACTGGGCTCTAGGATAGTCTTCCCTGGTCCCGAAGAACCTGATCCTAGGGAAGTGGGGTTCTCTCAAAGACTCCTTACAGAGAAAAGCATGCCCAGCCCCTCCTGGAGTTTGGTTTTTCAGGGGTACTACCTGAGGAGGCAGTAGTGCTGGGGGTGGAGGTGGGAGAATGGGTGTCTCTGACCGACCTCAGGCACAGGGAGAACTTTCCCGATTGGTCCAGGCCCTGCCGTTATCAGACATGATCCTTCAGAGACCAGAGGGCTGTTGGGACATCACACAATGTTCAACCTGAAAGGGACCTTCCAGGATCATTAACAGCCCAACACTCTGGTTTTCCAGAGGACGAAGGGAGGAACGAGGAAGTGAGTGACTTGTTCACAGCCACCTGATCATTTAGGAACAAGTAACCCACTTCCTGGGCTTTCGTTTCTCCCTACAGCCCTCAGGTCTCTGAAGGAGAGAGACCTGAGGTCCTAGATGAAACCCAGAGTCCACACCTTCCTCTGCCAGGTGAGCAGCCATGGGCCACCAACAGGTATTTATCAAAGACCACATGCAAAGTACCGCAGGGGAGATCACCTCTAATTGAAAAAATAGACCTGATCCCTCGGAAAAGTTAATGCCATTAAATAAAAACAAGACTTGCCACCATGGAGGGAGGAGAGAGAAATGACCAGACAAGCGAGAGGCGTGGAGTAAGGAGGAATCCTAAGAATAGGCAGCCAGAAAGTATAAGGAGATCTGGCCAGAGGAGGAGAGCAGATCTTTGCAGGGTGGTCAGTCAGGGTGAGGCGGCACGAGAGGGTCCTGCATGATCCAGGGTCTGTGCCAGCTGCCATCGGGCAGGAAACAATCAGCCTGGCTGCCCCCTGGGGCCCCACCATGCCAAGGATACCTCCTCTCCGGCCTACGCCATACGCAACAAGGACAGCACGCTCCAGGTGGGAATTACTGCTCTGAAATTCAAAAGCAGCTAACACCAGGGCTCTATGAACATTCTCTATAAAAGTCTCCCCCATTGCCAGTCTACGGGGGGCCAAGACCCACTCGACCATAAGGCCCAAGGGGCTGCCTGAGGAGGAGAGGCAGGTACATAGGCACAAGGCCCAGCCTGCAGTGAGAACACAGACCCCAAAGTCTCAGACAACTCCAAGAGGAAAAAGGGGTGGCAGGCATAGTAGGCTTGATAGTGGTCCCTAAAAAGGTAGTTCATGTCCTAACCTCCAAAACATATGAATGTGACCTTATTTAGAAAAAAAGATCTTTGAGGATGTAACTAATTGAAGGATCTTGAGATGAGATCACCCTGGATTACCAGGGTGGGCCCTAAATCCAGTGACAGGTGTCCTGATAAGGATGAGGCAGAGGGAGACCAGACCGAAGAGGAGGACACATGGAGACACACAGGGGAGAAGGCCACATGAAGACAGAGGCAGAGTGACAGCCACAAGCCAAGGAACGCCAAGGGTTACTGACAGCCGCCAGAAGCTAGGTGAGGGGCATGGAAGCCATTCTCCTTCAGAGCCTCCAGAAGGAACCAACCTTGCCAGCACCTTGATTTCGGACTTCTGGTCTCCACAACTGTGAGAGGATAAATATCTGTTGTTTTAAACCACCTAGTTTGTGGTGATTTGTTATGGCAGCTCCAGAAAAACCAATAGAGCAGGGCAGGGGGTGGGGAAGCAGGCTGGGGAGTCTCAGGAGTTCTGGTGGGTGATGTCACTCGTGTTTGTGTAACAGGGGTCATGAGACAAGGCAGCCTCTGGCTCCTGAGGACTTCAGGCCAGCTGGATACAGGGGCCATGAACAGGAGCCCGCCTGGCTCTCTCATCAGGCACGGCTCCCACAGTGGGGCTCACTGCCTCTTGGGTTCTGTCCAGAGCTGTGCTCCTATCCAGCTAGCCCAGGCCCTCCACACCAGATCCTCTTTATCCATGAGCCCCCCAAAAGCAACTGGCACCATCCTTGTCCAGTGAGTTTCTCAGAGTCCATTATCATGGACAGAAAGTGTAGTGCAATGGAAAGTGTTCTGGCTGTGGAGTCAAACAGACTTGTTTTGGTTTTTTTTTTTTTCTTTTTTAAGCTTAGTATTATTGTTTTTGTAATCTCTACACCCAACATGGGGCTCGAACTCACAACCCCAAACTCAAGAGTTGCATGCTGTTCCGAGTGAGCCAGCCAGGCGCCCCTGGGTTTTAATCCCAGGGTGACTTGGGATATGAGTGACTGGCCTCACTGAGCCTCAGTTTTCTCATCTGTAAAGTGGGGTAAGGACTCGCTACCTCACAGGGCTACTATGACAATTAGAAATAGCACATGTAAAATGCCCAGCCTCCGGTCTGCTAGATTGCAGGAGCACAATAAGTGGTAACAATTATCATCATTACTTACAGGAATAATGAAGTTTTTCTGGAACATTGGCCTGAGCCCACCTTGTTCTCATTGCTGTGGTGAATCCAAAGACAGCCACAGCCTGGGGGCTGTCCTCAAGGGCTCTCACTCAGCAGAGAGTTGGTGAGCACCTCCTGTGTTCCCTCTTCTTAGTCCCTCCTTCCCCAGTCACTGGCTGTGACCCCAGTCCCCTATGTACCCCCAAGAGGCACCCCACACCCATTTCTCGTCTGCAAAATGGGGCTAGTAGCATCTACCTACTCTGCTGCCTCATGGGGCAAATATCAAGACCAAATAGAGACAGCAGCCACAGAAAGCCACAGAGGCAAAGCCCCAACTGCGCCTCGAAGCCTACGGAGGTTGGCTCTGCTGGGTCTACACCAGTCACAGAGAACCCGCATTTCAGGGCAATGGCAGGTCCACATCTTAAACTGGGTGCAAACCTTCCCGCCCTTCCCGGTCTGGAGTCAGAAAACCTTGACTTCACTTCTGACTCTGCCTCTTCCCAGTTGTGTGACCAGGGCACTTAACCTCTCCGAGCCTCACTTTTCTGTAAAAGAGGGTTCGTTGCCCCTCCCGATCTAGAAATTGTAGCCATGAGAACCGAATGTGATGGTGTATGTGAATGTGCTTTGTAAACTGTAAGGCTCTCTACAAACGTAGGTGATTATCATGATTCTCATTATCATGTCAAAAGCAGGCGCTCAACATTGGTGTGAGCCTCAGTAGAACACGGACTTCTGGGCCAGAGGGAGGAAAGCACAGCTTCTGCTTTCAACCGCTCCTTTCAATTTGGGCAACTTTGAGACCGTCTCCATCAAATTTCAAAGTTCTATATGGTTTTGCCAGGAAACCAAAAATATTCTAGCCACAACTCTGGAGAACCACAAGATAAGCCATTTCTATAATGGCTGCTGCTGGGCTTCAAACAACTCGTATGCTTGGGACCAAAAAAAAAAAGTTGTTTTTTTTTTTTAAAACACCACATACCACAATTCAGCCTCTCCCCGCAAAACACACATCTTTTCTCCTAAGAAAATAAAATAAGCAGAAACCAACTTTAACTGATAAAGTCCAACTCTGAGACGCATTCTCGGAAGGCAGGCATTCCTGGGTGAGGGGGGCAGACAGAGCATTCTCCAGTTACAGTTTGCAGGCAGAGAGATTTCTAGGGGAAGTGGGCGAGGAAGTGGGGCTCCTGGCTGGTCCCAAGGGCTGTGAGGACTGGCTCTATGAGCCCAAAGAGGCAATCGCTGCCTTGGGCTCAGAAATTAGCTAGCTCTACTAATCCAGCTAAAAAGCTAAACAACCATAGACTCCTTTCGTGGTTGTTTTCATTCACTGGGCCTAAAGAAGACCCAGAAACCAAAGAACAAAGAATCCCATCAGAAGACATGAACAGACATTTTTCCAAAGAAGACATCCAAATGGCCAACAGACACATGAAAAAGTGCTCAACATCGCTCGGCATCAGGGAAATCCAAATCAAAACCTCAATGAGATACCACCTCACACCAGTCAGAATGGCTAAAATTAACAAGTCAGGAAATGACAGATTTTGGCGGGGATGCGGAGAAAGGGGAACCCTCCTACACTGTTGGTGGGAATGCAAGCTGGTGCAGCCACTCTGGAAAACAGTATGGAGGTTCCTCAAAAAGTTGAAAATAGAGCTACCATATGATCCAGCAATTGCACTACTGGGTATTTACCCCAAAGATACAAATGTAGGGATCCGAAGGGGTACGTGCACCCCGATGTTTATAGCAGCAATGTCCACAGTAGCCAAACTGTGGAAAGAGCCCAGATGTCCATCGACAGATGAATGGATAAAGAAGATGTGGTCTGTATATACAATGGAATATTATGCAGCCACCAAAAGGAATGAGATCTTGCCATTTGCAACGACGTGGATGGAACTGGAGGGTATTATGCTGAGCGAAATAAGTCAAACAGAGAAAGACATGTATCATATGACCTCACTGATATGAGGAATTCTTAATCTCAGGAAACAAACTGAGGGTTGCTGGAGTGGGGGGGGTGGGAGGGATGGGGTGACTGGGTGACAGCCACTGGGGAAGGTATATGCTCTGGTAAGCGCTGTGAATTGTGCAAGACTATTGAATCTCAGGTCTGTACCTCTGAAACAAATAATGCAATATATGTTAAGAAAAAAAAAAAAAGAAGATAGCAGGAGGGGAAGAATGAAGGGGGGGAAATCGGAGGGGTAGACGAACCATGAGAGACGATGGACTCTGAAAAACAAACAGGGTTCTAGAGGGGAGGGGGGTGGGAGGATGGGTTAGCCTGGTGGTGGGTATTGAGGAGGGCACATTCTGCATGGAGCACTGGGTGTTATGCACAAACAATGAATCATGGAACACTACATCTAAAACTAATGATGTAATGTATGGTAATTAACATAACAATTAAAAAAACCTCTTAAAAAAAAAAAGAAGACCCAGAGACCAATTTCTCCTCACCCACAGGCCTTGATGCCACAACTTCGAGCTCCAACTCCTTTCTCCCCAACAAATCCTCCTGCCCCCCATCTCACAAGCAGTCTACAGATAAAAGGCCCTCTGGACCGGCCAGAAGCAACCTCAAAGGAGGTCTACCTATCCCTCGGTTCTCATGGCCCTACCGGGCCCTTTGGATCACCCCAGGGCCGAGGAGGGCAGACACACCCAGTCCTGGGATCAGGGCTGACGCACCAGGATCCTCCCTGTAGCTACTTGCCCATGTTTACACTTGGGGCTGCCTCTTCCTCCCAAGACCCTCAGTCCTGGGTAAAGGCCACATGCATCTTGTTTGTGAGCTCATGTTCCCTTTGGAAGTTCCGTTCTCTAGTGCAAAACCCTAAATCGCTTGAGAGGCAGCCTGGCATGGTGGGAAGAGCACATTTGAGGCAGTCAGGCAGACGTGGGTTTGAATCCAGGCCTGCCTCTGACTCTCCTGGCCCTGGTTTCCTCATCCCTAAAAGGTAGCTAGGTAATGCCTACCAAACAGTTTTGTGATGATCAGTAATCGTACATGGGAGGCTCCTGGTATATGATTGGTGCTGAATTAGCAATAGTTATTATAATGATGGCAAATGGCACTACCACCCCATGCTCCAAACTCTAAGGCCTATTCCCTCCAGACCTGACCCCTGCCACCTTCGGCTCCCATGTAACCATTTAGCAGAGTGTCCTGCGCTCAGACCTGCCAGTTCTGGGCCAAGCAGGCCTCGCCTCTGTGGTATACGGAGCTGGCAAACAGAAAGCACTCAAAGCAGTTAAGTGTTTGCTTACTTAGAAAAAAAAAAAATCCTGAAATCTCAAATGACTGGAATTTTTCCCACCGCATTCTGCTTTCATGGGCACAAATCAATAAGGAAACAAGCTCAGATCAGGGTTTATTCAGAAAAGTAGCTTCGCCCATTCAGACTTTTCTCTTGATGACCGTGTTCCTACACAATGTTCAGTAGGCAAAACACAAAGGTCTGGGCGCCTGGGTGGCTCAGTCGTTAAGCGTCTGCCTTCGGCTCGGGTCGTGATCCCAGGGTCCTGGGATCGAGCCCCGCATCGGGCTCCCTGCTCAGCGGGAAGCCTGCTTCTCCCTCTCCCACTCCCCCTGCTTGTGTTCCCTCTCTTGCTGTGTCTCTCTCTGTCAAATAAATAAATAAAATCTTTAAAAAAAAAAAAAACCACAAAGGTCTGAGGTACTTGGGAGATTTCAGAAATTTCCTTCAGACTCGTCACAGAAAAATAGTTTATTTCTAACAAATTGCCCTTTTGTAATTATAAAAGTAATATGTGATTGTTGCAGGCACTGTGGAAAATAGGAAAAGTAGTGGGGGATGTTTTGGTGCATTTCCTTACATTCTTTTCTCTATGCGCCTCAAGGATGTAAGTATCCATTCATTTAAAAGTGAACAGATGAGGGATGCGGGGGGGGGGGGGGCCTCAGTCGGTTAAGCAGCTGCCTTCGGCTCAGGTCATGATCTCGGGGTCCCGGGATCAAGCCCCACATTGGGCTCCCTGCTGAGCAAGGAGCCTGCTTCTCCCTCTGTCTGCCGCTCCTCCTGCTTGTGCTCTCTCTCGCTCTGACAAATAAATAAAACCTTAAAAAAAAAATAAAAAGTGAACAGATGAATACACAGGCCAGCCAGTGTCCACAGAAGAGCAGCAGTAGACTACTCACGAAGGCTTCCTTGTCCTGTTTTCCCTTCTCCCCACCCCTAAACAACTGATTTGTTAGTGACACACCTCCACATTACAAAACTACAAGACGTCTTATCAGGACTTGGTGAGCTCTGACCCTCTGAGTGAGTTAACGTAGTCATCTCTGCTTTCCATTTTCGTGTCACAGGGTCAATATTTACTAGCTGTGTTGCTAAAACAGGCCCTGGGCATGGCTTCAGTGCCAAACAACGTCCCTGTCTAATCTCAGCAGCAGCATCCCAGTGGCCCCGGATGCCCTCCTATGCCACGGGCCGCAGCGCCAGGTAAGTGACTCCTGCGCCAGCCGAGCACGTGGCCTCCAGCCCGGCCTCCACCCCTTGGGGTTGGAGTGCCTAGGTGGCCTAGTGGGTTGAGTGTCCAACTCTTGGTTTTGGCTCAGGTCGTGATACCAGGGTCATGGGAATAAGCCCCACATTGGGCTCCACGCTCAGCGGGGAGTCTGCTTGGGAGTCTCCCTCCCTTTCCCTCTGCCCCCCTCTTGTGCACACACTCTCTCTCTCAAGTCAATAAATAAATCTTAAAATATATATATATTGGAGATGGGAAAATTGAGGCCATGTGGGGGAAAGGACTTGTCTAAGCCCATGCAGCTCTAGAACCAAAGCCTGGACCCCTCCACTCCATACCAGCACTCTCTCTTATTGTCCTCTCGTTGAATGCCTCAACACGGAGAACAGCATTTTATCAGGCCTCTTGTTTCCAGGTGAGCAGGTGCTTCTCTGAGATAGTCCATTTCACGGGGTGGGGGTTGGGGGGGTCGTCTTCCCAGGAGTGTCCTGGTCTCCTATCCTACAGTGATGATTAAGGTAACATCATGGCATCATCAATTCTCCTGTCTCCTGCTGGAATTCATTCATTCATGCATCATTCATGCATTCGTATGACAAACTGCTATTGAGCCCAGCTGTGGGAAGGCATTGCTGGCTTCACCCAAGCAGTTCCCCTGTCCCTGCCTCCTCTGGGAAGGATCTCCCTGTAGCTGTTGAAGGAGACAGACTGTCCAGTAGCCCCAAGGGAGTCGGAGGCTTAAAGGGAAATACCTACAGGAAGGAGATGTGGGAGAGTCATGGTTTGGGGGTAGATCCCTGACAGCGCACCTCTGGAAGAAAGCCCCCATTCCTGAGAGCGCCTGAGGTACTGAAAGGAGTGTTTCTGTGCAGTAGTAGAGAAAGCAAAGGACCTGGAGTGAAGAGACCTGCATTCAGGTCCCTGTCGCACCACCAACATGCTCCGTGGCCCAGAGAGGAAAACTGCCTTGTCCAAGGTACAACATCTTAGTGGCCAGAGTGGAACTTGAATCAAGTTCTCTACTCTAAGTCCAGGGCTATTGGCTCGGACGCCACAAATGAGGCTTTCTACTTCTCTTACCCTCAGCCCCAAGAAGGCCACAGCCCGGATCTGGAACTTCTACGGCGACAGGACTCCTTCTCATCTCCTCAGTTGAGATTGGTACCCCCACAAGGGGAAGTACCAGCACCTTCTCTCCCTGGAATTAGACACCCCGCTTGGGTTGGCAGAACTCGGCTGCGCCACGTCCTGGAGAAGCAAGAGCCGGACAGAGGCCACCAGGCTAACCCCAATGCAGGAAGAAGCTGTGTTGTGGGGCCATTTGGGCCCCCGAGACGGAGAACAAGCGAACATTCTGTACAGCTGCTGGGATGTCAAACAGCTCTGCACACTTGGCCTGCTCTCCTGCTCCGCCCCCTCCAGGCAAGAAAACAAAGAAGGTCGTGTGAGCAGGGCTGTGAGGAAAATGATGCTGCATTTCTACCTTCTCTTGGGCTTGTAGAAGCAAACTCAAGCCCTTGGGGCTCAGCGCTGGCTGAGCGCGGGTTATGGTTGCACCAGCCCCTGTGTTTGCTGACTGTCTTCTGTGGACTCGCCCCATGCGAGAGGTGCTGGGAACACTAAGAAAGATACACCATGGCCCCTGTCCTCAAGGTGTTCACAGTCTGGCTTGGGATACAGAATGAACCTCCAGGAAGGCTTCCACTTCAGAGCAATTATGTACGAGGCACAGACTCTAAGGGCTACGACTCCTCGAAGTTGGAGAGATGGACGAGGCTGGGGGAGGTACCATGGAAGGCTGCAGAGTAATAGGAGGTATTTTCACTGGACTTGAGGACTGAGAAGAACTAGGGGAAGAGAGGAAGGAGATGAGAGAGAAGGTGCTCCGAAGGAAAAAAAGAACCTCTCATTAACAGGCTTGGACAAGGGGATGTCTGGGTGGCTCAGTTAGTTAAGCATATGGCTCTTTTTTGTTTTTAATATTTTATTTATTTATTTGACAGAGAGAGAGAGAGAGAGAGAGCACAAGCAGGGGAAGTGGCAGGCAGAGGGAGAAGCAGCCTTCCTGCTGAGCAGGGAGCCCGATGCGGGGCTCAATCCCAGGACCCTGGGATCATGACCGGAGCTGAAGGCAGCCGCTTAACTGACTGAGCCACCCAGGCGCCCCGCATCTGACTCTTGGTTTCGGCTCAGGTTGTGATCTCAGGGTCATGGGATCGAGCCCTGAGTAGGGCTCCATGCTCAGTGGGGAGTGTGCTTGAGATTCTCTCTCTGCCCCTCCCCCTGCTCTCTCTCTCTCCCTAAAATAAATAAATTCTTAAAAATCTTTTAAAATTTTTTAAAAATTCGGGCGCCTGGGTGGCTCAGTTGGTTAAGCGTCTGCCTTCGGCTCAGGTCATGATCCCAGGGTCCTGGGATCGAGCCCCACGTCGGGCTCCTGGCTCAGCGGGAAGCCTGCTTCTCCCTCCCCACTCCCCCTGCTTGTGTTCCTGCTCTCGCTGTCTCTGTCTTTGTCAAATAAATAAATAAAATCTTTAAAAAAAAAATTTTTTTTTTAATTAAAAAAAAAGGCTTGGACACAAGAAACAACAAGTGTTAGCAAGGATGCAGAGAAAAAGGAACATTCGTGCACTGTTGATGGGCATGCAAACTGGGGCAGTCACTCTTGAAAACAGTATGGAGGTTTCTCAAAAAGTTAAAAAGAGAACTACCCTAGATCCAGCAATCACACTACTGGGTATTTACCCAAAAAATACAAAAACACTAACTCAAAGGGATACATGCATCCCGATGTTTATAGCAGCATTATCTACAATAGCCAAGATACAGAAGCAGCCCAAGTGTACATTGACAGATGAACAGATAAGAAGATGTGGTATATATATATATATATATATATATATATATATATATATATATATACACACAATGGAATATTACTCAGCCATCAAAAAGAATGAAATCTTGCCATTTGCAACGACGTGGATGGAGCTAGAGAGTATAATGCTAAGTGAAATAAGTCAGAGAAAGACAAATACCATATGATTTCACTCATATGTGGAATTTAAGAAACAAAACAAAGGAGCAAAGGGGAAAAGAGAGAGAGAGATAAATCAAGAAACCGGCTCTTAATTATAGAGAACACACTGGATGGTTACCAGAGGGGAGGGGGTGGGGGATGGGTGAAATAGGGGATGGGATTAAGGAGTGCACTTGTTGTGATGAGCACCAGGTGATATATAGAATTGTTGAATCACTATACTGTACACCTGAAACTAATATCACACTGTATGTTAACTAACTGGAATTAAAACTTACAAAAAATGTAAAAATAAAAGGCTTGGACAAGGGGCATAGCAGCTAGAGTAGAGAAAATTTGGGAAGTATTGAGAGGTAAGTTTTGGCGAGTAAGCAAAACAATGGAGCTAAGTCAACCACATCCTTCAGTTTATTTTTTTGTTTTGTTTTAAAGATTTTATTTATTTGACAGAGACAGAGACAGTGAGAGAGGGAACACAAGCAGGGGGAGTGAGAGAGGGAGAAGCAGGCTTCCCGCCGAGCAGGGAGCGCGATGCGGGGCTCGATCCCAGGACCCTGGGACCATGACCTGAGCCGAAGGCAGACGCTTAACCAACTGAGGCACCCAGGTGCCCTACATCCTTCAGTTTAATCAGCCAGCCACTTATTCCTGACTCCGTGTCTGACAGACTATAGGGAAGACATGGCTTCGACATAGTCCTGAATCACTTTCCCTGCAAAGAGGACACTAAAGTGTCAATGGAAAGGTAAGGCAGATAAATCAGAGCTATATACCCATGGGCACAAGAGTGCAGCTTTACGAGAGTAAAGTGCCAGTTAACATCTGGCTACGGGGCAGTCTGACAGAGACGACAGAAAAGGCACAACACCGTCATCACTAAATGAGCACCTGCTGCCATTAACAGTTTAAGTTCCATTCTCAGTTAATGGTCATGTTCTTCCAAGTCCTAGGCAAAGGTTTTCCAGACTTATTTTGGGAAGCTCTTATTCAGGAAGAGCTTCCTAAAGCCAGAATTAGCTGGAATCAGGACTTGAGCTAGAATACATACAAGTACGTGTCACTTCACCTAACAGACAAGATCCCTAAAGAGTGGATTTAGCCTGACTCCCATGTCCCTTTCTCCATCCGGTCCCATGAACCTCTCTTCCAGTTTAAAACCAGCAAAAAGTCCAAACCTCTGAGCATGAAATACTTAAAAAGCAATACCTTCCCTGTAACATAAGAAATACATATTAAATGTTTTTTTAGGAGGTATAGAAAAGTATAAATAAAAAACTGTTGGATCATCCATAGTCCTACCTTCCCCTCCTTCCCCACCCCACCCACCCCTGTGACCAATACCATTAAATCGGCTAGCTTAGATTTTTGTCCATCCTGTGTTTGCTACCCTGGGCTTGCCCATGGCTCTCCGGCCAGAACCGGTCATCTAGTTTCCAGGGGACCCACTCCCTGCAAACATACGTTGCATGTTCTTGTCCCTTTGGGAAGCTCTATATCTATGTTTATCTGGAATGCCCACCCTCCCTACTCAGCCTATCCGAATTTCAACCACCCTTTAGTGCCCCACTTAGCTCCTACCTCCCAAAACCTTCACCAGCTGTGCCAGGCCATGGAGGTAGCCATGTTCTAAACTGGAAAAAAGGGACTGGGGACCAGAGAAGAGGAGAAACGTGGCTAAGGTCACGGTGCAAAGCCAGACTACAGAGCGGAGCCAACTGAAACCAGAACTCATCTGAACGTTTATGGTGCACCTACCATGTGCCAATCACTGTGTGAGGCACTAGGAAATAAAACAGAATGGCCTCCAGATCCTGTGGTCAGAAAACTCACCGGACTATGAGCTGCTTTGGGGCAACTTTTCGTCAAGGAGCTGCGCAAAACTCGGTGAATGCAGACTCGTGGGCAAATAATGACAAGGGTCGCCACATGTGTTGTGGGAATGTAGACACTCCCAATCCAGCCTGCAGTCAACATGCCTGCATTAGTCTGGGCAGGCTTCCGAGAGGAAGCGCCTGGAGCAAGGCTCCATGCACCGGTGAGAGTAGGTAACGCAGGGAAAGCCTGCTACTCGAGCTCTTTGAGGGAAAGGTAGTCACTGGAAGGATCCACGCAGGAATGGGAAGTGAAGCTAGAGGCCATAAAGGGATTAGCTCGTGGAATCAGTAGCTCCTCAGTGGCTGCTCCATTCCCTCCTCACACTCTGAGTCAAGTCTCAGAGAGAGGCCATTTAATCGGCGTTTAGCTAAGTATCACTGCTCCTAGTGGGCAGGGCGGTTTTAGCCCAGCCATCTCATAAGATATCAGCTAGCCAATGAGTGGGTCGCTTTGGGGTCAATCGGGGGCTACCCCTGCACAAGGACCAGCCCAGCTCCACTGTACTGGGTAGGGAGCGGTGAGGGGCATGGGGTAGGGGAGAGGGAAGAGAGTAGTTCTAGCAAGAAAGGAATGTTGATTGGGGCGCCTGGGTGGCTCAGTCGTTAAGCATCTGCCTTCGGCCCAGGTCATGATCCCAGAGTCATGGGATCGAGCCCCGCATCGGGCTCCCTGCTCAGCGGGAAGCCTGCTTCTCCCTCTCCCACTCCCCCTGCTTGTGTTCCCTCTCTCGCTGTGTCTCTCTCTGTTAAATAAATAAATAAAATCTTAAAAAAAAAAAAAAAGAAAGGAATGTTGAGTACAGTAGATAGCACGCACAAGCAGGGGTTGGGAGGGGAGGGCGGAGGGGGCGGGGAGGGCGGAGGGGGCGGGGAGGGCGGAGGGGGCGGGGAGGGCGGCATCTCAGCAGGGGTCTAGTGTGAGAGAAGGCAAAAAGGTAAGATTAACATAGCCAGGAGAGGATAATACAGAGACTTGCTCCATCAGGAGTCTCATGATCAAATAAGGTAACAGAGAAGCTGCCCAACCCAGCTCCTCCCCATAAGTCCTTCAAAACAACTGACTGCCAGGCTTTTGGCAAAATGATGTCCATATCTGTGACCATTTGCTGGGCACTTCCCAAATGCCAAGCTACGCCCTTACATCTATGGCAGGAATGGGGAAAGTGGTATTTTGAAAGCTGCTCAGAGCTGTAACCATGTACTAAGGGAGAAGACTCCATCATGGGGGCAAGGTGGGTACAGGTCAGAGATGGCTTTTGTCTGGGAAAAACTTTAAAGGGCCTTTGATTCAGGATATAAAAGCCAGGGTCCACTAGGGACAGGCTGCCACAACAAGGAGCTAGCCTGGCTATATCTGAAGGAAAAAGAGTCTCCCTTGGGTAGTTAGTATGAAGGATGGTAGCAGACTTGGGGCCTGGGGTGGGGTCCTGGAAGGCCCCAGCATCATGGCAGAGGTCAGGAGTCAAAGGAGCTGAGGGGTCTGCTACCATGCTTTAAGCCATCTCTGTGCAGAAATTCCTCTCACAAGAAGCTCATGAGAAAGTCAGCATACCCTGCAACCAATCTTGGTGGTGAGGGAAGGCACTCAGAAATGGGCCCGAGTCCATGCGTGAGACAAGGTCACAGAGGGAGCCCAGCTTTGTCTCAAAGGAGGAAGGCGCCCCCAAGCCCAAAGCCCTGAGATGTGGAGGAGGATGTGAGTACTCCCTGGGGAGAGCGAGAAAGGCTGGATTAGGAAGAGGACTTCCAGTTGCCCTGCAATGGAATGCTCTTATTCTTATTTGGACATTAAAGAACGGGACCCCAGAAAGCTGGAAAACATGAAGAGACTCAGATTCCACATGTGGTATTTCAACAATCTTATGAGACGGGGACCATCTTAGGATGAAGAAACAGAGCCTACGAGAGTGAAGCTGCCCAAGTTCTAAAAGCTCACGGTAGCAGAGTCAAAATCAAACCTGGGCCTGGTGGCTCTAGCACCCAGAATAGTCCCTGCCAGGCTAGGGCTCGTCAGTCTCCTGCCCTGAGCCCGTCCTCCTGCCGACATCCCTCAGCTGCCCTTCTCCCCTCTGCCCTGTCTTCTCAGCTGGGAAGGGGGACAGATGGGAGAGAAGTGGGGGTCCCCTCCAAAAGACTGGTAGGAATGCTTTGCCTCCTAGAATCACACTGTAGCTAACGTTCCCCCTTTAGCTTGTGGGTCCTGCCCCAGGGTGCCAACTTAACCTCACCCCGAGGGGGGAAGGATATTTCCTCACCCTCCAGGCCCTGTGCCTAGGACGCCAGGGGCTAACAGCTCAGGATTCAAGATTAGGGTCCTGAGGCCTCAGGATTAGATGCTGGCCACCAAGGGCAGGGGATGAGCAGGGAGGCAGTGCTAGCCCTAGAGGTACACCAGAGGCAGGACAACTAGGCTCTCAGCAGATCTCTTCCAACAGCCCACCAAGAGCAGGAAACAACTGTGCCAACCGCCCTCCTTGTTCTGTGGAGGGGACCTGAGGGTCTCAGGCAGAAAGAAAATTCTGGGCAACTTGGTACCTCAAAGGGAGCGCTGGACCAGGAATCAGAGTCCTGGGCTTAAATCCTAGCTGGCAAGTCAGCCAAGCTCACTGAACTCCAGCTTCCTCATCTGCAAAATGGGAGAAAGACCTATCACCACATAGGCTGCAAGAGGATTAAACCAGGTAATGAACCCCTGTGGCTAGAGCAGGACCAGATTTAGAGAAGACACTCAATCCCTAATAGTCAGAGCTCCTTTCCCTCCTGCCCACCCCAGCACTCTCTGAAGAGGACAGGCTTAACCTAGTTAGACTGTGGCTCTAAAACTGCCTTCTCGGAGGTTCCTCACAGGCTCTGAGAGAGAGAGGGCAGGGATGGGGAGCAGGTGGACCTCTGCTCACCCCTTCTTCCTCCTTTTCCATAACGGCCCCTTCACTTTGATCGGCTTACATCCTGTCCCCTACCCCATAATAATCCACTTTTTACAAGTTTTGTTGCTTAAATAGTAAACTCTACTGAAGTCAATCAGGAGTGGTCACGTTTTTCCACAAAGAGCCAGAGAGTAAACAGTTTGTGCATTGCTGACCAAGAAGCAAAATCAAGGTATGTATATAATGAGGAAGAAAACAAAAATCTCCACAGATTTTTAGTTGATGAAATTCAAAATATAAGAAGGAGCTTTATTTTATTTTTGTTTTGTGTGTTTTTTGTAATACAGATCTTCCAAGGAGAAGAATGGAACACTTGGTGGGGGGGGGGGATGTGAGATAACATTTTGCTTACCTGGGGTCCAAAGTCAGTGTTCCCTCTCATCAAATCTGTTGGAACTGTTCATGGGTAAAACCCATTCATAGCTCCAGGGCCACTCAAACAGGTGGCGGGCCAGATGTGGCTGGAGGGCTATAGTTTTCCGTCCCCTGGACTAGACAGTGTAGGAGCCCTTGAAGATTAAAGTTCTTGGGCTCTAAAGCCTGGTGAAGGCTGCTGGGGAGTCTGGGGCAATCTCCCCGAGAGACACCGAAGGGCATAGCCATCACCTCTGTGGGAAGATCTAGAAGTTTCAGGGTCTCCCACGACCTCCCACCTGCACTGGCAGAGCCTGGGCTGCTTTACTGCAGCTAAGGTGATGGGTACCTCAGGCCCAAACTCCTACCACTAGCCTCACCTCTTCCCCTTCGCGTGCATTTCCTCAGCAAGAAGTACAGGGAAACCACACTCTCCTCTCCTCTGCCCTAAAAGCAGTCCCCTCCCCAGGTAACTCCTCTCCCAGAGCTCTCAGAAAGCTTTCTTAGAGACCCCTTCCGGGCCAGCTTCTAGAAGTACGGACAAAGACGTGGAACCTTCTGCTGGAGTTCCGTGGTCTCCTAAAGACCTTGTGTCCTTTCTGCCCCTGAGGAGAGGGAGGCCAAACCCTGTGGTCCCGGCAAGGCTGGGTCAGGTACATTCCCCGAGCCTCCTTTGCTTCAGTTATAAAATGGGAATGATTATATTTGCCTTACCTGCCTTCTGTTGCTCTCAAAACTTCAAATTATCCAATGACTGGAAAGGTAATGAAAAGTAAACACCACAAAGGAGGGCAAAGTCACAGAGAGAAATAAAGTTTGGAACTAAGGGAGAAGCACAGAAGACCTCCATCACTTTAAATGTCCCCACTGTGAAAACACAAATGTATCTTTACAAAACTCCAAGTACCAAAAGCACACAAAAACAATGAAGGCGGGGCACCTGGGTGGCTCAGTCGTTAGGCGTCTGCCTTCGGCTCAGGTCATGATCCCAGGGTCCTAGGATCGAGTCCCACATTGGGCTCCCAGCTCAGGGGGAGTCTGCTTCTCCCTCTCCCTCTACCCACCCACCCTGCTTGTGCTCTCTCCCACTCTCTCTCAAATAAATAAATAAAATCTTAAAAAACAAAAAACAAATAAACAAAAAGAACACTAATGGAATAATTGACAAAATTGGAATGACGGTGCTAGCGAAGAGAAAAATATTATATCGGAGTTAAATGTCCTGAAGTTGAAAACTGTTCTGTAGATATGGAAGAGAACAGTCAAGCCCTTAGGAGATGCATAATCAAGTAGTAAGGGATAAAGAGGCATAATGTCTGCAACCTACTTTCAAATGGTTCAGAAGCAATAATAGATGGTCAGACAGACAGAAAGGAAGGAGAAAGAAGGGAGAGGAGCAAGGGGAGGAGGAGGAGAGAGGGGGAGGGAAGAAGGGAGGAGATGACAAAATGTTAAAAATTGGTGCATCTGAATAAAGGATATATAGGAGTTCTGTTATTCTGAAAACTTTCTTATTAAATTTGAAATTATTTTGAAACAAAAAATGTTTAAGTTATACGGACTCAGGATACATGGAACGGTGTAAATAAAACAACGTCAAGTCGAAAACAACACAACACAAATATCTGTACTGGCGATGAAGTAGAAAAGAGAGTGTACTCTGTAGATATAGGTATATAATGGTTTTAGTGACACCCCACATAAGTACCTCCCCCCCCCAGCTCTTACACTTTTCCTAATGCAAACTGAGCTCAATGAGACCTACCCCACAGGGCAAGCGATTTGCCCCGTGTGCCAGCTTCTGACGGAAGCGTGGACAACGCAACCACTTTGTTTGAGTGGCTTTGTGCTTTGTTTTCCTAACAATGAGTGATGAAAGCGCCTCCCTCCTTCTTCCATGGCCTCGGTCATCCAGGGCCCTCTGCGGTCTCCTGTCCTCCTGGCAGCCCCACCCTTCCAACCCCACCATATGTCCTCTTGCCCAAGCCCAGGCCTGCGGCTCCTCAGTCCCTGGCAGAGCCCTAACCTTGGGGTGGTTCCCTGCCATCTCCTGGATTAGAATGTGAGGAGCTGCCTATATAGGGTGATGATTTCCTCCTCTGAACAACTGGCATATGTTTTTGGGGTCCCCCTATTAGCTCATGGCCTGTTCCATCTCATTTCATTTGAGGAGAGCAGCCTTGTGCCCCAAATGAGCCAAGCTCTTCTGGGGCAAGGCCTGAGGCCCAAGTGTCCTGCATCCCTCATGGTGCCCATCACCAGTGGGTGCCCAGGAAGGGTCACTGGACTGTGATAATGACCTAGAATATAGACGTGAACGTACGCCTCCACACACCCCACTCATCTTTCAGAAACCACTGGCTTGCTCAGGGTACAGCTACGGCCCAAAAGACTACCTTACCACTAACGCCACGCCGAGAGCTTCCTGGGCCTGAAGAAGACAAGCTTGGTGTTAGTGGCAGGAAAGCCTTTTGGCATGAGGGACAAGAGTCCACTGTAAAACTTCTCTGCACCTCAGTTTCCTCATCTGTGAAGTGGGAATGTGACCCAGCTCATACTGTTCTGGAAGGACGAGAAGTACTCGGCACAGACACTGATGGAAGCGCAGAAGATTCTTAACACACGTCAGCCACGTACACCTTCCCAGCAACAGGAAATATAAGCATGTATATGATCAGAGAGGGATAAAAATCCCAGCCCAGGGCAGCAGACAGGGCTCTGACCAGCAAGCAAAGTTTCTGGCTTCTATTTCTGACTTTCTCTGAGATTTGCTGTGTTGCACGGAGTGAATTTCCCAGTTGGCTTCTCCTTGATGAGGAAGATCTGAATTCCTTGAGCCAGGTACCTAACATTTTGGAGACTGAGTTTCTCCATCTGTAAAATGGGGTAATAAGTGCTTCACAGGCTATGACAAGGATTAAATATAATGATGTGTGACCAGGAAATGGAAGTAATTATTGCATTTTGTTCTCCTCTTGGTGTTTGCAAAATCCTGGACGTTCATGGATTTCAAGGCCTATGGGTACTGGGGGGCTTGGCTGAGGTTTTCTGCCTCAGATTTAACTCAGGGCAGGTTCCAGACAGTGCTGCAGCTCACTGATGGGTATCTGTGGGAGCGGAGCACTTCTCAAGTGTAAAAGGCCCTCTCTGGACACTGTAGAGGGAAGCCCCGCCTGGAGGAATCCTCAGTGGGGGGATGACCAGGGGAACCCTTTCAGGTAACATAAAGTAGGATGACCTGAGCATTTAATAGGGATGTGGGTCCAGAATAAGGGGTAATTAAATATACAGAAGGGGTAGAGTAGGATGGGGTGGGTCAGGCTTTGCCGGGGAGACAGCATTTGACCTAGACCTTGAAGGAAAGAGCAAGGAGACATCACAGAAGTTGTTGGGCCCTCTGGCCTCTGTCTCAGTCCTATAGTGATTCTCAAAATAAGAGCCTAGAGGAAGGGGGGGAGGGGAGGGGAGGGGTGGGACAGGCGATGGGGGCGTTTGTCGTGATAAGCCCCGGGTGTTGCATGGAGGCATTGAATCACTACATTGTACGCCTGAAACTAATACTACACTGGCTGTTAACTAACTGGAATTTAAATACAAACTTAAACAAACAAACAAAAAACAAAATAAGAGGGGCGCCTGGGTGGCTCAGTCGTTAAGCGTCGGCCTTGGGCTCAGGTCATGATCTCAGGGTCCTGGGATCGAGCACCACATTGAGCTCCCTGCTCTGCAGGAAGCCTGCGTCTCCCTCCCCCACTCCCCCTGCTTGTGTTCCTGCTCTGGCGCTCTCTCTCTCTCTCTCTCTGTCAAATAAATAAATAAAATCTTTAAAAAAACAAAATACGAGAACCTGCCTTCAAAGAGCTAACAGCCTGGTACAAACAAATGTGAGCTCGGCCTCATCTAGGCAGTCCCAGGGCCATGAGCACTGACTGCCCTGCTCCCCACGGCCTCCCCGGCCTGCCCCATAGTGCAACACCCCGGAGAATGTTAACTCTGAGCATACGTGCTTCAAGCAGACACAAAAGAGGAGGGAATGTGTGGGCGTGAGAAACAGCCCGAGAAGAAGGAGAAGGTAGAACTCAGAAACAAAAATAGTTGCTGAGTTAAGGCTACTAATCTCTCCTTGGCTTAACTTGCCTTAAGTTTTTTATGTTTAAAAAAAAAAAAAAGGGCGCCTGGGTGGCTCAGTTGGTTAAGCGACTGCCTTCGGCTCAGGTCATGATCCCGGAGTCCTGGGATCGAGTCCTGCATCGGGCTCCCTGCTCAGCGAGGAGCCTGCTTCTCCCTCGGACCCTCCCCCCTCTCATGTACTCTCTCTCTCTCTCTCATTCTCGCTCTCTCAAATAAATAAATCTTTAAAAAAAAAAAAATAAAAAAATAAAAAAATAAAAAAATAAAAAAATAAAAAAAAAAAAAAACTTTCATCCAAAAGTCTCATAGATCTCTATATAGTGCTATAAAAAGAGAGTCAATGCATTGCATTAAGTGGAAAAAGCAAGTTGTAGATTCTTATGGTCACATGATCCCATCTGGGTGTCCGTACACACTTGCTTTACTTAGAAAAGTTCTGAAAGGCGACAGAAGAAAATTATCGTCGAAGTCCAGCTGTGGGCATGAGACAAGGAGGGAGGGTGGAAAGAGTTGACTTTTTACTTGAACTCTTCAGAGCTTTATGACATTTGCCATGCATTACTTCTATAATTTAAGAGAAAAAGTTTTTAATTTAAAAAGAAATAATAAAAGCCCCTTTGCCTCAGAGTTCACCTCGGAAACCCTTTTCCTAAGGACTGAGACAGGTCAATCCAAACACCTGTTGTTGTAGTTTTCTATAGTGCTTTGTGGCTAGACTGGGCTCTAGAACCCAGCCTGGGTGAATCTGAGCTCTACACATTCCTGGAGGTCTTGTTTCTCTCCCAAAAGACGTTGCCCTGGCGAAGCTGAGTGTGTGACCTTAACCACAGGGAACCCCATCGGGTGACTCGGGTCTGGCAGGCAGCCCTATCAATATGGATGTCGCAGGGAATTCCTCAGCTCTGCTTAGGGAGGGTGAGGCTCGAGAACAGTGGTTCCTTCCCTGGGCAAAGGCTCCTGTCCGTACGAAAGGGGATTCTGCATGTTACGTGCCTAGCAGCGTGCTTTGCACACATGAGCCTCCTGTAAGTAACAGGGCTTGTGGCTGGTGTCTTCGTCAGGAAAGAGAGGAGGGGGTGAGGGCACGCGTGGGGTAATGGTGAGGCAGGCTTCTCGATAGAGCTGGGGCTGCGGATAAAAGTCGAATGAACATATGGATAAATATTTGTCCGTTTGTTTAAACCAGCACAGTGTAGTTGAAAAGCTTCTTTAAGCTCCACCTTCTATATTGCTTACTCTGTGACCTTGGACAAAATCACCTCTCCTCACTCAGCCTCACTTTCCTTGTCTATAAAATTGAGATTGGGACTAATTGTTGAAATCCGGTTCAACATAACATTTTATGGTTTTATGTTAATGTAACAATCTAAGTAAAGGAAAGTAATCTAAGTACAGGAAAGAAGAAAGCACTGATCACTATAGGATAGACATCACATACATTAAATTACCTTGTATTCTTGGGCATACATCCCCAGAGGGAGGGCCTATCTAGCAGGCACTCCCTCTGAAAAACATCCCTCCTTCCCAAATGCCCACCTTCCTGACTCTGACACTGCTACCCTACTCTCAAGGTCAAACAGAAAAGACCACCCTGCCATATATTCTCCCCACTTGCCAGAAATATTCGAATGAGAGCAAAAATGAGTTTGTGCTTTGTTAGTTCTTAGGGTGTGGTAGCCAGAGCCCTAGACTAAGAGTCAGACCATCAGTCCCCACCCCCGAGTGACCTCAGACAAGTCACTTCCCCTCTCTGGTCCTAGCCTTGACTAAAAAGGAGGAGTTGGGAGGGTTTTTCTTTGTAAGTCCTGCTCTCATATTCCCCTACTCTACCTAACCCCAGCTACCAAGGCTGGGAGAAGCCAGAATCTACAGGCCAGCATTTCTCCAAGCATTCCCAGAAACAGCAGATGATCTCCAGCATCCCCAGCAGGCTGGTGCCAAAATGGGAGCACAGCCAGTGCCTCCACTCAGCACTGGGAGCCAGAAATCAGGCAAGATGCATAGGGTCCAGTGAGGGTCACAGCCCAGGACCCTCCAGCCAGGGCACCCCATCCTGATCCAAAGGTGGATTCTGCAGCTTTTCTCACAGATGTCCTTTTACTTGTAGGATAAAACATACAAGGCCTCCGAAGGAATCAAACACATGTGCTTCGGGGACCAGACCAGGACCAGGAGGAGAGTCAAAGATTCCTTGTTTGCTAACGCATGGCTTTAGTTAAGGTATAACATGCCCACAGGAAGATGGACCTAAACATGTATGGCTTGATATATTTTCCTGAAAAGAATGCATCAGTGAAACAAGCACCCAGATCAAGAAACAGAACGATACCCACCCCCTGGGAACCTCCCACACGCCCCCTTCCAGTGACTAGTTCTTCAAGAATAACCACTATTCTGGCTTTTAGCACCACTGATTGATTTTGCCTGTTTTGAACTTTACGCAAATGGACTTATATGGTATGGACTCATTTGAGTCTGGCTTCCTTTGCTCAACATTATGTTTGTGGGCTTCCTCTACCAGTAGAAGTAAACATGAAAACCAGTGTCAGTCACGTTCACTTGGACTTGAATGAGGAGCTAAAATCAATACGACATCCCTGGGCCTAGCCGAGGGTGCTCACTGACAGCAGAGGAAGCCAGGTTCATGTGTAGCTCTCCCCAAAATAAGAATGACCCAACCCTGTTCTTCCTGCAGAGACCCTCCCAGGGGGCTCCAGAGAAGGGAGGCAGGGCTTTGGTGCCCCAAACATACTTCAAGAGGCCGGAAGCTCTCGTTCATTGAACACTTACCCTGGGCCTGGCTCTGTGAGAAGCACCAGAGACTCAGCATCTCACTTAATCCCCCAACTATGGGCTAGGTACTGTTATTATTCCTATCTTATGGGTAAGAGAACGGAGGCCCAGAGAGGTTGAGTAAGTTGTCCTAAGGTTGCACAGCTAGGAAGGGGACACAAATTCTGATCTGTGTTGACCCCTAAGGCCAAACCTCACCACCACTCTGTTGACAGGGAGCTCACTGGCTGGCTCCGGCCCCCACCCATGTCTCCAACCTCATCTAGCACTGCTTGCCCACAGCTCACATTTCAGCAGGCCAGTCCCCAGGCTCTACCCCACCTCTGGGCCTGTGTCCATGCTGTTTTCTTTGCCTGCACATTTACCCCTCAGTTTCTAAGTGAACAGTCACTTCCTCTGAACACCATTCCCTGACCACTTGGTCTCAACCGTGTGCCCTATTCTCTCTCAGTGTCTCCTGCTCTCTCCTTGCACAGCGCTTAACACATGTTATAAAGAGTTATCCCTTTGGTTTTCCTGTTCATGGGTTTAGTGTCTTTCTCCACCAATGGATCATAAGCTGCAAAAGGACAGGAATGTGTCTATTTGTTTACCACTGCCTTGGACAGTGGCTGGCACACAGTAGCTCCTCAATGGCGTGTTAAGTGAAGAAAAGGAGGGGAGGGGAGGGGAGGGGAGAAAAATAGGACTGTCCCTTCTGAGTCGGAGCACTCGTCTGCAGACGGCTCTAGCTCCAGCCTATTTATGGCTCCTGGCCAGACCTTCCCCTCCTCCCTGAGCCTCAGTCTCCTCAGTTTTCAGATGAAGAACCTGGAAGAATGGATCTCCAAAGGCCTTCTAGCTCATCTGGCCCCTAGACCACAAATGCTAGGATGCCAAACCATTCCAAAGGCCTCAGGGCTCTACAGCCTCTTACCCATTCTATGTCCAGTTAGCGCTTTAGAGATGTAGGGGGTGGTGGTGATCCAAAGCTCCCAGTCTGTGAGGTACGGACCGTCCCACCCTGCCACGGGTGAAGGACCAGCTAACAGGAGGCCTCTTGCAGCTCTAATAGCCCTGATACACAAAGCTGGGGAGAGACAGGACTAAGAAGGGATAATAGGTGAAGTCTCCAGGAAATGGTCTCGACTTCCTTCTTCAGAGCACCCCCACCCCGACAAGGTCCCTTCCAACTCTGCCCTTGGCATGTGCATGGCTGCCCCCACTGCAGGGCTGGAGCCCCAGGAGGGCAGAAACTGTCCGTGTCTTGTTCATCTTTGTGCCCAGAGCACCTAGCACAGACCCCTCCACATACGATGTGGCTGAGGTGAGGCTCCCGAATCAGATGCCATTGGAAGGGCCTGCCAGGGTCCACTCCTGAGCTTGCCACTTTCCCCCTGGTATCACCACATCGGAAGCAGCTGGCTTCCCATTCAGAGGCAGACTCCCACTGACCACCTTTCAGCCTCTGGCCCTGTCCTCTTCTTTTACCTTTGCCAGGCCCTGGATTGCCAGTGGCAGTCGGCTCAGACAAAAGGCTGAGGACTCCTGCTCCTCCTGCAGTCCCTTGCTCCCCCCAGCGAGCCAGCCAGTGAGCCAGGACAAGCACTCCCTGGACTGGAAGTAACACACCCTCTTCTTGAAGTGAGGCTCCTCTGGCTTTGAAGCTCTTTCTACTTTGTCTTTAAAAATAAAAGTAAGAGATGGGGCACCTGGGTGGCTCTGCTGGTTGAGCATCCAACTCTGGATTTCAGCTCAGGTCATGATCTCAGGGTCCTGGGCTCAAGCCTCGCATCGGGCTCCACACTCAGGGGGAGTCTGCCTGAGGATTCTGTCTCTCCCTCTCCCTCAGCCCCTCCCCCTGCTCACATTCTCTCTTTCTCGCTCTTTCTCAAATAAATAAATCTTTTAAAGTAATAAAATTAAAAATAAAATAAATGAATAAAAGTAAGAAAATATTAGGCCTGAACCCAAGAGCTCTACAAAGAGGAAAGGCCTCCTGTTTTGCATCATGGATACAGTGAAGGCTTTAAACCCCCAAGTTTTTCCTCTGCTAGTGGTGTGAGGGGGTGAGGTTGGGTGTACTGGTAAGCTCACGTGAGTATGCAAGTGCTGTACTTTTTGGAAAAGGCAGACAGGCGTGCAGGTACAAACTGCACTGGCCAGACCTTGGCTACGTCACTCGCTGGCTGAGCAACTTCGGGCAACTTGCTTAAACTCCTTGGACCAGTTTCCTCACATGAAAAATGAGAGCGAAATGAATTTCGATCTGAGGCACTGCAGTGAGAATCAAACTCTAGGGCTGGTGTTCTGTAATAACTAAAAAACCATCTAAATATTAGCGCAGTCTAGAAATGGAAGGCAAGAAGAGAGCTTCGGAAAATCTTTTCTTTCCACACAGTAACCACTTTCAGATCTCAGAATTTATCCCTGGGGGCATTCTGGATTTAGCCAAGCTGGAAATGCACCCAATAACTCAGATCCTAGGAAGCTTCATGACAAGGCTCGTGAGGCCTGTTACTCAAAGCGAATCCATTTTCAGGAGGATTACTTCACCTCCCATTCAGGCGCTGAGCTTATGAAACAAAATCCCAAGAGCCATGGAGAATCCCAAGTGGGACTCAGAGAAGAAAACCAACAGTCCAGAGTTTGGGGAGGGTTTTGTGAGAAAAGTAACAGATGAAACAAGACTCCTTTAGACCCGCCATTACTGTCAGTCAGCCAGGCGATAGTGAAAACATAGGGCACAAGAATTCTAGTCCCTTCTGCTGGCAAGTTGTTATTTCCACAGAGACCACTATTTGCAGAGCAGCACGTGAAGATGAATTCCTCAGGATTGTTTTTAAAGCTTCCAAGGAGTCCCGTGACAAGCCCGTGCCTACCCGATCAAACGAAAAGTGCCCCAGGAGAGGCGCCCCCTCCATCTCTCCCAGACTCTTACCTGCCCAGCTCCTCTCCAATGTCATAAAAGTCCTCCACCTTCTGCTGCTTGAATGTCTCCATATTTGGACTCCTCATTGAAGCCTGGAGCACACAGCCCTGAAACCGGAGGAAACCTGAGGTCAGGACAGCTGGGCACATTGGCGCAAGCCTAAGAGTCTGGGCCTAAAAGTAATCAGCTGCACAGGAGCTCATAATTTAACAATAATCCATGGCCCTAGTTCCTCGAGAACTACCCTGCCCAAGCCTATTCTCACCAGTGACTGACAATGTATGGTTCTTATTTGAGTTGTATCATTTCGAAGCTGTTACAGAGACAGGAAAGGAGCCATCCTCACTTCTTCAGATCTGCTCTGAACACGTTCAGAGAAAGAGCCCCATGGCCAACTTCAGCGATTTGTTCTCATGAAATTCAGGGCGGCTGAGAAAAAGAGGCAGCCGTGAGGCAGGAGAGAGAGCGCTCATCTTTGGGTCAGAAGTTCTGGGTTCGAGTCCCAATTGCCTGGGTAAGTCATTTAAACTGCCAGACTTAGCTTGCCCATCTGCTAAAGGGGTTAATCCTGTAAAAACCACAGCAAATCGGGTGCCTGGGTGGCTCAGTTGGTTGGGCGACTGCCTTTGGCTCAGGTCATGATCCTGGAGTCCCGGGATCGAGTCCCGCATCGGGCTCCCTGCTCAGCAGGGAGTCTGCTTCTTCCTCTGACCCTCCTCCCTCTCATGCTCTCTGTCTCTCATTCTCTCTGTCTCAAATAAATAAATAAAATCTTTAAAAGAAAAAAAAAAAGAAAAAAACAAAACCACAGCAAATCATGAAATTATTCTGTAAACTGGAAAAGGCAGTAGAAAGGTAAGGGATTATCATGACCTCAGCTCCCTGAGGGGCTGAGCCACCCAACTGCGAGTCTGAACTGATTTGTAAACTCTCTCACTCATCACCCCAAGGGAAAGAGGGACAGGAGTGGTGTGACAAATTATAGTGGGCACCAGCAGTCAGGAGCTGGAGGTTCTGTTTCCAATGTTGCCCACAGCTAGCTCTGGGACCTCATCTCTTGTCAGAGGAGCCTCAGATTCCTCATCTATAAAATGGACCTAACTGCCCACCCAGAGCACCTCAGTGAGAGCCAGAGACAACCCCGAGCCGTGGGGAGTGTTTACCACCCCACCAGAAGAAGACTGTTTGCATCCTAACCTGGGATCTCCCTGCCCCAAGAAGCTCACCCGTCCCTGGGACAGCCACATGCCACCCTGGACAGCACCACAAGGGCAGGACCCAGGGCCCAGTCTGCAAATGACTGTGGATGTGTCTCTCAAGAGTCATTAGCAAAGGCCTCTCAGAGCTCATTTTGGCTAGCACTGGCAACTTCTCTCCAGCCTGCCAATCAGATACCAACCACACCCAGGGCCCCATGAGCCCCAAAAGACTGTTTTTCACCAGGCTGGGTGGAGGCACCATTACACAAGGGTGCATCTCATCAATGCCAAGTGGCTGAAGCTGTTCCAACTCTCAGAGAATGTATACTTTTCACACTTCTTCCTCCAGTGCTGCCCTCTATAACCACGACGCCACCTGCCGCCCTCCCTTCCATGGGGCACACATCCCTGAAGTCTCCCAGGCAGAGCTGGCCTGGCTCCTGGGCCTGACTCTCACAGTCACTTGCTGAACTCCTGCCTGTTGATGTCCATGGTCCATCAGGCATCCTCCCTGCTGCTCGGTCTTCACCCTGTGCTTGGCCTGAGCCCAGCAAGCATGGACTATGAAAAAGAGCAGGCTCCCAGGAGCCCCAGTTCTAGACTAGCCTGGGCATGTAGTAGCTGTCTAACCCATACAGGTTGGCACCCTCTGGGCCTCAGTCCCCTCATCTGTAAAGGGGACTGGTAACATCTCCATCGTGTACTTCACACAGCCATGTGGGGATCCATTTGTGATAAGGGCATAAACTCCTAGGCAGGTAAGAAAGGTGATTATTACTGTTAATATCTGGCTCATCCTGAGCCACTCTTTGTGTTTCTGCTTCCCAAAGCAACGGAGACAAGTATTTCAATTCCCTTCTAGGGAAAAGGTTTTGGGATCCTCCTGGAAAGTTTCGCTTGACCAAAATCTGAAGCTAGACCACCTCACTCACCCCCCGCCCCCCGCCGCAGCCTCCATCCTGGCAAATTTCCTGAGACTAGCCCAGAAGGTGGCAGGACTTCTATCTATCATCTTCTTTTGGGTCAGGTAGGTCCTGAGGGGTGGGGTTACTCATCTCACACACCTAGAGGGAAGCAGAAAACTCCAAAAAATTCTGTTGACAGATACCCTGAGACTCATCCCTAGAACAGCTAAGATCCTCCATTTGGCAACAGGCTAGCTCCATTTGCTAGCAGAAGCTGAGCTGGATTCGAAGCAGCCCCAAATCCCCAACAAAATGATGAGCCCCCGCCTTGGGCTCCAGGGGTAGCCAGAGGCTGGGGGGCAAGGGAGCCCCCTAAGGACAAGCTAGGACCACCAGTTTGGCCCCAACTAAACTCTCCAGCCTTAGTAGACCTTATATCTTATATTTCAGCCAAAGTAGACCTTTCCCATTCCCCCAAAACTCCCACGCCTCAGCTCAAGCTGGGCCCTTTCCATGGAAGGCCCACCTGGAGAGCCCTCCTAGCAAAACCACTCCCTTCGCATAAGACCTGGCTCAAATGCTACCAACTCTGTGAGGCTCCATGACTCTATTTCTCATCACAACAGATTAAAATCCCCCACCCCCTTTAAATTCCCAGAGAGGTCTCTTCAGGGTTAGAGCTTTCACATTTTGGCTCATAACTGTCTCTGTCTAACCCAGAAGGAGAAAACACAGACTCTACAGTCACACAGGACCGAGCTCGAATCAGCTCTATCACCTCTGCACACACTGAGCATGGCACAACTTTCCTGAGCTTCAAATGACTTATATGGAAAATGAGTCTAGATAACGCCTACTGTTGGTGACTTTGTGGAACAGTCAGAACTCAAACATTGCCAGGAGAATCACATTTTGGAAATCTGTTGGGCAGTTTCTATGGACATACCCAAGAGAAATGCATGTAGATGTTTCCCAAAATGGCCCGTGTTAAAATGTTCACAGCAGCACTATTAGTAATAACTACAAATTGGAAACAACCAAAGGGCCATCAATAGAAAAGATAAGTAAACTGAGTTATACCCATACAATGGAATTATTCTACAACAATAATAAACTACTGCAATGTGCAACCACAGGAATAAAACTCACAAGCATAATGTTGAATGAAAGAAGCCGGACACAAAAGACCACATACTGTGTGATTCCGCTTAAGCAAAACTCATCTATGGTGCTAAAAGTCAGAATAGTGGTCACGCCTGGGTGGGGGGGTTACGTCTGGGACACAAGGGGAGTTTCTGGGTGCTGGCAATGCTGTTTCTTGCTCTGAGTAGTGGTTACACGAATATGTGATATGTACACTTGTTTTGTATGCAATCAAAATTTTACATAATAAAAAATGAGACTAAGATCTACATTATGACGAATGAGATAAACATGTAAAATGACCTACGTAGTGTTGGGATGGTTCCAACAAATGTGAATTCCTTCCCTCCTGCCTCCTGTCTTGGAGCCTCATGAGGGCAGTGGCTGTCACATTCTCACCTCTGTCCCCTTGTTGCTGCTGGTGTACAACAGGCACTCCCTAAATGTTTGTTGATTTCAAGGTAGTGGCCCAGCCTCGCTTCTCAAGGCCGCTGCTCAGCTGCCTCATCAGGTAAAAACAACTAGTAACGACTTAAAGCCTTTTCCTAATATCTCTCCCCAAGAGGAATTTGCATTTTCTCAATTTTACCAATTTAGGGACGTAAAACTAAAGGGGAGAAAGTCTGAGGTGGAATTATAGTCACCAATTAGGAGCCAGCCCTTTCTGGCTCCAAAAAGATGAAACCACGTGGCAGAGGGGAGGGACACAGCTACAACTTTGGGTCAGAGGCACAGGATGTCTGCTCCAGACATTCCAAGGGCGAAGCCCACCTTAACACCCACATTTCTCTTAATGGAATCACTAGGACTCACACTCCTGCCCTCAGCCCTCATGGTAGGCAACACTTCTGAGGTTTAACACAGATTTCCTAGAACCTCACAAAAAGGGACAGCAAAGATCATCCAGGGGGGTTTTAGACTCTGCTTCAGGAGCCACCAGCATGAGGAAGGGGAGCCAAAGCATTTCCCCTTTATCTATACTATAGGTTGGGGTTCTGTGTAAGAATTCACTGGGGGCGGGGCGCCTGGGTGGCTCAGACAGTTAAGCGTCTGCCTTCAGCTCGGGTCGTGGTCCTAGGATCCTGGGATCGAGCCCCGCATCGGGCTCCCTGCTCGGCGGGGAGCCTGCTTCTCCCTCTCCCTCTGCCTGCTTCTTTCCCTGCTTGTACACACTCTCTCTCTGTCAAAAATAAATAAAAAATCTTAAAAAAAAAAAAAAAGAATTCACTGGGGGTGGGAGGAGTTTGAAAAACCACTGCTGTCTGGTCTATAATCCACTTGTTTGACCAAAGAAGGAAACTGAAGTGCAGACAGGGGATGGGACCTTAAGTCACACAGCTAGCCTACTCCAGCTGTCTTGCCCGGGCTTCTGATGACAGCATCCTCAACCCCCCAAAGTGGCACTGGGGTTGGGGAAGCCAGTGGCCTCCAGAGGGAACACTTAGGAGGAGGCCTCCAAGGCTACAGGATCACCCCAGTAGGGAACTCTCTACCCTACTAAATCCTCTCACTCACTGACCCCAGCTCACTCTGCTGGACATTTGGAGATCCTCACCCCACCTCACCCAGTGTCAGTCAGTGAGATGGGACCATTGCAAGGGGGCAGGCATGATGGTCCTCTTACACCTCCCCCCACATCAGGAATCATCACACTCAGGCTCTGAGGAGTCTGCCCACAGGAGGGAAGGGGCTCCAGCATTGCAGAGCCCCTCCATGCAGTCAGGCCTTTGACCAACCCCAATCTCTGAGGAGGAAGCTCGGGCTCAGAGATCAGCCATTTGCCTAAGCTGATGTGAGAAAACCCCATTTTTCTAGCGAAGGTCCAGCTCCACTGGACAGCCTGCTTGTTCACCCTCACGTCTAATAAGGAGGGAAACCTTAGGGGGGTGGTCAGGGTCAGTTCAGGTCTCATTCCTGCCAGCTGGAAACTTGCTCCAGACTAGCACACCCCCACCCCCATCCACACACCCCTTATGCCCCCACCCACCCCCGCCCAAGCCTCTCCCAAAGCAGCTGAATTATCGGTGGGGCCACTTTACGTGTTAAAAACACATCTTAGGAGAAGAAGAAGACTCTGAAAGTATTTGTGAAGAGGCCAAGGCACCAGCTCCCCTTAGTCACCAGGACTCTCCCAGAAATACCTTACATGGAGGCAGCTGGGAAACGGAGTCAGAAGCCACCGCAGCAGCCCCCAGCTGCCCTCCACTGGATTCTGGAGTACAAGGTGTCAGGGGCTGTGTTCTCTCCACCTGCCCCCAGGGCCGCTCCCACCCGCTTCTGAGGCAACCAGCTAGGGCTCCCTTTCTCTCAGGCTGCACGCCTCACCTACCACTACCTGCATGGCCTCAATGCTCACCTCTCTGGGACTCATTTTCTCCTTCCTAAAGTGAGAATACTAATTTCCACCTGGCAAAGTTACAGTGAGGACTAGCCAGACCCACACATGCCGTGAGACATCCACAATGCCTGGCCCAAAGTCAGGGTCAGCTACTGACAACGCCCTCCTGTGCCCTTCTACCCCAGCCGGCTGCAGACTTACTGGCTACCCCCATTCCCACCCTAGCTCTGGCCCGGGCCCCTGACGACAGGGACCACAGCTTCATTCTGCCACAAGCAAGCTGACTGTGTGTGGAGCAGCCTTCTGGAATCACGTCCTTGTGCAAATGGGGAGAGGAGGTGTGCGAGGTGGCTGATGCTGAGAAGATTGGCCCCTCTCCTCCGGGAAATCTGTAGTGGTCTCCCCATCATGGGGCCCTAAGTTGATGAAAGTCTGTTTCCTATCTCCTCCCCGGGTGCCAAGCCTCGGCCCGCTGTCCCCACCCCGTCCCTCGGGTCAAAGTGCCAGGCTTCAGAGCGCCACCCCCCCCCCCCGGGGCGCAGCGGACAAGTCCAGGGCCGGCCACAGCGCCCGAGGGCAAGGCCGGCCAAACCCGGGGGCGGGGGTGGGGGCAGGCGGCGTCAGGGACCGGGGCTCGGGGAACCCGAGAGAGCGCCCCGGAGCAATCTGCCCCCCGCCAGCCCCAGCCCCGCGCGCGCTGTCCCGCCCGTCGAGCCCGCATACGGGCGCTACTCACCGCGGAGGCTGCGCTGGGCGGGCACGGCGGGCGCGACGGGGTGCGCGGCGCTCGGCTCTGCTCTGCGCCCGGCCGGCTGCCCGCCCGCGGAGCCGCGGAGGAGCCGAGGGGGCGGAGCGGCCGGCCCCGTCCCAGGCGCCGGCTGGAGGCGCGCCCGGCGGCCCGGGACTGGGGCTCAGCGCGCCCCCTGCTGGGAGCCCCCTCTGGACAGCCCCGAGGTGAGGGCAGAGAGCCTCCTGCCAGGTCCCCAGACACCTCCAGGAGTGGTGGCGAGCGCCAGGGGCGAGACCCTCCGGGCGTCCTTAGCGGCTCTGCCGCTCACAGGCTGTGTGGCCTTGGGCAAGTCAACTAACCTCTCCAAGCCTGATCTGGAAATTGATTTAAATGAGCCGATGATAATCTGATATAGCCTGGCACAATCGCTCAGAAAATGGTATTTCCTTGTCCCCCCATCCCTCTCCCCCCCAACACACACACCGTGAAAGAGGAAGTCCCACCAGGGAATAGGCCGTTTCCTCCCTCCCAGCCAGGATGCTCCCTGACGGATTCTTCTGGGAACCTCACCACCGACGTTTCACAGCTGGGTGGGGCTGAGATGGAGAAGGACACTCCTCTTGTTACCACCAACCCCCAGCTTGGGAGTGGCCTAATCTCCTTTGTCCTCTATGACCCCTCCCCCCAGCCTCTGCATGGTTGTGAAGCCCCACATCACCATCAAGCCTTCCTTAATAAAGGACTTGGCAGTGGATTCCTCCTCTCTTCCTTCTGCCAAAAATCTCAGGAGGAAAAAAAAAAAAGAATGAGAGTGGAGAGGGTGATGGGAAGAAGGAAACGGAAGCAGAATCACAGCCAGGACAGAACTTACTTGAAGACAAGAGACTGTTTAGCGAAAGGAAATGGAGGCCCTTTCCCAGTTTCCCATCCCTAAGTCAAGAGGTTCTAGAGGAAAAGGTGTTAGATTCAGAGTTCTGCTCTTTGGTTCAAAGCCCTGCTCTGCCATTCCCCATGGATAGTCTTGGGCATGGCACCTGAGCGTTTCCTTCATCAGTAAACTGGGGCTAACACCCCTTCTTATAGTTTCTAATGGAGCTATTATGAACTGAAATGAAAGCATGTGTAAGGGACGCCTGGGTGGCTCAGTTGGTTAAGCGTCTGCCTTCAGCTCAGGTCATGATCCCAGGGTCCTGGGATCAAGTTCCACATTGGACTCCTTACTTACTGGGAAGTCTGCTTCTTCCTCTCCCACTCACCCTGCTTGTGCTCTCTCTCTTTCTCTGACAAATAAATAAATAAAATCTTTTAAAATAAATAAATAAATAAATAAATAAATAAATAAATAAATAAATAAATAAAATCTTTAAAAAAAGTTGTAAGATGTATCTAGAGGACCTCCACCAGTGTGAGCAACCTCCCCCACACAGACTGGGGTATTGACAAGTACACATGGGCCCTGCTCCCCAGCTGACCAGTGCCTGGACAGCCAGGAGGAAGACCAAAGAGCTTCCTTGTTTATAAACTTTATCACATCCCAGGACAGTGCAGGCTCTGAGCCTCCTGTCCCAAGAGCACCATGCTACCTAGAGTAATACCCAAGACCAGAGGTGGCTTCCAAAGTCAGTGACAGAGGAGGACACCCACTGAGGTTTCACCAGTGTGGGGAGAATTTTTTCCCCCGACCTCCCCCAAAACCCCCCCCCCCCCCCATTTCCAGTTATCTATGGCTATGTAACAAACCACCTCAGCCTTGGTGGCTTGGAACAGTGATCTTGTCAGGCTCACAAATTCTGAGGGTCAGGAATTCAGACAGTGCACAGGATGGCTTATCTCTGCTCCACAATGTCCAGGGCTTCAACTGGGAAGACCTGAGAGGTTGGGAATGATTTGCATGGCTGAAAGATGAAATATTCTGGAGGCTTCTCCATTCACATCATAGCCTGGGCTGTGATGAATCCAAGCTGGACTCAGCCGACACTGCCAGAACACCTACATGTCACCTCTCCATCTCTTCCCCTGTGAGCTTCATGCTTAACACTAATTTGCAACAATGACATCCCCTTGCACGAGGCAAAACAGACATTCTTAGGTTTGATATTTGGCAAATTAGTCAAAGAACATCACAGCTGGAAGAGTCATTGTGAATCATCCCAGCCAGCCTGTCATTTTTCAGACGAGGAAACAGAGGCTCAGAAAAGAAAAAGTGACTTGCCCAAGGTCACACGGCTGGTGAGAGGCAGAGCTAGGATTAGAAACAGGCCTCCACCAGATTCTATTTGGTGCTCCTTGCACTGTACCTGCCAAATGCAATTGCCTAGGGAGGTACCATCTGGAAATGCATTTTTTGCTTAAGGTTGAGTGAGTGTATCAGACCCTCACCTGAGAACAGCAACAGGACACTGAGCACTGTACATGGGACCAAGGTGGCAGTGGACAGAGAAGGTAAGGTGGCAACAAGTGCATCTATTCCAGAACGAAACCAGAGGAAGGGCCAGGTATTAAGAGCTAAGAATCAAGCAATTCTGTTCCAGCTCCTGCATGCTCCCACAGCTGGGAAAACAGTACAAATGCCTCACTCTGGCAATTAAGGCTCCAACCTGCATTTCCCAGGCCTACATACATCTCTTCCCTCTTGTGTCTGCACAGCCAGCTCTTTTGCCCGGGTTGGATTATTGGCTGTTCCTGCTTCCATGTTTTGTTTAAGCCACTCCACCCACCCCCCAGTCCCATCCTACAAAATCATATCCATCCTTCAAGGGCCCTCTCAGGTATCATATCTTCCATGGATACGATCTCCCCTCCAGAAGGCTTTCTCCCCTGAGCCCCACCATTCTTGGTTTGTACCGAATTGGCATTCTCCTTCCCCTGTTTTAGTTATCATCAGTGTCCACTTCTCTTTGCCTTCAGGGCAAGGACAATGTCTTGTTCATCTGTGTACCCAGGCAGTGGCTGATAGCCCAAACCCAATAAAGTTTGTTAAATTGGATTGCTAGAATGCAAATGGCGCAAGATCACAACTGTCTTGTTCTCTATTTTCTCCCAAGGATACTGAAGTCCCTGGCACTTAGTAATCATATGTTGGGTGGAGAGATGGAGAACTCATTTTAATAGCTGCCACGTATTGCATTCCTTCCAGCATGTGCCTTCTCAGTGCCAGGAACTTAGCTTCGGGGTGGATGCAATGATCCCTTTTCACAGATGAGGTAGCTGAGGTTTGGGAAAGTTGACTTGCCCAAGCTCCCCCAACTTGTAGGTGGCTGAGCTCTGCTGTGAATCTGGCCTGCCCATCTCCCAAGTCCAGGCTCTTTTTGCTCCCCTGCCCGCCCCCCACCCCACCACACACTGTCTGCCCTCAGTGGAAACTTCCAAGTATTCTAAAATGGTGTTAAAACGGGGGTTCCCAGCCCTGGTTGCACATCAGAATTGCTTGAGAGTGTTTAATGATCCCCATGCTCAGACTGCACCCCTCACCAATGACATCGCAACCTCTGGGAGTGGCGTCTGGGCAGTGGAGTGGCAACCTCTGGGAGTGGTGTCACTCCCAAGGGATTCCGGTGGACAGGTTGAGAACCACTTTGCTCATGTCACAGAGATCTGGGGAAATGAAAGCACCCTCCATCAACACACCAAACTGCAAACGCATCTGAGCACCTGCTTTGTGCAAGACACTCCAAGGGACCATGAGATGGGTGAGTCACAGCAGCTTGAAGCTTCCACAGGGAACAAGCCCGTGGGGAAAGAGGTAACCGTGGCAGGCAGCAAAGGGCAATGAAAGTGGTGATATCCTAAAGCACACTTTGGTGCCTAGCAAGTATTCAGAGCCTAACAACCTGTGGACAAGGAGACAGGGATTAAGATGCCGCATGGGTTGGCTGGGGCAGCTGGCCCTGGGGTTGGCCTAGAGGGTGCATAGTGTGAGGATGAATGATGCCAGATGCCTGCATGCAGTTTACTTACTGCGTGATCTGGGGCAAGCTTCTTGATCTCTCTGTGCCTCATTATCCCCAATGGTCAAGTGGAGCTAAGAACAGAATTTGTCTCCTAGGTTGTTGTGAATGTTCAATTCATTATGAATCCATGCAGAGAACTTAGATCAGTGTCTGGCACATGGCAAAGTGCTCAGGGAGTCTTAGCTCTTTTCATTTTTCCTTAAATGTCTGCTGTGAGCTTCCCTAGAGGAGGAAATGGATCTTAGGCATCTTTTCACCCCACACGCCCGCAGCCTGGCCCAGAGCAGGTTCTTAGCAAGCGTCAAATGAAGTCTGGAATGCAGGCTTCTTGAGAGTGGGCCCAGTGCTGACTCTTTTCTTAGGCTATCAGAGCAGGCCAGGAGAGGGTGCAGGTGGTTCCTCCCTGGCTGGCTTGCCTCCTGGATGGAAGGCAGGCAGGAAGCCTCCTCCTTCCAAAGGTGGCCTGATGGCCTGAATTCTCGGCCCTTCCCAGCCCTGCCCACATTGCCCTGTGCCCTCTGCTCTCCCACACGCAGCCAGGCAGGGCCAGGGGGTGTGGAGCGGGCCTAGAAGCCCTTCCTCTTTCCTCCCTCAGGAGGCCCACTGGGTCCTGCAGCCAGAGGCGGCTGCTTCAACCTCTAGCCTTGCTGGACTCAGCGAGGCCTTGACCCCACTAAGAAAGGGGCTGGAGCATGGAAGGCCTTGCCTTTTCCCAGAAGCCTGGAGGATGGGGATTTCCTGGGCAAGTATGCTCACCCATGCACTCTGTAAACATTCGAGGACACCTCCTGGGGCTGGGTGCGGTTAGCAGGTATAGACTCAATGCCCAGAAGTGTCAGGTCTACTCCAGCAGGCATCATGAGGGGCTTGAGGGGAAGGAGAGGCTTGATTCAAACTTGAAGGAAGAGGACCAGGTGAGTAGGAGGTGGCGGGGAGGGGAGCACATCAGGTGGGAGCAGCTGTGTGCACAAAGGGCTGGGGGTATGAAACCACCTGCCATTTACTGCCCCGACTCCCACCTGAGCCAGCATGGGGGTCACACAGTCGGATCATGATCCAGGCGTTGGCCATCACCTTCAGTTTGGGGCAGAGGTTGGTGTCGTGGGCACGGAGTTCTTGGAGAGGCCCCCCAAACTGTGCCTACCTTTAGGGCTACAAATTTCACCTACCTACATTTCTAAGCGGAGGAGTCAGGTAGGCCTATTTATAGTCCTGTTCTGCCATTTTTTGGGGGAAAGTCACTTTTCCTTCTCTGAGCTTCAGTTGCCTCATCTGTAAAATGGGACTATTGCACCTTTCCTTCAGGGTTGATATGAGGACCAGACAAAATATTTGAGAAAGCATCGGTACAAATGCCACCTTCTCTCCCAAAACTGATGTCTCCCTCTCTCACGACAGTCTGTCACTTGTTTGTTCTTGGCCCAATGGTGAAGGGCCAACCAACCATGTTGTTACCGCGACTGTCCCTGAAATACTTTCTTCCTTTCACCTTCATTTATCTAAGACTCAGCTCAATTCCAGCCTCCTTTACTTCTCAGACATTTCCTGGTGCCCATCGTGGGCCAGGCCCTGGGCTGGGCCCTGAGAGAAGACACAGGCCCTGCTCTTCAGGAGCTCCAAGCCAAGCAGAGAAGCTATCCTGGAAACAAACGTCCAGAACCCCATGCTCTGGGGCCAGGCAAGAGGCTGCACAGAGACCCAGAGGAGCCCAGAGGTGGGAGGGATGGTCCCTGAGTGCTGCGGGCAGTGGCAGGAAGGCTGCTCTGAGGAGAGAGCTCCTCCTCGATGTCACAATCATATCTGCTGAGCTGAAGATAAGATTGTACCTTCCTCTGTTTGTTAGTGGGTCCTCTGAGTCACTCCTGCCATCCTTCTCACACTTTGCTGGTGGTGTGGTTAGACCCATCAGAGGCCTTTGGTGGATCCATGAGGGAAGGATGGGGAGGACAACAGTGCCTCCCCATCCTCCTCTGAAGGGAAACTTCAGGGCCAAACCTGGTCAGTCTGTAGCAGCTCCTTCCACACCCCTGGCTGATCCCCGGCCTCCGTATAGGCTGGCCCTCCAACTCAGGGCTCCTGCCCTGCCCTCCCTGGTCTGTGCCTCCCTCTCAGCTGAGCCCAGGTCCCGACCCAGTTACAAGCAGCTACATCCAGGAAAACAAAGGCAGAAAAGGCCAAGTCTGGCCGTCTACAGTGGCCTCTACCCCAAACAGAACTGGGCCTCCTTCCTCACCAGAACTGCTCTCCAGGGTCAAGGACCCCAGGCCCCCTTGGCTCTTCCCTTTTAGGTTTTTCCAGCCTCTCATGCTTGGTTTCTGTCCCTGCATCCACATAGAATATGTTCATCCCTCTACTCAGATCAAACCAACACTTATAGAGAATCTATCCCAGCCTGGCACTGTACTAAGCATTTTCCTATTATTTCATTTAAATTCCAAGTTGAATACATTTACAGACTGATATTATTTTTATTATACAGATGGGGAAGCTGACACTCAAAGAGTGTGGTGCCCATTTGCATTTGTTTTGGCTGTCCATTGTCCAATGCCTCCCTCCTATTTAAGAGGAAACAACTATGGTGACAGCATTAGGGCGTAAGCAGAGGCGATGCACCAGATCCCACCAAAGCTGTAGGGAGAAACTCCTCCCTCCTCCGACCCCAGTCTCCATGAGAGTAGGCCTGGCCAATCACATACTCCTGCCCAGCACTTTGAATCCCAAGCGAGTACTGTCAGGATGTTCACAATGGCCATCAGCAGCAGAGACATGCTGGACAGATTGTTCCAGCCTCTGGAACAATCTGGTTCCTTCTGTTCCAGCCTCTCATTGATTCTGAGTCCTTCTAGTCTTCCAGTGAACCCCTTTGTGCTGAGTTGGCAACAACCTGGCTGATACTGGGAGAGAAGGAATGTGCTCAATGGTGAAGGGCCAAGAACCAAATGAAGACATCTCCCTTCAACCTGGAGTTTTCTACCTCATCACAGAGCTTCCAGCACAAGAGAGAAGTGGATGGAGTTCCCAGGATGACCGTGAAGGGGAACCCAAAGTTGACAGTGTGCAGCAGGCCTAGAGGGCAACCATTTGAGATTGGAGCAGAGGAATCTGCAGGGAACAGAGGGCTCCAGGACTGAGAAAGAAGTGAAACTGATACATCAGGCAATGTGTTTTAACCTGTTGAGTGGTGCTCTTTGAGAGGAAAGTTTGGGGATGCATTTATTATAGGCACACACAAAAAATTGCATGAATAAAAGTGACAAAGTGATTATTAATTCCAAAAAATAACAAAAAAGTATGCAAGTAAGGAAATGTTCATCGCAATACACTACATCTCAGCTTTGAGCTGTGAATAATATTCACATGTCATAGCAATGTGAACAGTAATTATTTATATTCTCTCATTAGAGAGAAGGATGGAGGATGGGAAACAGTATGAGCATTAAACCCTCATCTTTCCTAGTAGGAAGTCAATAGATATATTAAATGGAAAAGTTGTGAAATAGGATTATAATAATGGTTTTTGGTAACACGGTGCTGAATAACAGAACAGTTTCAAGGGTTGAACTGGTGGCTTCTAGGGAGTGGGGCTTACATGTGGGGCAGGATGAGGCAGGGGATGGTGGTTTTTAGTTATAAAACTTGTAAAGTATTTGCTTGTGAAAATAATGTACATATGCTATTTTGATTAAAATCAAAAGAAAAGAAAAGAAAAGAAAAGGAAAATCGGTGAGATCAGACTAATTGAAAAAAGGAGATAAAAACACAGCTCAAGGTATCAGAGTTCACAGGCTTCATAGTCACTAAGGATAACTGAGCACTTACTGTACACCAATCACTGTATTATTACAATCTCCATTTTACAGATGAGACTTAGTGAGACTCACAGAGTTAACATGTAGCAGAGATAGGGTTTACACTCAGGCAATCTGACTCCAGAGCACCAATTATGCCATACCCCAAATCTCCAAGTTCTGCACTGAACATTAAGAAGAGCAGAAGTTGGGGAGCAGTGTATGGTGTGACAGGATCACTCAGGAAGTACCACACCAGGCCCAGCGGGGCCAGTAGACTCCTCCATTACTCCTCCACCTATCCACTGACCAGAGGATGCAGCTTTGGATTTGAGATAAAGCCTGAATAAGAATAACTCTGTGAGGGACACCTGGGTGACTCAGTTGGTTAAGCGTCTGCCATCGGCTCAGGTCATGATCCCAGCGTGCAAGGATTAAGCCCCACATTGGGCTCCCTGGTCAGTGGGAAGCCTGCTTCTCCCTCTGCCTGCTGTTCCCCCTGCTTGTGTGCGTGCGCTCTCTCTCTGACAAATAAATAAATAAAATCTTAAAAAATAATAATAATAACTCTGTGAAAAAGAGAAAAACCTACCCAGGGAAGCCTCCTGACAGGGCAGTGGAGACCCTCGGGAGAAGTGGAGCAGAGGTGACTTTGGCCCTCCATGAGGGACAGAGGGCAGAAAAGGATAGTTTTATCTAGAAGTGAAATACACCATGGTGTGCCATGCTCAGAGTAAAAGCAAAAAAAAACAAAAAAAAACTTTTTTGGCAGTTTGTCCCCAACCTTGTGTTCCCCACGAAGTCCCCAACAGGAAAGCTAGACTAACAACACATCCAACCCACTTGCACAGTTTGTAAACTGGAAAATAAAGAAGTCTCCCAGAACAAAACAAAAAGACAAAAAGATGGATAATATGAAGAAGTGTTCAGAGGCATAGAGAATAGATCTAGGGAGTCCAACATTTGTCTAAAATGAGTATCAGGAGAGAATTAAAAGGAAGAAATAATAAAAGATATACTAAAAGAAAATTATATTTGGGTTTTTTTTTTTTAAAAAGGTAAAAATCGGGCGCCTGGGTGGCTCAGTTGGTTGAGTGACTGCCTTCAGCTCAGGTCATGATCCCGGAGTCCCGGGATCGAGTCCCACACCGGGCTCCCTGCTCAGCGGGAGTCTGCTTCTCCCTCTGACCCTCCCCCCTCTCATGTGCTCTCTCTCTCTCTCATTCTCTCTGTCTCAAATAAATAAATAAAATCTTTAAAAAATAAAAAAATAAAAAAGGTAAAAATCTTCAGATTAAAGGAACCCACCAGGGGCGCCTGGGTGGCTCAGTCATTAAGCGTCTGCCTTCGGTTCAGGTCATGATCCCAGGGTCCTGGGATTGAGCCTGCATCAGGCTCCCTGCTCTGCGTGAAGCCTGCTTCTCCCTCTCCCACTCCCCCTGCTTGTGTTCCCTCTCTCGCTGTGTCTCTCTCTGTCAAATAAATAAATAAAATCTTAAAAAAAAATAAAGGAACCCACCAAAGGCCAAGTAGGGTTAATGAAAAAAAAAATCTATACCAAGGCAAATCAGGATGAAATTTTAGAACCGTAAGAATAAAGAAAAAATCCTAAAAGAATCCAGAGGAGAAAAGCATCTTGCCTCAAGAATACAAAGGAGACTAACAGATTCCTCATTTATCAAACCAAACTGTGAATGGGAGAGCAAAATGAAGCCTTTTTTTTGCAAAATGGCTCAGAAATCTTACCACATGCATTGGAGATGAAAAAAGAATTACTCTGGAAAACGTAAAAAAAAAAAAAAAAAAGTTTAAAGGGTCCAAGAAAGTGGATGAGGTGAGATACAAGAAATAGCTTGAGCTGAGTGGGACCCAGAAGAATGGAACACAGCTAGAAAGAAAACAAAAGAATTCTTTAGGGGCTGACACTTGAAGGATTCTCATTCAAGTTGCCAAACTTTAATGACACGGGATTATATTTCCTTCTTTATCCACCCAGTACTACTTCATAATGTCTTAGAATCACCAGACCCCTTAAATGAAATGATACAGAACTTCTGGGGGTAGGGCTGAGGAATATGAATCTTTAACAGGCCCCTTAGGAGATTCGTATCTACACTAAAAGTTGACACCCAATGCATATTTGTTTCTGAAGAGAACTCACTTACTGGCTTTTAATTTTTAGAAACAATGCTTAAGCAAAGAATGAACTAGTTTAACTGTATGTGCCGATTAATATGTAATGCTATAGATCTTGACAACACAAAAAATGTATATAGCTAACAATTTGGGAAGTGGAAAGGGAAGAAGGGGTAGAAGGAGAGGAATTTGCTCTAGCTTATATTATATTATTTTTAATCATAATGGAAGCCCCTAAAGGAAATGGCTGATACCAAGGATGGGGCAGGGAGAGTGCAAAGATGAGAGCAAAAGTCTGGGAAAGGACAGGATGTTCTACAACCTAGAACATCTTGTGCTAGAAAGTAAGGAAGTGCTCAAAAATGAATGGTAACTAATGTGTTGGGGACAAGGGAGCCAGCTTGAAGGGGCTCCCACTGACCAGATTTGGAATAATTTGAGTATTGAAATAAATAATGATAGGAATAGGTTTTAATATGTTGATATAATATATTGAAAAATTTGAAAAGAATCCATATGGTTTTTTTTTAAAGATTTTATTTATTTATTTGACAGAGAGAGACACAGTGAGAGAGGGAACACAAGCAGGGGGAGTGGGAGAGGGAGAAGCAGGCTCCCCGCGGAGCAGGGAGCCCAATGCGGGGCTCGATCCCAGGACCCTGGGATCAAGCCCCACATCGGGCTCCCTGCTCCATGAGAAGCCTGCTTCTCCCTTTCCCACTCCCCGTGCTGTGTTCCCTCTTGCACTGTGTCTCTCTCTGTCAAATAAATAAATAAAATCTTAAAAGAAAAAAATAAATAAATAAAAATAAAAATTAAGGAACACCTGGATGGCTCAGTTGGTTAAGCGTCCAACTCTTGGTTTCAGCTCAGGTCATGATCTCATGGTTGTGAGATCAAGCCCCGGGTCGGGCTCTACACTGGGCGTGGAATCTGTTTAGGATTCTCTCTCTCCATCTCTGTCTGACCCTCCCTCTCTTAAAAAATTGATTAAATAAATAAATTAAGATTAAAATTAAGGGGTCCCTGGCTAGCTCAGTCAGTAGAGCACACATCTCTTGATATTAGCGTCCTGGGTTCAAGCCCCACATTGGGGATAGAATTTACTTAAAAATAAAAACTTTTTTTTAAAAAAAGTACCCCTACTTACTTCACAGAGATTTATAAAAAAAATTTTTTTTAAGATTTTATTTATTTGACAGAGAGAGACATAGCGAGAGAGGGAACACAAGCAGGGGGAGTGGGAGAGGGAGAAGCAGCCTTCCCACAGAGCAGGGAGCCTGATGCTGGGCTCGATCCCAGGACCCTAGGATCATGACCTGAGCCGAAGGCAGACGCTTAATGACTGAGCCACCCAGGCGCCCCTATAAAATTTATTTTAAAAATTAAAATTAAAACAAAGAGAGGAATAGGAAGGAAAGCAATGATTTGTTTACTTATTTATTTATTTATAAAGATTTGTTTATTTTAGAGAGAGAGCACTTGCACAAGCGGGAAGGGCAGAGGGAGAGAGAATCTCAAGCAGACACCCCACTGAGTGTGGAGCCCAAAGCAGGGCTCAATCTCACGACCCTGAAATCACAACCTGAGCCGAAACCAAGAGTGGGTCGCCTAACCAACTCTGCCACCCAAGTGCCTCAGGAGAGCAATTTTTTTAAAGAAAAATGCCAACTCATAAGTGGAGAAGACATGATGGAATTAGAAAAATCACCACTTTCCCACCACATAGCAATGAGTGTTCAGGCAAGACTCATCACTGGATATTAAAACCGCTGAGTGAAAGATGGTTGGAAAACAAGATATTCCCGTGGTTTCTAACTACCATGCCACAGACTACTCATTACTGACAAAGAGAAAAGGGTACTTTTACAATGAAGGAATCTGGTAGATATCACCTCAATAAAATGTCTAAACTGAGCATCAGTAATAATGGGACAAACTGACATCATGTGTTGTGCTGGGAAAGAACATCATCTATGTAGTATTCCTGCCAAAAATGTGGATGTTGAATCTGGTCAAGAGGAAACAATCGGACAAATCCAGATTGAGAGACATTCTGCGGGACAACCCACCTGTACTCTTTAAAAATACCATTGTCACGAAAGAAAACATGACTTCTCTACATTAAAGGCGACCGAAGAGATGACAACTCTATGCAATGTGTGATCATGAGTGGATCCTGGATTAAAAAAAGAAGTTAAAAGGGACATTATCGAACAATTATGGAAATTTGAATATGGACATTTCATTATGTAATCAAACAATGCTACATTTTCTGCGTGGGAGAATTATATTGTGGTTATGGAAGAGGATGTCCTTATTCTTGGGGCATGTATGTTGGAGTATTTGGAGGAGAAATGGCATAATGTCTACAGCTGTTCCTCAAATGGTTCAGCAAAAAGGAGAATGTATATTGTAGAGTATAAGAAAGCTAACCATGGCAAGCTATTAGCAGCTGATAAATCTAGATGAATTCTTCTTGCAACTTCTCTGTAAGTTTGAGATTTTTCAAAACCAAACATTGGGGGAAGTAAAACATAACATTTATTATGGTAATTAGCAGAAAAACTAAAAGTAAAAATTGTTGAAGCTGGTTGTCTTTGGGGAGTGGGCAGAAAAGGACACTTCTAGTTTTCATTTTATACTTTTTGAATGTTTTTGCTGTGCTTCTATATTACTCTTGTGATTAAAGAAAACTAGTAATTAATTAATAAAACAAAATATGTAGAACAGAGGTTGCTCTGAGGATGTAAGCTTGTATCTGTGGAGGCCTCTTCATTCCAGAAAAGAATTAATAAATATCAGGTTTAGTGTCCATTAATGCTCATTAAGCTTGTAGACCTATTAATGTGCACTGAGGTTCTTAGAGCTCAGTCTTGCTTCCTCAGCCTCATTTCTGCTCAACAACAACATTCATTAAAGGGCTTAAATTGTTTTACTAAACCTTGCGAAGAGGAAAAAATACTGCTAAGAATATTAAATATCACTAATGTGAAGACCTATTAGGATGTAAATATCTTTCAGAAATTGATGAAAATGACAGAGTTGAATCATATCTTGATTTTTATGTCCTATTATGTCCTTTTTTTTTTTAACCAGGGGGTTCTCTGTCAATCTACTTAGCCCCTATTTTAATCTATAAAATAATTAAGTAATCTAGAAAGTTTCACATTTTATTCTTTTAATTCACTTTAATCAACACAGAGAAATGACTTGCCCAAATCATGCTGATAATTGGCAAATGCTCATTTGGAATCCAGACCTCTTTCCATATATCCTAACCCCATAGTCCTGGCTCTGAGTTTTCCATGCTGTGTGAATGTGGATAGGTTACTCAACACCTGCCCACCATTTTCTTACCTATAAAATCAAGTAGTAGAATTAGATTAACATAAAATCAGCCCCCATGGTCCCTGATGGTAGCCATGTATTTCACTTGGGGAAATCAAAGTCCAGCAATACTTGGCAACTTGGTAAGTTTCACCCTGCAAGGCAACCTTGAGCTTGGTGTATGTATGTATTCATTGTATATTCTGACTCATCTGAACAGACCTCACCTTGACGTAGCCACGGGACACTGATATGACAGCCTCAGGAATCCAGTAACAAGGAAACTCAGCTGATGTAACCCAGTTTAGCTTAATTAGTTAAATCAAAACAGCAGTAACATCATCCACCACACCACCACCACCACTGAAGAAGCATCCATTCCTTAAAAACGACAACTAATAAGCTTTGCTACTGGGTTATAAATCATTCTCAATTCTGTATAAATCAACAGATTCACAACTGTGGACCAGGCTCAATATTAATCACTCCTGTGGTTGTTAAGGATGTTAATGAATCCTTGGAAACCTCAGAGAGCCAGAATCCATTGTGGCTTCTAATAGGTAGAAATTTAAACCGGGAAGAAACTTAGAGAGTATCTAACACCTTCATTTTATAGAAGGAAGAAGGAAACCCAAAGCAAGGGAAGTGACTTTTACCCCAGTTCATACTTGTCTGGGCAGAGCCAGGATTAAAGGTCAGGTCTGACCCATCATCCAATGGACATTCTTTATGTGAAATGCCAAAGGCTGAAACCCTGTGTGAAGCTGAATCCCTTCATTATGACCAAGGTGAGCCTGAAGTAATTCACCAAGAAAACACTGTACCACGAGCATGGGAGACTTAGGGGGCACCTAAGAAGATAGGAAATAAAAAAACAGACTCAGGATAACCAAGAATAGGAGCAGTGTGATACAGTACTAGGCCCTAGGAGTGTGGATAGAATCAAAGGAAACTTCCCCAAGGGGGAAAATAACATTTTACTCTATTTATCTCCCACCTTAAAAATAGACTTTTTAAAATGGCTTTATGAAGGAGACATATGGCATAAGATGTGTATGTGCATGTTTAGTAACATTTATTAGGGGTTATCATATTATTAAAAGAAAACATTCATTGCAAATAAACTTTTTTAAAGGCAGAGATAACTACTCTTAAATTTTTAATATATTTGCTTTTAGCCATTTTTATATGTAAATGCACTCTTTTGTTTTTAATTGGGATCGTTTGGCATAAATTATTTTATATTTTGCTTTTATCTCTTATCTTGAGAATTCTCCAAAAGAATTAACAAGTCTTTGAAAACATTGAATCCATTAAATGAATGTAGTATTAATTAGTTAATACTTTACCTATTGTTAGACATTAAGTTTTACATTTCTCCTTATAAAAAATAATGTGACCAGGGGTGCGTGGGTGGCTCAATCTGTTAAGTGCCTGCCTTCGGCTCAGGTCATGATCCCAAGGTCCTGGGATCACCTCGCATCAGGCTCCCTGCTCAGCGGGGAGCCTGCTTCTCCTTCTGTCTCTGCCCCTCCCCCCTCCATCATGCTCTCTCTCGGTCTCTCTCTCTCTCTCAAATAAATAGATAAAATCTTAAAAAATATATGACCATATGGTTCATAAAGTAAGATTTGAAAATAATGGCCATGGATAAGATGGACCATTCAACAAAGGATGTCAAGACAATAATTAGCCATGTGGATAAAAAGAGAGTTGGGTCCATTCCTCATGGATACCAGTATAAATTCCAACTGGCTCAAAGGTTGAAATAGTAAAGAATAAAATCATTAAAGTATTAAAAACGAACATAGGAAAAATGTTTTATAACCTTGGAGAGTAGACAATCTTTCTAATTATGACCAAAAAATCCAGGACACATAAAATTAAAGACTGATAAATTCAATCACATAAAAATAAAACAAGAAACACACGAAAAAAAAAAACTAAAAAAAAGAAAAATATTCATGGCAATAAAAAATGAGAAAAATCAAAAACAAGTGACAAACTGGAAAAAAAAAACTTGCAACACATATCACTACTCTAATATGTAAAGATCTCCTACAAATCATTAAGAAAAAGACTAACTAGAAAAATGGACAAATGATATGAATGGTTCACATTAAAGAAAATACAAATGTCTCTAACCCATATAAAAATGATGCTTAACCTCACTCATCTTGAGGAAAATACTAACTAAAATTCCACTGAGATAAAATTTTTCACCTATCAGTTTAACAAAAATCTAAAAGTTTGATAATGCTTAATTATGCTTAAAAGTTTGATAATGCTAATTATGCTTAATTAGTTAAATCTCTATTTGGCTGCAGTGCAATGGGGACTTTCATCCATTGATGGTAGGAGTGCAAACTGGCGCAATCGCTACCGACGGCAATTTGTCAGTATCTATACAATGTACATGCATAGATCCTCTATCCAACAATCCCGTTTTTAAAAATTTATCCTAGAGATCCATTTGTAAATGTATGATATGAGGTATATAAATGGTTGCTCATTATAGCCTGGTCTGTAATATCAAGATAACAGAAATAATCTAAATGTCTATCAATAGGAGGCTTGTTAAATAAAATATGATACATACGGGGCACCTGGGTGGCTCAGTCGTTAAGTGTCTGCCTTCGGCTCAGGTCATGATCCCAGGGTCCTGGGATTGAGCCCCATGTCTGGGTCCCTGCTCAGCGGCAAGCCTGCTTCTCCCTCTCCCACTCCCCCTGCTTGTGTTCCCTCTCTCGCTGTCTCTCTCTCTCTTTCTGTCAAAAAATAAATAAAATCTTAAAAAAAAATATGATACATACAATGGAACACTGTAACACTGTGAAAAATAATGAGGAAGTTCTTTGTAGATTGTTATGAGAATATCTCAAAGACACACTGTTAAGTAGAAAAAAAATAAAGCAAAGCATAGAACAGCGTGGTCTGGCAAGATGTACGCTAAAAATTGTGCCAAAAAGGGTATATATATATATTTGTATTGGCTGTTACAGGCATAAAAACTCTCTGGAGCAATAAGAAATTATTAATCATGAAACCTGTTGGGGAAGGGTGAGAACCAGGTGGACAGGATTGGGACGGAGTCTTTTCACCATATACTTTAGGCTATGCTTTTTGATCTTTAAACCACCTGAAGGTATTACCCATTCAAAAACTAAGTAATTCATGTTATTTATTAACATGTTAGTTTACATTAGTTAGTAGACATTAATTAAACATGCCTATGCACTCGAAAAACTGGGAAACATATTTGCAGTATATATGACAGAAAATGCTAAAACCCACACTGTATAGTTTTTTTGTTTGTTTGTTTTAAGTGAACATCTCAGGGGCACCTGGGTGGCTCAGTTGGTTAAGCATCTGCCTTCGGCTCAGGTTATGATCTCAGGCTCCTGGGATTGAGCTCCTCCTGGGACCGAGCTCCGCTTGGGGCTCCCTGGTCAGTGTGGAGTCTCCTTCTCCCTCTGCCCCTCTCCCTGCTCCTGCTCTCTCTCTCAAATACATAAAATTTTTAAAAATAAAAATAAAGTAAAAGTGAACATGTCAATAGAAAAATGGGCAAAGGATATAAACAGGGGATTTTAAAAAAATCACAATAGAAATATTTTCCCATGTTTAATCTTAGCAAATAATGTGAATTAAAAAAAGGTAGCATTTTAAAATCTTCCACCTTGGGCAAAGATCTTTTTTAACTAACAATACCCTCCCCCCAAATAAATAAAGTAAAAATACCCAGGATTAGTGTGGGGCCGAGACACAAACCCCCATTCTTGGTAGGATGTCGATCAGTACAATTTCTTCAGAGGGCAATTCAGCAATATACATCAAAACCCTCAAAATTATTCCTAACCTCTGGCAAAGTAATTCCACATCTAAGAAAGTCTTCCATGATAATCACCCCAGTCAGAACAAAGGCAAAGTGCCCAGTGTGGTGTGGCATTTAGCGCAGCCGGGTTAGAGGGGTGGCAAGGGTGCCCTGGGTGGGGAAAGGGGTCCCTCCGCAGGTCCCTCCGCAGGTGACACTCAGCAGGCAGTGCTCTGTCTTGCTCCTGGCTGACCCTCTGGAAACCTGAAAGCTGACACTAAGGAGTCATGCTTTGCTGCCACCTAGTGCTCCCCAGGTGATTGCACCCAGCTGGCGAGGAAAACTTGCACCCATCAAGTAACTTAGCACCAAGGGGCCCTCTCCTCTATTTTTACTTAACATACACTAAAATGAAGCATTTAATACGTTCCAGGCATTGTATTCAGCACTCCCTCTTAATCCTCTTAGCAGCGCTATCAAATACCTCACTTTACAGATGAGGGAACTAAGTTACAGAGAGGTTAGGTAACTTGCCCAAGGTCACACAGCTACCCAAGGGGCTAAGACCAGGATTAGAGCAAGGTGGCATGTTGGCACCTCGGTCTGTGCTCTGAACCACCTCCTTTGCGAGGGGCAAAGGTCTGTGTGATAATAATAGTACTCAAAGAGAACCTCACAGCCCGTACAGCAACTGTTACCCCTTCCCCTAGCACATCTGGCCCAAATAAGTTCACGCAGGGACTGAGTCCGCCTCTGCCAGATAGGCAGTCTAACCTGAGTCAGGGACAAGCTATGGGCCAGGCAAAATCCAGGGGATTAAAAAAAAATCATTTGTAAAATATTTCATATATACAACAAATATATAAGGAATAATATAACAAACATTCAGGACCCACTGGCAGCTTTAAAAAAATAGTGTCTCCAGTAGTAATGCATCAGTGATGTGTTTCAACCCTTAGTTAACTGGCTTGTTTTCTGCCACTGTATTAACACACAAGGGGCACCAACTGGGCTATCAATGCAATGCGGCTTTTATAGCCATCCTTCTCTTTCCTAAAAAATAGTCCTCGCCCATTTACAGCTAATTACATCCTGCTGGAGACATCTGCAGTTTGGGTAACAAAGCAGTTGCTTCGTGGTAGAGCTGAGAAAGCGTCTTGAGTGTATGTTATGATTTAAGAAGGTAGCAGCTTCCAACCAAAGCTGTGAAGCCCAGGGCTCTGAGGAGTTATTGAAAGAACAGGAAGCCCAAACGCGCAGGCAGCATTATTTGCAGACGAGAGTTATAATAAACCTGGACTCCACTGACTCCTTAGCAAATCCATGAAGTCCTGAAGTCACATGCAAAGTATCATGTGAGTGCCTTTTTTCCTTTCGGAAAAGGAAAAGGATCCATTCCCTCCCTTTCATTAGATTCTCAAAGAGGTCGGAGACCCTCCAAAAAGGTTATGAATCATTCCTACAGATCAGGGGCCGGCAAATGGCCCAGAGGCCAAATTCTTCCTGATACTTGCTTTCATACAACCTTCAAGCCAAGAACGGGTTGTTGGGGTTTTTTGTTTTTGTTTTTTTGGTTTTGGTTTTGGCTTTTGAGAACAGTTTTTTATTTTCAAATGGTTGGAAAAAATCCAAACAATAATATTTCATGACATATAAAATTAAGTGACATTCAGATTTGTGCCCATAAAAAAAGTCTTACTGGAATGCAACCGCACTCACTCATTTACATAGTGTCATGGCTGCCTCTGTTCAACAAGAGCAGAGCTGAATAGCCGCAACAGAGACACAAAGCTGGAAAATGTACTATCTGGACCTTTTCTGAAAAAAGTTTGCTGATCCAGCAGGAGATGGGACTAGATAATACCTCTTATAAATATACGTGCCTCTACTTTTCACTTGTGTGTATAGATGCTGTCATGATTAAGCACAAATTCATCTAAGTATATTATTAACGTAGTGGACATTAGTCACTGGAACCCTCTTACGAATCGGCAGAGTTCCCACCACGTGAGTCTTGCTGAGAGAGAGGTAGTGTCCCATACAGAAGGCCAACCTCTCCTTTCTCCCGCCTCCCTGGCACTCAGGGCATAGATGCGGCCCTTGGGATTAGAGACCCCATCTAGGGCTCTGAAGCTGGAGTGAGTCACACAAAACAGCAGGGAGAGGAGAGATCATTCTGGCCGTAGCAGACACAGCAGTCTAACTTCCAAGGGCAGCAGGACCAGCAGGGTGGGAGTGCCTGCAGCAACGACCCATTTCTAGCTGGTCTCCTCACTCGACAGTCCCTAATGAATGGTTTTGTCTTTGCTTCTAGCTGTCTAGCCTCTGTGCCTCCCTGGCCAAGCCAAGCTCAGGCACTAGAAGAGATGGCCAACATCATTCATGGCCTGCAGCAGACGGGCTGAAGGCAGAAGTTGGTTAAGTACGTGCTCCACGGGGACAGAGAGGGGCCAATCCGTCTTTGCATCCTCGGCACCTGATAGTGCTGGCTACTCAAGAGAGTGCTCACTAAAATATCTGTTGATGAGAGCATACACTAGGGATCTCAGACTTCATTAGATTCCAGCCACCTGAAACTGGCGATGAGCATTTCATGTATCAAGGTCTCTTAAGAAGGGACTATAAAGACAGCCCTCCTCCTTAAACCCTAGCTATGGCTTCCTGGGTTTCCCAGACCATCAAGGGCTCTAGTGATGAGAAACGGTCAGAACTTGAGGACTGATGTGAATTTGACCCTGGGCTATTAGTCTCAGAGCCCCTCTGATGATACCTGCCCTATCTTTTAGAAGCAGATAGCCAGTCAAAAAGCACATGTGCGCTGGCTGGGAGAACATGAAACAGGGTACACACTAGATACACTTAGTTCTGGCCCTGGCTCTCCATTGCAGACTGCCATGAAGCCAGCAACTGGATGTTGGTGCTAAGGACCAACTCTGGTGGATTTGTAATTTGAAGGAAGTGATTACAGTGATGACTAAAAATCAGCAATACTTCATTACTTGTGGATCTACTTATATTTGCCGGGTGACTGATTTCTAATGACCTGGAAAAAAGAGAGGAGCCAATGAGAACTTTTGTAGCAAAAGATCAGGAATCAGTAGTGACATTTCCACAAAGCTAGTGCTCCAATGCCACCACGTCTGATTTTCCAGACAGCACCTTTCTTCAAAGAGGGAGAATGTGGGACAAAAGCTGGGCTGAAGACAGTGCAGACTTAGCAGAAGCCAAGACGGTTTCCACAGGACTTCTAGAACCGGTATGTTATAAAACTCATTCTATTTTTGTCCCTCACTATCCTTTGACACTTTGTTGAGAAGGTATGATCTTCCTCTGCCCAACGGTGAAGATTTGGGCAGACAGACGGTTTCTGTCAGACAAAGTCTTCCCGTCACTTTTAATCATAAAAACTCACTGCATTAAAGAATCTAGTCATATCTCATAGTCAAAACTACAAACTTGGCATTAACTCTTGGGCTAATTTGGGTCCTGCTTCAGGCTTAGAACCTACAGCAGAGCAATGGGATGCAGTCCCTTCTGCTTCTCCAGCCCCCCTGCTTGCTAGTTAGTCTACCACTGCTTTGGAGCCTGACGAGGGAGAAATACTCGAGATAGGATGGTTCTTACTTAGCTGGTTGGTTTTGTGCTTTCTGGGCCTCCCTGGTGATTAGGGCTGGCTCTCTCTTGGGTTGGTACTTTCATGAGCTTACCAGAGGTTCCTGCTGTACACCTTGACCCTGACAGATGCATCCCCCGCCCTTGCTGTCCTCTCTCTTCAGTTCTGGGGCACCAGGCAGGACATGTTCAGACCCTTTCTGTGGAGGTCTCCTTGGCTCTGCTGATAGCCTATTGGACAATGTCAAATACGACCCCACAGCACAGTCCATGAGAAATAGTCCTGCATACCTTGCCCTGAGGCCTCTGTCATCAGTCATTGGCCTTGCCTCTCTCTTGCCCTCCAGACCTCCTAGGCAGGAATCAGTCTGCCTTTGGCCCAGCCTTCGGTCCTCTTCCACCTTCTTCCTCAGACCTGAGTCAAGCACCGGTTTACTGGATCCCCCAACTGCAGGGAACACATTTCCAAACTCTCCGAGTTGTCCCCTTGGAATTCCCCTCAGCAGATAATGGTAGAAGGGGTCCCCTTCCTACCCTTTCACCAAAATGGGGGCTGGAACTCAAACACAGCAGCAGCTTTATCCAAAAAAAATCTCTTCATTAATCTTCTTATAAAATCCTCTGTTCTTTCAAAACATATATTCTCGAAGTGGATAAAAGGGTTCAAGAGCCATGGAACAAGTTCTCCTATTTTTCCCTTTGTATCCTCTATTAAATTTCAGGCAGAAGAGCTCCATTCCAATAACCTATTATATTAGTTACTTACTGCTATATAAAAAATTACCCCAAAACTTAGTTGTATAAACAATAAACATTTATTATTGCTCACAGCTTCTCTGGGTCAGGAATGTGGACAGCTTAGCTAGACAGTTCTGGCTCAGGGTCTCGTGAAGTTCCAGTCAAGATATCAGCTTGACTGAGGCTGGAGGATCACTTCTAACATGGTTCACTCACATGGTTTGCAAATTGGTGCTGATTGCTGGTGCAAGGCCTCAATTCCTCTCGTGGAATTCTCCACAGGGTTGCTCGTGTGTTCTCATGATATGGTAGCTGGATTCCCACGGAGTGAGAAATTCAAGGAATCAAGATGAATGCAACAACACCTGTTATGATCTAGCCTCAGAAGTCACACACTGTCACCTCTGATTCTTGATTAGCCACACCTACCAGCTTTGATTCAATATAGAAGGAAATATATAGAGGCATGAAGACCAGGAATCAAGGATCACTGGGGAACATCTGGGGGGCCACCTTCCACACCCTGTTACACTTCAAATGATCATTATCCCCTAAAATAAACTGAAGAAAGTTCAAGTAAAGAAGAAACCATAAATTTAGATTGGTTTAATCAAAACTTCTTTGGGGACTTCTTGATCTTCAAAATTACGTATGTTATCTGGCCCACTCCACATTTGATCCTCATCTACAAATGGGTCCAAGACTATCCTTGAAGGCAGGGCCTACTCCTGATTTTAAGGGTTCTTTCTGGTTCTCAGATTTCTGATTCTACATAATAATCAGAAAATAAAGCTTTGTAAATATCTTTTAGAGTTGGCATTTACACTAAGATTTATAATTCAACAAAAACATTCTAAGGTACATCATTACAAGAATCATCTCTGTTTTATTTATTCTACAGAGTAATGATTTAAATTGAATACACTTGGGCACAGTAAATATTTGACATGAAAAGTAGTTATCAGAAGAGGCATCAGAAAAAGAGCAACTCATCTGACACATAATCACTAGAAAATATTTTTCTGTCCAATCACTTAAGTGTTACAAATCCTGAGAATGTTATACACTGAACAAACTAGGTACTACTTATAATTAAATCTTGCTTGCAAATCATCTGTTAAAAAAAACGCCTTGAGGTACAAATCACCTATGTATTAAACATGTCTTTTACATTTTTACAAAGAATTTAAACAAAAATATCAAACAATTAAAGTTAAGTGGCTCTTAAAACAGCTATTAGTCAGGCTCAAGGACACACTGTTCCACAATTTCCCGTAAGTTGGGGTTTTCCATCGCAGCTGCCACTCGCTCTTTGTCATTTATCTGCTTGTTGACTGCAAAACACAGATAAAAGTTAGCTGAGGAACTTTGTCAACATATAGTGACAGACAAAAATTTTATTAGCCCATTAAAACAGAATTTAACTCCTTGATAACTTAAAGCTGGCTCACTTTTCGTAAGTTCTACAAGGGAGACTTACAGAGAAAAATACCCCCTAAATTCCCACTACTCTACCACAACTATTTTCATGTCTTTCTTTCTAGTCTTCGTCCATATACATTATTTCCATATAAAGAGTAAATACAATTTTGAAAATTACTATTTTCTCCCCTTAAGCCTATTTTTTAAACTACAGGGTTATTTAAAATAGCAAAAATTATAAGCCTTCTAAATTAATTATGAACACTATGCGACGTGGAGCACCTTTATACATACAGCCTTCTTTTTGGAGATTCTTGAAAGTGGCATTATTAGACCAAGGGGTATGAGTATTTTTATGGTTTGATTCTTATCACTGAATTATTTCCCAACATTTTTCACCAATTGTATTGTCAGCAACAATACATGAGCTATCAGTTTTCAAAAAATATCTGGTATTATTAATAAAAACAAGTAAACATACACACACATAAAACAGCAGGTGAAAACGGCTCCTTATTATTGCTGTAATTTGCAATTCCTTGATAAATAGTGGGAGGACATTTCTCCATGTTTATCTATTAGTTCTTCTGTGAATTTTCTGTCCATCTCTGTTAATCTACTGGGTGTTTTATTTTTTAATGAGCTTGCATGGATCTTCATATAATAAAGGTATTGGCCCATATCTTCTGTCTATAATTTGCTAAAAGCACTCTCAAAGTAAGAGTTTAAAAGAGAAATGTCCATATTCTTTTCTAGACCTTCAATTTCAATTTCAATTACATAGCTCTCTATCCTGCACCAAAGAAAAAAAATCGAGCCCTCTTTAGAGTTTGTAAGTCAAGGTTCCTAGAGCTGGATATTCTTTAGAGATGTGCAGCTACTAGGCTAAATCAGCCAATATTCACAGGGCCTGCTTCTAGTTCACCTAGAGTCCTACTGAAAAATTACCTTCTTGAAAAGCCTACATTCCCCACCTCAAAGAAGAGGTAATAACTAATTCTGCACTTTTTTGCAAATGACCTGTAGATACTTGGATAGCAGAATAACAGTATCCAAGATGAAGTACTATCTGAAGTTGCTTTTTAATGGGTCAAGATTGACTTACTGTCTTCCTCTGTTGAGTGGGTTCCTTCAGAAATGTAGATTTCCAACTAGGAAGAAAAAAATATTAAAACCAAAACATTTAGAACACTCTAAGATAACAAGTGAAGTGAAATGCACAGTGGACTCAAGTGTCTAAGAATGAAAGCCCAAATAGTGTTCTTAACATCAATGACTTAGGGACAAATCCCTCCGAAACAGGGACTGAAATTAGTCGATTTTTTTAAAAGATTTTATTCATTTATTCATGAGAGAGAGAGAGGCAGAGGGAGAAGCAGACTCCCTGCTTGGAACTGTGTCAACATATAGTGACAGACAAAAATTTTATTAGCCCATTAAAACAATGGGGGACTCGATTCAAGGACCCTGGAATCATGACCTGAGCTGAAGGCAGACGCTTAACTGACTGAGCCACCCAGGGGCCCTGAAATTAGGATTTTTTAATTTTGGTCACCTGCGGAAGGCCTGCAGGGGGTATTCCCATTAATTACTTTTTTTAATGAATACACACCAATAAAATTTTACACAAATGAGATCTCATACATACTTTACTCATGAATCTTTCTACCCTACACTCTACCTCTTCCTCCCAAATCAGTACCTAAAATATCTAAACTTCCTCTCTGCCCTAAGCCCCAAGAAAGCCATACTAATAATCTAGTGTAGTTTCTTCCATATTTTTCTCCATACCTACATAATGGAATACAGATTTTATACACACACACACACACACCCCAAAGTTGGAAGTTTCTTTTTTTTGCTTATTTTACAAAAATGGGATCACAATATAGTTTTCAGTATCCTCCTTTTCTCATTTATTATTATCTTGCTAAATTTACTCTCAAGTATAATATTGGTTAAGCTAAACCTCCTGGTCCTGCTGCATTTCCTCAGATTAGTTAACCTCCAAGAACTAGACCTTCTGAGACAAACCCACAAAATCCTGTGACAAATAACACATGCTATATGATAAAGACATGTCTACTCTCCAGAGAACACTGGAGTGTAAGAACTAATTCTTACACAGTTATTTTACTAAGATAAATGTTTTTCAAGAGTGAAAAAAATCATACCTTATTATGGCTAAAAGAGACCCCAGAGATCATCTAGAACAGTCTTTTTTAAAAAACAAAACACCTTGGGGCACCTGGGTGGCTCAGTTAGTTAAGCACCCGACTCTTGATTTTGGCTCAGGTCATGATCTCAGGGTTGTGAGATTGAGCTCAGTGCCGGACTCTGTGCTGTTATGGAGTCTGCTTACGATTCTTTTTTTTTTTTTTTTTTTAAAGATTTTATTTATTTATTTGACAGAGAGAGAGATAGAGAAAGGAGGAACACAAGCAGGGGGAGTGGGAGAGGGAGAAGCAGGCTTCCCGCTGAGCAGGGAGCCCGATGCGGGGCTCGATCCCAGGACCCTGGGATCATGACCCGAGCCAAAGGCAGATGCTTAACGACTGAGCCACCCAGGCACCCCCTGCTTACGATTCTTTCTCTCCCTCTGCCCCCCACCCCAAAACACCATATGAATTCCTCTAGCGGCTAGTGGCATAATACTAACTCTTATTCCAGACAACAAAGCAACAGGTATAAAATCACTCTATATTCATTTACTTCGGTTTAAAATTATGCATGACTCAACTCTGAAAAATGGTAAATAAAGGGGAAAAGTCAAGCATTTACCCTGCTATTCCTGCATGAACTATACTTCAAGGAAACCACACAGTGGGCTTGGTACCTTGCAGGCACAGAGGACTCTAAATTTGAGAGGTTACTGTGGCCCTTTCTAAGTGGTTCTTCCTTGGTTTTAATTTTTTACACATGAAAATATGTTCAACATTATTAGCCACCAGGGAAATGGCAATCAAAACCATGAGTTATCACTTCAAACCCACTAGGATGGCTATAATGAAAAAGACAGATAATATTAATACAGAAGTATAAGAACCCTCATACACTGCTGGTGGGAATGTAAAATGGTGAAGCAGCTATGGAAAACAGTCTAGCAGTGCCTCAAAAAGTTAAATATACTTAGCAAAAGATCCAGCAAGTCTCCTAGGTGGAGGGAAGATGAAAATATGCCCAAACGAAAACTTGTACATGAATGTTCACAGCAGCATTATTCCTAATAGACAAGAAGTGGAAACAACCCAAATGTCCATTCATTAATCAACAGATAAATAAACTATGATACATCCATACAATGGAATCATACAGGGCAGTAATGAGGAAGGAAATACCGACACATGCTACAACATGGATGAATTCTGAAAATAATATTTTAAGTGAAAGAGGCCAGTCCAAAAGACTACAAACTATATGATTCCATTTAAATTAAACATTCAGAATAAGCAAATCTATAGAGACCAAAAAGAGATCAGTGGTAGCCTGGGGATGGGGGAAGGTCTGGATAAATGGGTATGGGTTTCGGGCACCTGGATGGCTCAGTTGGTTAAACGACTGCCTTCGGCTCAGGTCATGATCCTGGAGTCCCGGGATCGAGTCCCGCATCGGGCTCCCTGCTCAGTGGGGAGTCTGCTTCTCCCTCTGACCCTCCTCCCTCTTATGCTCTCTGTCTCTCATTCTCTCTCTCTCAAACAAATAAATAAAATCTTTAAAAAAAAAAATGGGTATGGGTTTCTTACTGAGGTGATGAAAATGTTTTAAAACTGGGGCGCCTGGGTGGCTCAGTAGGTTAAGCGGCTGCCTTCAGCTCAGGTCATGATCTCTGGGTCCTGGAATCGAGCCCCAGGTCGGACCTCCTCAGCAAGGAGTCTCCTTTTCCCTCTCCCTCTGCCCCACCCCCTACTAGTGATTGCTCGCACTCTCTCTCAAATAAATAAAATCTTAAAAAAAAAAAACACAAAAAATTGATAGTGATGGTTGCACAATTCAGTGAATACAGGAAAACCATTAAACTGTACATTTTAAACAGATGAATTGTGTGAAATATGAACTAATCTCAATAAAGCTGTTATAAAACAACAAAATCTTCCTTACCTTATGTTTAAACGGTAAACACCGCTGAAGTTTTACTCTTAAGCACAGCCCTGTAGAGGAAAACAAAAGAAAAGGCCCCAATTATCTCTTCTCTTATTAATTCTTGACAATGTATACAACTGTGTGTAGGTGTCTCCATACAATACAGTAGCTGGAAACAGCTTTGGTTCAATCCAGCGTAGGTCTCCTTGGAGCCAGGCACCGTGCTAGCAACTTTAATATATATAGTCTTACATATTCCTCATGATAATCCAGTGAGCCACATATTACCAAACCCATTCTACAAATTATGAAACTAAGGTCACAATGTAACTTGCCCAAGGTCACTGAGTTAGTAAAGTGGCAATTGGGACTAAAACCCAAGACCACTGCAAAGCCTAGGTCCTTTCTACTACAACAATTTACCTTCAAGCAAAGGTCAATTCACTCATTTAACTTTACTGAACACTCACAACAGGCCAGATCATGCAAAAATTTAAGACCAAATAACAGCCACTGAAAAAGGACCACAAGAAACTTCTCAAATTTGGAATCCTCTATATCTACAATGTACAAATAGAGTTGTTTCCCTAAAACAAGATCCTCTGAAGTTCAGTTTATCACCTCAACATCAAGTCATAGTTCAATACCCC